>NC_090646.1:181401434-181718934 GCF_040937935.1 Hyperolius riggenbachi
GTTCATAAATTAAACACTATTATATCATTGTACTAGTGGAGTATGCCGGTAATTGGATGATTGTCCTTTGAAAAGTGACGACATGCTGATGCTAATGGCCCGGTAACACAACCTATATGGCAGTAACACAGTCATGATCTCTATTATCCTGTCAAAATGAATAGAAAATGATAATGCATGTTAGAGATGCAATGATTTCTGATGATGGCCATATGGCTGCATGTATATTATCTTCCTTCTGCATAAACACAGAAGCGTTACAAAGTGGCCCACATTTACACTTGTTTATCTTTGCTAAGCAACGTTCTATATCTACAGTAATGGTTATGCGGATAAATCTTCCTGAAGCAGCACTTAATATGCCCCCTGCACATTTGGTAAACTTTCACTCCAATATTGACCTAGGTGCTCCTTCAGTACTGCTAACCTGGATAGGGTAGCTTGCCGGTGCACTCGTCCAGCACGTTCACCACTCCTGCCACAGTAGAATCCAACAACAATGAGGACAAGGCACTCCACGGGCTTCAAACTTGCATTTGTGTATTCAGAGCATAGACACATACATGTTACGGGTCACCCGTCAGGTCAGGTGACCCGTAACATGTATGTGTCTATGCTCTGAATAAACAAATGCAAGTTTGAAGCCCGTGGAGTGCCTTGTCCTCATTGTATTTGATAAACTTTGCCTGGTTTTGCTGCTATGGATACCTGCGAAGTAGCTGTTACCATAGTAGATGTAATGTTAACTGTACAATTTTTCAAAAGATCATGTTTTTGATAAGATCATTCAGATTGAAAAAGAAGATCAGATTTATTTGATCTGCAGCACTAAATAATCCAATTTGACATCATATCTCCACTATTTATGATCATAATGTATCTAGAAAAAAAATCCACCAAGCGGAACGATTATTTCTGTAAGGAAATGATCGATAATGCAATGCTTCAGGGTCAATTGGGCCTACCAGCTTCTCTGTTGTCATTTAACACAATCTACATACTCTGGTCAAAAATACGATTATTCACTAAAAATTGTACCATTAACAGGCATCTTAGAAGAAAATATTTTCTCAAGGCACAGTTGAAACCAAACTCTCTTTTCAGTCTGGGTTTTTTGCAATTACTCTGTTTACTATGTTTCTCTGCTTTTAGGTGATGTATGGTGTTTTAGCACTCATTTTACAGTAGCGACCTTTGGTGTGTATTGTGAATAGAAAATATGAAGTGTGAAGGAAAAAACTGCCCCTCGCATTCCCAATTTTATCTAAAATGTAACTTTTAATGAGCTCCTAAAACATGGGCACGAGGACAGAAGTAAAAGCCGAGTGCCAGTTTTTTTCTAAAGCTTAGATTAGGAATAGGTGGTGAATGCATTCCCTAACCAAAATGTACTGGAAGTGCAACAGGAAGGAGGCCGGTTACATTTGCTCCTCCCTCATGATAACTCTCGACAAGTTTCATGTCTGCATGCTCTGCTACTGTGGTACTTCCATCTGTGCATATGTTTGCTCCTTCAAGTGTTATTATTCATTATTTCTATAGGGAATCGAGATTCTGGTTCAAAAAATAATTACGGTAAGCCTTTTATTACACCTTTATTGTATGTAACCCCAAAAATGTTTTTGCGCGGTAATTAACACCTGGCAACGTGGATTGACTACCTGCGTGGATATCCATCATGTCAAGTTGGGAAAACACTAGTTTGGACTAATATCATGTATCATGTATTAAGTATAATATTTACATTTATGAAGTGAAATATTTAATTAACTACTTTGCTGGATTTTTAATAAGCAAAGCCAAGGTAACAAACGTGCCATCCATCCACTTACTGCCTAGGAAGACGTCACTACTTTGCCAGCTTATTATCATTGACAGTTTTTCACAGGAGGATGGAACTAGTAAAGCTAGTGGACAGATATAGACAGTGTCTCTTCCTGTTAATGGATATTGTTATGCCTAATGAACCCTTAACTTATTATTCTTCATATGAATGTGTTGAATAGGGATGGTCAATGAGATGCTAATAATTCCAAACTGATGCCTTTGATTGGTCCTTTCCTAAGATGCATAAATTAGCATCAGCTGGGAATCATTAGCATCTCATCCCATGTTAAAAAAATTAACATATCCTAATAAAACCCAGACAGAGACAAAACAGAGTCGTTATGAATTTTCCTATGATTATTTTCATTTTACAAGATTGTGACTCTTCTGGCTCGAGGGATTATTTCAGACATCCAAGAAACATTTCTTCGGATTTTCATCCTCCTGCTGGCTTACTTTCAGTTATGCATTACCTATTCAGTAGCGTTATTTACTTTATTATTATTGCAAAAGGCACTGTAGACAATGCTCTGACGGCACTGAAGTCCTTCTCAGCACATGGTTCAAGTTTTTTAAATATGCAATGGGAAATTTCACCACTATTCACTGAATACTCCGTCAATTACCACCCACAGTATGAGACATTTCAATGGAGAATCTAGTTGCTGTTGGAAACTCATTTTCAGACACTTTTCAGTCTTAAGCTACATATACACTTCCTATTTTTATCTTGATCAATTCGACAGGAAGTCTAAAATGTGTACAAGCGTTCCCCAATATCATTCACCTCCCTAGTAGCAATCCATCTAGTCAGATCACCGTCCCCTGATGCCCGATGTTCACTGCAAGAACATCAGAGAATACCCTCCAACAAGAACATAATGGAGAAGCCGGGTGCTACAAGAGAAGAATGGGAAGGAAGCCAATTATGAATGGGCCATAAGGTCATCATAACAGATTCAGAAGCTGTATGAAATTGGCCTTTTCCTTAACACAGTTTTGGCCAAACGTCTATAAAACGTGCCACCAGCAACCATGGAAAAATAAATATTTCACAAAAATGCAAAGTAAATGATCAAATTATACTAGAATCCCAGCTGAAATGATGGAGACTCTCTGATGTTAAACGTTTGCCTCTCTTCTTGTGTCCTATGTTTCCCTTTTGTAATATATATCAAGTGAGGAAAACGTTGTAAGATATTGCTATGACAGTGCTGTAAATAGTGAAGGCAAACCATATATTATTGTATATAATCTGTACATCTCTCCTCCTTTATCTCACACTGTAGACTATACAGAAAACATGCTCTCTTTCATTTCTGTCAGCCCCAACTGTCATTTCTGTTCCTATTTGTCTGGATTCTGATAACACAGTTTAGTCATTCTGTAAAATAAAGGTTTCGTAAAACAATATTATGTGTTTTCTATCAACGTATTTTTCATAGTCTGAGTCTTAAAGAGGAAATAAATTTATAGCATACCGTACTTGTGCAACCATTATGTTTTGCAAAGCAGGTTGGAAGGAATGAGCATGTATTGCCCCACCGCATCAGTTGGGCACCAGGTGATTCCACTGATAGCAAAATATCAGTAATTTAAATTACCAATATTTTACTGTGCACTACCCAGGACCTACTCTAGCCCTAACCTTCCACTCTAAGTGCCCAACCCCTCCCCCCCACCACCACCACCACCTAATGCCTAACCCCCACTGTAGGTGCCTAGCCCCAACCCTGCCCCTGCTTCCCCATACACCAAAATACTTAAAACACACACACAAACTGAAATGCCTAACCATATCCTCTCCTGTAAGTTCCTGAAATGAAGACCATCATTCCTAATGCCTAACCGCCCCCCCCCCCCCCCCCCCCAGTACCTAACCGTAACCCCCCTCCCCCCGACCACCACTTTATGCCTAATACTAACCTAAAATCGGGTGCCCAAATGACCGATAGTTGTAGCCAATTGTCTATGATCAGCTACAACAATAAAATTATATGCCATAGCCGATCAGCTACTAGCCGCATCCAGCATTCCAATGGGCGCCTGATTACCGAAAATTAACAAATTAGCCTGTCATTCGCGTGGCCAATTGAAGGAATCCCATCCATTCCTGAAAATGTGTGCCATGATCTATACAGTCAGCACACCAGATAATGCAGATAATCATCAATGCACATTTTTGCTGCCAACAGATATGTTATCATTATGCTACATTACATTTGCTTGTATTACAGTGAAAGTACAGATTTTTTTTTTTTTTTGGACAGAGCGGGAAATAGCTGGAACATCTACCCGTCTTTATTGGTGTTGGTTTTCATACCCTGTGACAGGGTCAACAGAAAGTCAGATAAAGTCTCTCTCATCCATTGCATGTTTTTTGTTTGTTTTTTTGTAGTATAATAAAATGTTGGACCTGTGAAGTTTTTTTTACATCCTACCTAAGAATAAGAACATTGAGGACTGGAAGCAAGATTAATGCTGGATACACACGGTGCGTTCGCGCACTCGATTTTCCCGTTGATTCCCGTCGATTCCCGTCGATTTGTTTATTTCCAACATGTCCGATTTGGATTTCGATGGATCGTTAGGTCGATTCGCATGCAAAGTATGCCGAATCGACCTAACGATCCATCGAAATCCAAATCGGACATGTTGGAAATAAACGAATCGACGGGAATCGACGGGAAAATCGAGTGCGCGAACGCACCGTGTGTATCCAGCATAAGTTTTTCAAGATAGAAACAGCAAAAGGAACCTGACAGATTAGGCCCTTTCCACTAACTAAACATTTTGGCTGGAGTTACACTTATTTTAACCAGAAAGATGGTGCTGAAATTAGTTTTGTTTTTTATAGTTTTTTTTAAATGTGTAATAAAACAACAACATGAGCAGGGAGTGGTAGAGCTATTACTAGTGCAAGCTGTGTATTTTCTGCACTGCCTGGAAGCCACAGGGGTCTGCTCACACTTGCAGAGTGTGCTGTAAATTGCTGTCACCTGTTCCTGTGGTCTGTTCTTTTCTGTCTTGTCCATTCAGTGCCAGGTTTCATTTGCTGCACCTGTTAGCTCTGCTATAGAGCCACCTGTGCCTGCAGCATTTTATTACTGTACACCGGGGTTAAGCCAGCCCCAGACGTTATACAGCATTAATTCTGTAGGACAAAAAAATACACTAATATGCAAATGAAGAATTTCACATGTGTAAAACCCTAAGACCGCCCTTGGTGGTGCTTAACCTGAAAACCCTCCAATCTCCACTAACATTAATACGATAAATAACAATTTAATCACAGCCACCCGCTAAATAACGTAACAGCTAAAAATAATATGTTAAATAACAATATAATCGCAGCCGTCTGCTAAATAGCGTAGTAGCTATCAATATTATGCTAAATAACAGTTGCGCCCATTTTTGGTTGCGACTTTATTAACTGCTCCTCTCAAAGTACCCAAGGCTTCATGTGCACTAAGCTTTTTTGTGTCTGTTTTCCCCAGTGAGAGAGCATCCAGTGCTTTTCAGAAGTGCTGTTCCCACTGCATGAAAATTAAGTAACACTGTACTACACATGGCATTTTGTGCCAGTTTTCTGCACAGCACCATTGAATAAGTTGATGGTGAGGTTTCTCTAGCTACACTGCCAGATTTCTTTGCAGAACAGGCGGCAGCCCACTAACAGAAAAAAATGGACGTGTTCTTTCATGGACCTGTTCACATGCACACTTTTGCACCACAAACCTGAATATCTGTGGCAATATCTCAGTGGGCATTCCTGACCTGTACAATGATTAGTGAATAGCTCTAACTGTGGATATTCAATGTAAGCACCTCTGGCTGATCACCAGAGTCAGTTATTACAGCACATTGTTTAAAGAGAAACTCCGACCAATAATTGAACTTTATCCCAATCAGTAGCTTATACCCCCTTTTACAAGGGAAATCCTTTTCACAAACAGACCATCAGGGGGCGCTGTATGACTGATATTGTGGTGAAACCCCTCCCACAACAAACTCTGAGGACTGTGGTACTCATGGCAGTTTCCTGTCTGTGAACCTTGTTGCATTATGGGAAATAGCTGTTTACAGCTGTTTCTAACTGCCAAAAAAGCATGCAGCAGCTACATCACCTGCCAACAGTAAAAATGTCACCATGTAATAAATGTCACAGTGTAAATCAGGGATTTAAAAGATTTTACAACGGGCAAACACTGACTAAATAATTTATACATAATTATTGTAAAAAATGAAGCACTTTTTTTATTACATTATTTTCACTGGAGTTCCTAGAGCCACCTGCTCTAGCTGCTGTGGCATAGTATGAAACAGCGCTCAAAAACAGAGGCAGTAAATGACTGAATAAGAAAGGATGCAGAACAGAGCATAAAAATACAGAACAGTGGCATCGCAATAGGGGTTGCAGAGGTAGCGACCGCATTGGGGCCCTTGGGCCAGAGGGGCCCCATGGGGCCCTTCCTCAACCAAAGTATTAGCTGTTTATTGGTCCTGTGGTGGTAATAATCACTTCTATAGATGCTTTGAATAGTAGTAATCATTAACAAACTGTTCCCCATCCCCTTCTTGCACCTCTAATACTGTGGATGACCTTGGCAGGTTTTGTTGCGCCGTATCAAGTGTTAGGTATAGAGTGCTGGGGGACCAATGTAAAACTTGCACCGGGGCCCATAGCTCCATAGCTACGCCACTGATACAGAAGCATTTTGTTCAAGCATCAATTCTAGCTCTAACATGACAGGACTATATTAAATAAAGCTAGGTTCACACTGGGGCATTGTATTGTTTTGTGTTTTTTAACCAGCCGGGCGGTATGAAAGCTCAGCTCGTCCATTACCGCCGGAGGCTGCCGCTCAGGCCCGGCTGGGCCAATTTTCATCAAATAAAAGGGTGCACACGCAGCCGGCACTTTGCCAGCCGCGTGTGCTACCTGATCGCCGCCGCAGTGTGCAGCAGCGAAAGAGGGTCCCCCCAGCCGCCCGAGCCCAGCGCAGCCGGACCAAACAGTTCCGGCCAGCGCTAAGGGCTGGATCAGAGGCGGCTGACGTCAGGACGTCGGCTGACGTCCATGACGTCACTCCGCTCGTCGCCATGGCGATGAGGAAAGCAAAACAAGAAGGGCTGCTCATCGCGGCCTTTCTTGTTACTTCTGATCGCCGGAGGCGATCAGAAGTAGGCGATCAGAAGTATGCATCAGGAGCGCCCTCTAGTGGGCTTTCATGCAGCCAACTTTCAGTTGGCTGCATGCAATAGTTTTTTTTTTAATAAAAAAAAAACGTCCGGTCACCAGCCTGGCGATCTTAAAGGGATACTGTAGGGGGGTTGGGGGAAAATGAGTTGAACTTACCCGGGGCTTCTAACGGTCCCCCGCAGACATCCTGTGCCCACGCAGCCACTCACCGATGCTCCGGCCCCGCCTCCGGTTCACTTCTGGAATTTCAGACTTTAAAGTTGGAAAACCACTGTGCCTGCATTGCTGTGTCCGTGTTCCCGCTGATGTCACCAGGAGCATACTGCGCAGACACAGACCATACTAGGCCTGCGTAGTACGCTCCTGGTGACTAGAGTGGGGCCGAACCTCCGATTTTAGGTTCGCGAACCGGGTTTGCGAACTTCCGCGTAAGGTTTGCGTAAAAGTTCGCGAACCGCAATAGACTTCAATGGGGATGCGAACTTTGAAAAAAAAAAATTATGCTGGCCACAAAAGTGATGGAAAAGATGTTTCAAGGGGTCTAACACCTGGACCCCAAGGTGGAGGAGTGGGATACATGCCAAAAGTTCCCGGGGAAAATCTGGATTTGACGCAAAGTAGCGTTTTAAGGGCAGAAATCACATTGAATGCTTAATGACAGGCCTAAAGTGCTTTAAAACATCTTGCATGTGTATACATCAATCAGGTAGTGTAATTAAGGTACTGCTTCACACTGACACACCAAACTCACCGTGTAACGCACCGCAAACAGCTGTTTGTGTAGTGACGGCCGTGCTGGACCGGTGCGCACCATGGCGAGAGTGCAGTGGCGGGTTCACTGAACAGGAATACAGTGGCGGGTTCACTGAACAGAACAAGTATGCAGTGGCGGGTTCACTGAACAGTACAGTTATGCAGTGGCAGGTTCACTGAACAGGTATGCAGTGGTGGGTTCACTGAACAGAACAGGTATACAGTGGCAGGCTCACTGAACAGAACAGGTATGCAGTGGCGGGTTCACTGAACAGAACAGGTATGCAGTGGTGGGTTCACAGAACAGGTATGCAGTGGCAGGTTCACTGAACAGAACAGGTATACAGTGGCGGGTTCACTGAACACAACAGGTATGCAGTGGCGGGTTAACTGAACAGGTATACAGTGGCGGGTTCACTGAACAGAACAGGTATGCAGTGGTGGGTTCACAGAACAGGTGTGCAGTGGCAGGTTCACTGAACAGGTATACAGTGGCGGGTTCACTGAACAGAACAGGTATACAGTGGCGGGTTCACTGAACAGAACAGGTATACAGTGGCGGGTTCACTGAACAGAACAGGTATACAGTGGCGGGTTCACAGAACAGGTATGCAGTGGCAGGTTCACTGAACAGGTATACAGTGGCGGGTTCACTGAACAGAACAGGTATGCAGTGGCGGGTTCACTGAACAGAACAGGTATGCAATGGTGGGTTCACAGAACAGGTATGCAGTGGCAGGTTCACTGAACAGGTATACAGTGGCGGGTTCACTGAACAGAACAGGTATACAGTGGCGGGTTCACTGAACAGAACAGGTATACAGTGGCGGGTTCACTGAACAAAACAGGTATACATATATATATTTTGGCAATTTGTGCACATTGGAGGGTCTGTGGATGACTGCCAGGTTGAATGAATTAACTATACACCATTATTTCTTGACTTGCATGTAATTAATGTAATATATGTATTTTATTGATGAATACATTTTCATATGTTCTATTGAATAACGGTTGGAACGCAGACTATATTGAGGGAATAATATAAGACACCAGTTAAACCCAGCGCAACTAGTATATGTTTACCTAAAACAGGTATACAGTGGCGGGTTCACAGAACAGGTATGCAGTGGCAGGTTCACTGAACAGAACAGGTATACAGTGGCGGGTTCACTGAACAGAACAGGTATACAGTGGCGGGTTCACTGAACAGAACAGGTATGCAGTGGCGGGTTCACTGAACAGTACAGGTATGCAGTGGCAGGTTCACTGAACAGGTATGCAGTGGTGGGTTCACTGAACAGGTATGCAGTGGTGGATTCACTGAACAGGTATGCAGTGGCAGGTTCACAGAACAGGTATGTAGGTATCCAGTGGGCTCACTGAACAGAACAGGTATGGTGGGCTCACTGAACAGAACAGGTATGCAGCCAGGAACAAGCTAAGCCTAACTAATCTTTCCCTATGAGAGACAGTCTGCAGCAGCTCGCCCTACTCTCACTAACGCAGGCACACGAGTGAGCGTAATGGCCGCCGCTGCCTGCCTTTTATTAGGGGGGAGTGGCTCCAGGGGCTAGTGTAGCCTAATTGGCTACACTGGGTCTGCTGACTGTGATGTAGAGGGTCAAAGTTGACCCTCATGGTGCATTATGGGGCGAACCGAACTTCCGCAAAAGTTCGCCTGCGGGACGCGAACGCGAACCACTGAAGTTTGCATGGAACCGTTCGCAGGCGAACCGTTCGGCCCAACTCTACTGGTGACATCAGCGGGATCGAGGACACGGCAACGCAGGCGCAGTGGTTTTCAGACTTTAAGGTCTGAAATTCCAGAAGTGAACGGGAGGCGGGGCCGGAGCATCGGTGAGTGGCTGCGCGGGCACAGGATGTCTGTGGGGGACCTTTAGAAGCCCCGGGTAAGTTCAACTCATTTTCCCCCGACCCCCCTACAGTATGCCTTTAATAGAACGCCAGGCTGGTTAACGTACATATAATGCAACTAAGAACAAAATTTGCAATGCAATGTGAAAGAAGAATAAAGGAGAATTTTTCCCCTTATAACATTTAATGAACTATGTCTTTCACCTCATAACCTTGAACATTAGATGCAGATGGATATTTATATGTATGTAACGGAAATAGTGGATTACCTAGTTTAGTTTAAGTTGTTATATTTGTTTGTTATGCTTTCCTATTTCAGTTATCGTGCCTAACCAAGCTTTATCCAAATTTTGGACATACCTTCATAGGCGCAGCTACAGAGACCCTACAATTAGGAAACACGACTCTCCTTGCATCTTAGGGTTCTATGTCTCATTTCTCATACGACACAAACGTTTCATACACTAGTCTCAAGATACACTGTTGATGGGCCTAGGCCCCTTTTTATCAACAGTCACACTGCGCAACCAGGTGCACATGGTATCAGCCTAGTCGGCTCAGTTAATGATACCATGTTTGGTTTCTCTTTAAAGAAAATTATTATTACCAAGGACTAGAATGTTTGATGTCTAATGATGATCAATGCTCACCTTCTTACAAATGGTACCTGAGATGTGATGCCTTTCATACTGTATAAGCCTTTCAATGCTCCTGTAACAAGGGTATATAACTGTATATTTTTATATATATTCTGTTAAACTCAGATTCTGAAACTAAATGCTTGAAAATTTCAATAAAAAAAGGATTTTCAAGGAAAAAAACATTTAATGAACTATTATTAACACTAAAAAGTTAGGAGGTCAAAAACCCTTTCTCTGTTTAAATGTTTATGGACAGGCATCTGGGGGACCCCTTATTTAAAGGTGGATCTCAGATTCAGGTACCCCCAAAACCTAGTTACCCCCACCTCTAAGAGCTCCTTGTCTATGATATGGGCGGAGCTTTGTAAGGGAGGGGAAGCCTTTGCTTCCTTTCTTACAGAGCACCCCCATATCACAGACCATGTGGGCTGGTGTAGGTTACTACACGTAGCCCCATGTGGGTCAGCTCAGCTCCTGGCTGTACCAGCCTGCATGATAGACAAGAGGTTCAAAATAAGCTTTGGGAAGGGGGACTACATAATTTTTTTAATATAAATTAATAATTTATTGGTACAAAAAAAAGGAAAGCTGATGACAGGTGAATAATGGGGACTTATCGCCTGCTTCAACCAGGTTCGCTCATCTGTCGTCATGTTTTCCAGTAAGTATTGCTTCCTGTTAGCGTGAAATTGGCAGTTGCAGAGGGGAAAAGAAGTCGCTTGGAGATGAAATCGTCCCAGCCAGTTTTTCTCGGTCCAGCTGGGTGAAAACAACAATAAGCATCAGGTGGTGGTTACGTCTCCTGATTTTAGAACTCGCCAGCACTCAACATTGTTGAGTTCTGCAGCTGCGCAGGGCCCATGGACAGTCAAGGGTGGGTATTACTGGCTGTGCTAAAAGCTCATGGTGACACTAAACTGTCTGTTATTGAAGTTGCAACATAGAGTGTCTGTACAAAGACTATATTGCCAGAAAACTCTGCTGTAACACCCGTGTTTTATCCCCTCCACATGATGCCTATTTGGTCAGTCACATTACCTGGCACCTCAATTGGTCTTAATCTGACATTAAGTCTTTAGGCTAAGCTGAAAACTTGTCATGATGTTAATTCTGGTATCACCAGTAGCTTGGCTTGTCCTGTCACAACAAGGTATATACTGTATAAGCAGCAAGCGACAGGCAGGCTAGGGGAAAAACACAGCTTATCATTACATTTACTTGTAGTGACTAGACCTTTTCTCTTGCCCATCTTCTAAGTTAGGAAGAGAAACCTGTCTCTACTATGTCCGTGCAGAGCTATTCCTCTCACTGAGCAGAATATGCATACTTCTCTCCCCCCTTCCATATGACCAGACCACTCCCTCTCCTCTGCATTGGTGAGCTACAGACGGGAGGGTTTCCGCTGTGCAATCTTTCAAGCAGATGATAGTTACCCAGCATTCACTGCTACTAAAAATTTTGGTGCAAAAGACGGTATGTGTCTAGAAATTATTGAATGTACAAACTCTTTCTAAGAAGCTGGATTTATCATCATGATGTGGGGGATTGTTTACGATTTTAAAGCAAGGAAGGAAGTACTACTGCTTGTACTTCCTGAATACTTAAAAAATGCAAAGTGATGTGTATTTGAGAACCATTTGGGAGACACTGGCATCCTTGACATTGTGATGAAGCTTTTCTAGTGATTGAGAACCTGAATGAGCAACAAATGGCATATCGACTTCTCATGTACTATTCCCAGTGGTCTCATAGAATACCATAGATACCACTCATGTATCCAATCGTGATACAATGGTTTCTTCATGGGAAAACCACAGTGAAATTGACCACTCAACCAACCATGCCAAGAGGACCTCAAAGGTGATTGAAGTTTAAATCACTAAACAAATCTGGATTAGGCTTTTTCCTTTACATTGGGGACAATAAGGATGGGCTGATGAAGTTGGAAAAATCTGTTTTGACTCCAAAAGTGCAATTTAAAATTCTGTAGAAATGTATCAAAAACTATCCAGCACCAATGAAGATACCCTAAGAAGACCATCCTTATTAACTTTCATTACGATTTTGTGAAATGATTTTGCGAAAAAAAAGTATTGTACAGGAACAGAAATGAAATTTAGACGATATTAGATATGATTAACATATATTTATACATTCTGCACCAGAGCCCAATTGTGTCATGTAAATAACAAAGGAATTTGCCAATCGGATACCTTTTAGTTGTATGGCTGCTGAGAACGTTCATCCATGGTCGTGCACAACATCCTATGAGAAGATATTTCTTACAGCTATGTGGTCTCCCAGAAACCTGGAGAGCAAGATATAAAAACAGACACAACTGTGCATAGACAGGTGCTGAGACTGTTAACACTGCATGACCTCCAGTCACAGATTTACACAGTCTCTCTTTCAAGGACAAGACGAGGACATGGAGAAACTGAATTCTGAATAATGTTAGAATAGTATTGTGACAGTGACAGCACTGGGTTGTCATAGACATTTTTGCAGTATTTTCTGTTTTACAGAAGCAAATTTGTAGGTATTAACCATGGAAATTAAGTTTTTATTTGGCCTTATATCTTTGGGCAATAAATCAAAACACTATAAAATTAGGTTTAAGACCATTTTAAAGTGAGTGCCTGGCTGTTTGTCCATGATCTGAGGTTACAGAGCAATTGGGTTAAAGGGAACCTAATCTGAGAGGGATATGGAGGTTTCCTTTTAAACAATACCAGTTCCTTGTCAGTCCTGCGGATCTATTTGGCTGCAGCAGTGGCTGTATCACACACCTGAAACAAGCATGCAGCTAATGCAGTCTGACTTCAGTCAGAGCAGCTGATCTGCATGCTTGTTGAGGGGCTGTAGCTAAAAGTATTAGAGACACAGGATAGCAGGAGAGTCAGGCAACTGGTATTATTTTAAAAGTAAAAATCCATATCCTTCTCAATTTAGGTTCCTTTTAAGCAGCAAGATAATTGTCCAAAGCACATCTACATTTGAATGGTTTTGTAGAAACAAAATTATAGCTTTGGGCAGATCTAGTCAAAGAACTTGATCCTATTGGAGTTGTTAATGCAGAACAAACGTGAACTGAACATAAACTTATGAAATAAATAGTATGTGTAGTAGTAATGGTAAATAGAACTTTTCTGCAATATCACATTCTTACTTTTAACTTAAGACCTGCAATTCTAATTTGAAGTGTGGCCAGCAGCCATGACAGTATAAAGTAGATTCTGGTTCATCCAGGTTCCAGGGTAGAGAATTAATTACGGTTTGCACTTCTCAGCACTATGTTGTTACCAGAAATTTTTATTCAGATAGATAAAAGTGTTTGCCTTCTATTTACTTTTCAGAAGAGCCTTGGCTGCATTTGGCTGTTAATAAAAGCACTTGTTTATTAACTCTTGTTGATGAAAGAATGCATTGCCACAGGAAGTAGTTATGGCAAATTCTATACCTGCATTTAAAGAGTAACTGTCAGGCTGCAGAAGCTAATTTAAACCTCTATTCTCCTGTGTTAAACAGTTTAGAAGGAAGCCAAAAAGGCATTAGTGAAGATAAAAATCTCTCTTACCTTTGATGTGTGCTTATCAGCAAAGCTGTTAGACCCAAGCAGGACACAAGCCGCATACTATACTGCAAAGCATTCTGGGGCCTTCCCCTCGGCTGCTAATGAGACGTTACAGCAGCTTGTAATCAGTCCAGCGCGTAGCACTGATAAATCTCCGGGCAGAGTACACTGCAGGAGTCAGCTATTGTTCCTAGCCACATGGCTAATTAATATTCACTGCACACTGTGTTATTCAGTACGAGCTTTTCTGTGATCAGGAAGCAGGCAGGACATGACGACACAATTGGCTTCATAGAAGACAGAAAAACATGGAACCTGCCATGAGCTGTCAGGAGCATCAATCTCTGCATATACTATATAAAAATTCTGTGAAGTACAAACGTGGACAGTGAAATGCATATGTAATGTATGTACAGCCAATCTTTAGCTACTGATATATGTGTTTATTTTCTCTGAGACCTTATACCTAACAGCTCCTCTTTAAAGGGGGCTTAGATGCTTTCCTTACTTTGAAAGACACCCATGGCTACAATTACTAGGTAATGCCCAGTGATGTTGATCCAGGGATTTTATCTGATTGCCACCTGGAGTTGGGAAGGAATTTTTTTCCTTTTGGGGCTAATTGGACCAAGCCCTGTAAGGGATTTTCGCCTTCCTCTGGATCAACAGGGATATGTGAGGGAGCTGGCTGGTGTTGTACTTTGTTCTCTGGTTGAACTCGATGGACGTATGTCTTTTTTCAACCCAAATAACTACAGTATGTAACTATGCAAGGAATACAAAGTGAACATGTTGGCAAGTTCTAAGAAGGAGAAGTACTGTATGCACCCACGTTTAGCTCATCATGTCATATGTCACATCAGGTATGCTTTAAATACATTTTTTTTGTGTATTGTACAAATTAATGTTGAAAAAGACACTGAAACTAGTTATACAATACAATACAATACAATAACATTTCTATAGCGCTTTTCTCCCATAGGACTCAAAGCGCTTAGGCTCTCTCAGATTCAGTAATTAGTAGGATGAAGTATTCACACAACAAAAGTTATATTTCTGCAAATGCCAAACTGAACAGGTGGGTTTTCAGTCTGGATTTAAACACGTCCAGGGATGGAGCTGTCCTGATCTGTTGAGGTAAGGAGTTCCAAAACGTAGGGGCAGCATGACAGAAGGCTCTGGGACCAAAAGTTTCCAAGTGGACTCTGGGTATGACTAGATTATTAGAACCTGTTGATCTGAGAATGCGGGGATTGCTACGCAGCTGCAACATATCTTTCGTGTATCCAGGGCCTAAATTATTCAGGGATTTAAATGTCAGTAGGCCGATCTTGAATAGGACCCTCCATTCTATAGGTAGCCAGTGAAGGGAGTGCAGGACTGGCATTATGTGGCAGTGACGGGGTTGGTTGGTTAGCAGTCTGGCAGCAGTATTCTGTATCAGCTGTAGTCGGTACAAGACCTTTTTTGGAAGGCCAGTGTAGAGAGCATTGCAGTAGTCCAGTCGGGATGTGATGAAGGCGTGGACTAAGGTTGGCAGATCTTCTGGGGGTATGAGGTGCTTGATTTTTGCAATGTTCTTCAGGTGAAAATAGGATGATTTCACCACAGCAGAGATTTGAGTTCTGAAGTTTAAATCCCAATCAATTAGAACTCCCAGGCTACGCACATGATCAGAGCTGCGCAGATCCGTGCCTCCTATTCCCAGTGGTGAAGACTGCAAGTTAAGTTGTTTTGTTATCATGCTCTGCCCTCCTATCAGAAGGACTTCAGTTTTGTCTGCATTTAGTTTCAGCCAGTTGTCATTCATCCATTGCTGTAGTTCACGTAAGCAGGCGTTTATAGTTAGAGTTGGGTCTGTCACACCAGGCTTGAAGGAAAGATATAGTTGAGTGTCGTCTGCATAGCAGTGGTATGTCAGGCCATGTTTTTGGATTAGTTTTCCCAGCGGTAACATGTAAATCGTGAAAAGCAGGGGAGAGAGGATTGAGCCCTGGGGCACCCCATACCTAAGTGATACAGGGGTGGACAGGAAGGGCCCCATAGACACTTTGTGGGTTCTGCCACTCAAGAAGGATTGGAACCACTGAAGAACTATGCCATCAATGCCGCAGTATTCCTGTAGCCTGTTTATCAAGATGTCATGGTCAACTGTATCAAAGGCTGCAGAAAGGTCTAGCAGTATGAGGATGGAGCACTCTCCTCTGTCTCTTGCCATGAGCAGGTGGTTGCATATTTGGATGAGGGCCGTTTCAGTGCTGTGGTGTTTCCTGAAGCCAGACTGGAATGGGTCATAACTGTTGTTTTGTAGGATTTTGGCTTCTAGCTGGAGGTAAACAGCTTTTTCAATTAGCTTGCCCAGAAAGGGAAGGTTAGAGACAGGTCTGTAGCTGGTCATTGCATCTGGGTCCAGGGAGGGTTTTTTGAGGAGAGGCCTGATGATTGCTTCCTTCAGTAAAGCAGGAAATATCCCTGATTTTAAGGAACAGTTAACAATTTTTAGGAATACCGGTACGAACAGGTCGGGGCAGTTCAACATGAACTGTGTTGGGCCAGGATCTAGGTCACAGGTAGTTAGGCGGACGTGAAGGAGGATGCTTGATGTGACTTCTTCATCAATTTCTTTGAAGTTTGACCAAGGTGTTACATTGTCTCTGCTAATGGTCTTCGGCGCTATATTAGGCTCAGATGCTGTAAGTTGGATGGCGGACCTTATAGCGGAGACTTTGTCTGTGAAGAAATGGGCAAATTGGTCACAGAGGTCCTTTGAAGACTCGATGTTAAGTTTTTGACATGCCGGGTTGCAGAGTTTTTCCACTGTGCGGAACAGTTGGGCTGGTTTGTTAACTGCATTTGCAATCTCTTGTGATAGAAAGGATGATTTTTTTCCCGTGATTACCTTTTGGTAGCTCTTCAAGTGGAGGATTAAGGCATGTTTGTCTTCTGGGGACTGAGATTTGCGCCACAGTCTCTCAAGTTTTCGGCCTTGTCTTTTCAGCTCTTTTATAGCGTTATCAAACCACTGTGCATGATGGTGTGGAGTAAGATATTTGGTGCGCAGAGGAGCAATGGTCTCAAAGGTGGAGGACACACATTTGTTGTATTTAAACACCAGAGTATCAGGGTCCAAGCTGGAGTCAGTCAATTCATCAAAGCTAAGGTTATCTCGGATATGTTGAGGTGTTAGCCCTTTTAAGCGGCGATATTTTATTTGATTCTTGACCTGGTGTTTGACAGCTGGTATTGAGAGGGAGAAGTGGATAGTGTGATGGTCTGACCAGGCAACAGGATTAATTTCCACATTGGCTATTGACAGCCCAGTATGGAATATAAGGTCCAGAGTGTGGCCTTTCCTGTGAGTAGCAGAGCTGATTGATTGGAGGAAGCCCAGTTCATGTAAGGCACGAGGTAGCTCTATTCCAAGTTTTGAAGAGGAGTCATCCACCCATGTATTGAAATCTCCAAGAACAATCCATCTGGGGTGTTCCAGTGTTAGGTTGCATAGGAGGTCTACAAGTTCCTTAAGGAAGTCTGAGTGTTTTTCTGGTGGGCGGTAGATCAGCAATATGTTAATGTTTTTCTCAGCTGAAAGTTGCACCCCCAAGCATTCAAACGAGTTGGTAGGACCTACTGTAAGTGGTCTGATTTTCAAAGCTGATCTAAAGCAAAGTGCAACCCCTCCTCCCCTGCGTTCTTTCCTGTTGCAGTATATCACAGAATAGTTTGTTGGCACGGCAGCCTCCAGGGTGGGGCCAACTGGTTCAGAAAGCCAGGTTTCAGTCAGGCAGGCCAGATCAGAAGACTCTATTAGATCATGTATGATTGCTGTTTTGTTGTTTATCGATCTGACATTACAGAGGACAGCCTTGATGGGGCTACCCTGGGAGCTAGGGTCTGAGATTGATGACTCCAAGACAGAACAGTCTCCAGATGTGTGGCTGTCATCTCTGCTGGATTGTGCTGGAGCTATTAGGGTTGTTGGCTGGGTGTACTCTGCAGATTTTGTCACAGAGTTATTTTGGTTCTGCGGTGAAGAATATCTTTTCCCACGTCCTCTCGAGCCTCTCTTTGTCTTTCTGAAGATTCCAACAGACTTCAGTAGAATTATTGTGGATTTGTCAATTGGATAGATATTTCTTGGTTGGTATACAGCTAGAAGTCTCTCTGCTGAATATTGATGTTTACACATTAGGATGGACAAGAGACAGCTCAGGGCTCCTGCTGAGATAGGTCCTATTTAGAGTGAAGGTGTGAAGTTTGTCAGCTGTGGCTGGTATCCTGCAGAGATCAAAGGGCCTGTATAGACTGAATTGTCCTTACACAGAGATGTATGGATGGACAGCATGAATTTGAAAACACAGTTCTTTGTTTAGGAATTTGAAGATATAATGTATAATATATGTAGAAAAATATAGTCTATTGAGCATAGATGCTGTAGATAATCGATGAAAGTTACTCACAGGATGGGAGAGGGCAGGCACAAAGAGGCAGAAAGTCTTTAAGGTCTCAGGTCAATTCCAAGGAAGGTGTGCAGTGTTCAGCCGTGTGTGATACCAAGGAAGATCCAATCCAGCTTAAATCTTTGCCATCCCAAGTAATCCAGGTGTTCTGAAAGGTTATAGGTGTTGCTGGAGAAGTGCTACATTAGAATCCACTGAAATTTCGGTCCAGTCTTTTCATTAAGAGGTTTAAAGTAGCAGAAATGAGATGTAATGTCTGGAGCAGACTTAGAGAGCAGCAGCACCAGTCTGGGCGCGCTCAGTTGGTTTCGACTTTTACTCATGGTTTTTGGATACGTTTGATCCTTATTTAAATTAATAATAATTATAATTCTAACATTTGTATAGCGCTTTTCTCCTGTTGGACTCAAAACGCTTAAGAGCTGCAGCCACAAAGGGCGCGCTCAGTAGGCCACCCTGCAGTGTATGGGCTGAGTGTTCAGTTCAAGCAAATCACTTTGCCAGTTGATTCCTATGGGAGTAGTCCCACTAGCAGCGCTGCTTGCAGCAGTTTGAGAGGGATCACATCATTGGCCACAGTATCCAAATCACAATCTCTCCGGGAAATCCTGCCACTGCTGCGATTTTGAAAAGTACAAGTGCTTTGCAATTCTGCAAAGCGCCCATACTGGGTTCCACCCCCTACGGAGTCTTGCCCAAGAACTCCTTACTTAATAGGTGCTGTCTCACTGAATAGGAAGAGCTGAGGTTCAAACCCTCGTCCCCTATGTCAGAGGCAAAGCCCAGTACACTATCCAGCCACTTAAAGGGAACTGAGCACATTCTCTTTCAATGGAATTTCTCCTGGCATAGAAGCTGCCATGTTCCCCCCTCCCCTTCTCACATTCCTTATTTACAGAAGTCAGAGATGCTATCTTGACACATTGACACAAACTAGGTCTTTGAAGAAACAGTCCTAATTACTAACCCCCTTTGTTGTCTAATAGCATTGTTTACCTCTTGGTAATTAGCCCAATAAAACAATTAGGAACCTGAAAGCTCTGCGGCCAGGGACGGCCGGGCAGCCCTGCTGAAACAGGGTAATTAATCTACCGTATTTTTTGGACTATAAGACGCTCCGGACTATAAGACGCACCTAGTTTCAGAGGACAAAAACCATGGAAAATTTTTTTAACCTATATGTAACCTGGTGCGTCTTTAGTGCAGGGGCGTCTTTTGGTCCTCCCCCCCCCCCCCCCCCCAAGCTGTCTATCTAAACTA
The DNA here is from genome assembly GCF_040937935.1 of Hyperolius riggenbachi. NCBI lineage: Eukaryota > Metazoa > Chordata > Amphibia > Anura > Hyperoliidae > Hyperolius > Hyperolius riggenbachi. The sequence continues at coordinate 181,421,031 of NC_090646.1, forward strand.
CACTGCCCAGCTAAACTAACCCCTGCTGCCCCACTAGCTACACTACACTAACCCCTGCTGCCCCCACAACCTACACTAAGCTGCACTGACCCCACAACCTACACTAAGCTGCACTGACCCCATAAGCTGCACTGACCCCACAACCTACACTAAGCTGCACTAACCCCATAAGCTGCACTGACCCCACAACCTACACTAAGCTGCACTGACCCCATAACCTGCACTAAGCTGCACTGACCCCATAAGCTGCACTGACCCCACAACCTACACTAAGCTACACTGACCCCACAACCTACACTAAGCTACAGTGACCCCACAACCCACACTAAGCTGCACTGACCCCACAACCTACACTAAGCTACACTGACCCCACAACCTACACTAAGCTACACTGACCCCACAAGCTACACTGACCCCACAAGCTACACTGACCCCAAAACCTACACTGACCCCAAAACCTACACTGACCCCACAGTACAATTACCGGCAGTGGCAGGGCTGCTGTGTGCTGCTGGTCCGGACAGAGATTGAAGCAGCCTTCATTGTGATCAGTCCAGGTCTCCGATCAGCGTGGGGTCTCAGCTGCTGTGAACTGCGGTGGTGGAGCTGGATCCACTTCAGGAGATCAGCTGGATCTGCCCTTGTGGTTCGTCTGGGTCACAGGCAGCTCCACAGGAATATCGGCCGGGATTCTGGTAGGGGGAATCCTTTGGCTCCATCCGCTGGAGCTGCCCACGTGGTGCGCCAGCTAACAGGCATTGGTCCGGTCCCGGCGGGGGAATCATCAGCGTTGGTGATGCTGGAACCACGTGGTGTAACTAAGATCTGTCGGGGTCTCGGCAGGGGGAATCCATCTCGGCGGTGGAGGAGCTGGAGCCACGTGGGCCATCCGGTGTAGCTGCCCACTTAGTGCGCTCGGTAACGGGCATTGGCCGGGGTCTCGGCGGGGGAAATCCTTATTGGCGGTGGAGGAGCTGGAGCCACGTGGGCCATCCGGTGTAGCTGCCCACTTAGTGCGCTCGGTAACGGGCATTGGCCGGGGTCTCGGCGGGGGGAATCCTTATTGGCGGTGGAGGAGCTGGAGCCACGTGGGCCATCCGGTGTAGCCGCCCACTTAGTGCGCCCGGTAACAGGCATCGGTCGGGGTCTCGGCGGGCGGAATCCTTCTTGGCGGTGGAGGAGCTGGAGTCACGTGGGCCATCCCCTTTAGCTGCACAGGCATCGACTGGGATCTCGGCGGGGGAATCCTCAGCGCTAGTGAACCCGGAGCCCTGCTGGTGTCACGAGGACCATCTGGAACTGCGGTAACAGGCAGCAGCAGCGGCGGCAAAGAAACAATGTCAGCGGTGGTGGAGCTGCAGATGTGTTGCGTTGCCACCTAACAAGCGAGCACAGGGCATCCAGGGAGCCCAAGTGCCGCTCATCATCCACATGTAAGCCGATAAAAGCCAGAGCACCTAGGAGCCCGCTTCATCTCAATCTGGAGAAATAAAAAGCAGGATGCAGGACTAGGAGCCGCGGCTGGATAGGTAAAGGCTTCCGCTACGTCCTGCACCTGCCTGTGGGGGACAACTTTCCGAACATTCGGACTATAAGACGCAGGAACTTTTCCCCCCCACTTTTAGGGGAGAAAAAGTGCGTCTTATAGTCCGAAAAATACGGTACTTTGAATGTAAAATACAAGGTAAAATGAAAGTTTATTTTAATAATGAAACAGATTGTCGGCATGCATTTTTCATGTGCTATAGAAATGTCCTGAATGATAAAAAAGGTGCTCGGTTCACTTTAAGGTAAGCATACTGGTTGATGTAGGGTGTGAGCCTTTGATCAGGGTTTGAATCCTGGCTCAAGCCAGTAGGTAAAACAGTAAGGAGTCTTTGGGCAGGGCTCCCCAATTATCCTGGTTGCCCGTAGAGCATCTCCAAAGTGGCTGAGGCGCTGAATAAATACATCTGCCTTATGCTGGGTACACACTATGAGATTTTATGGTCGATTTACTGTCAGATCGATTATTTCCAACATGTTCAATTTGCTTTCCGATCGATTTCTGAGCATTTTCCGATCCATTTCCTATTAAAGTTAACAGAAATCAATCGGGAAAATGCTCGGAAATCGATCGAAAAGCAAATCGAACATGTTGGAAATAATCGATCTGACAGTAAATCGACCATAAAATCTCATAGTGTGTACCCAGCATTATGTGTTTACTCAAGGCACCTTTGTCCAAGATTACATTCTGTACAGAGATCAGAAAGCATTCTGTGTGAGTAATATGTGGTAATACAGGAGATTTGGAAGGAGGAAAATATTTATTTCTTGGTCTCCTAGAGACAGCTCAGCACAACAAAGATCCGTAAATGTTGGACATCCTCTCCATCACCTATGAGTTTAATATCAGAGGTGGAAACACCAACACCAACAGTATTTTTTTCTTTTGGCTGATATATCATGAAAACTTTCCAAGATGCTGTCACCATGTCAAGCAAAAATTATCAGATTTCATTAACATTGCTATGATTCTTTTTTCCTCTTTAAAGCTTTTCTTCCATTTTTGGCTTATGTGCATCATGTAATATCCTACCATGTTGTTGATGCAGAAAAGACTGTTTTGTGCTCCTTAGCAGCGAAGTGTGAAGGCACTTTTCAAACTTATCAAATCAGTGATGACTAAGAACAGTAAAATGCTGAACAAAAAAAAAGTTTAGAAGAACTTGTTCAAGGTGTGTGTGTGTGTGTGTGTGTGTGTGTGTGTGTGTGTGTGTGTGTGTGTGTGTGTGTGTGTGTGTGTGTGTGTGTGTGTGTGTGTGTAGCAGTAGCAAGCCCCATTGCATGCATTTAATAAGTATTTATTTTGTGTTACAAACTATCTGAAAGTGAAAAGTGGGTAAAATCCAGTACAGCCTAAGCCCCTTCAGATCAAAGTGTTTGACTAAGTCAGCGCTGTGAAAGATGGGGCCATGGGCAGGCCAGTGGTACTTTGCTGTTGGCCAGGTGGTACACCTCAGGTTTGCCTGCCACTTGTCCTGGTCCCACGCTCGCTCCTCACAGTGCTGCCCTGTGGCATACTTCAGACCTCAGATCAGTGGTGAAGAGACAGCCAGGTGAATGGTGCATAGTGTCAGTCGGGTTACTGCTGATCTGAGTTCTGAACTATTCTACAGGGCAGCACAGTGAGGACCTCGGGGGCTAAAGGGGTTTCCCCATCCCTCCACAGTAGAGGGGATCCAGTGATAGGACACCCAAAGATCTCCTTGTCAGCATACCCGCATACGCAGTAGCAGCTCTTCGCTTGAATTCTGGTGGAAACAGCCGAGCATGATTGGGTGCGCTCTACTGCGCAGGCACACGGGTGGTACTTGTACATTTTCAGGTGATAAAAGTGGTACAATTAGTGAAAAGATTGAAAAGCCCTGGTGTAGTGTATGTATCGTGTAGTGTATGTATCATAGTCTAGGGCCAATTTTAGGGGAAAGCCTATTAACTTATTTGTATGTTTTTATGAGAGAACATACAACCTCCTTGCAGATGTTGACCTAGCTGGGATTCAAACCGGGGACCCAGCGCTGCAAGGTGAGAGCGCTAACCACTACGCCACCGTACTGCCCATACTTGTGAGGATGCCCCCCTTCCCCCGATTTGGAATGATCACAAAGCATCCGACAATTTACTCTGCTTCTTTTAATGTTCTCACATGACGTGCTGGAGCTAAACACAATAGCACACTGGCTGGCTGTGAGTCTGAGACAAACAAACTGCTCACCCTCAGTCACTCCATTCCTCCTCAGTCAGGACAGCAGTGCCACCTCCTTCCATTATATTCCCTTCAGGCAAAAATCTGTCCATGTACTCATGCCTGTGGTTTGAGGAATAAAGCTATTCCACCAGCGGTTATCCACCATCCACCATTTCATATCTCAAAAGAACTGTGTGAGTGTTACAAGTAGAAAAAAAGATTTATCCATTTGTTTGATGATTTCTTAGCAGTTAGGTTCTACTATATTAGGTTGTTTTGTTATTCATGGATAACTGGGAAAAAGTTTAGAAAAATAAATACATGTGTGATTTGCAGCAGAGAAATAACTATACATACATCTTGGCTACCCACCAACTCACATGGATATTATAAGTGGTCAAAATGAAAAGCGTAAAATTTGATAATAGGGAAAAGTTGCCTTTTGTTCTTATGTAATTGCTAAGACAGTTAACATCAAACATTTTACTAACAGTATGAACTTTGCGGTTTTTCTAATGGTACGCTTCTGTGATCTTTACTGAATTGAGTAGACAAAGAGACCGCATTCTAAAATATATAGAAACAAAAGTTTGGCTCTGGAAAAATGGCAAATACTTGAACAAAAGTATAACAATTCCTGAAGCTTTAAACCTCAGCATTGTTGATTGTAAAGAGATAAGCCAGACTGAGAACTCAGCTTAAAAGAGATGTTCTCATCATATGATTGTTCATCAGCCACATTCGTGCATTACAAGTGGAGATGGAATTTAATAAACTATGAGGACAGTGGCCACCATGGGCAGATTGTTTACAAAACGTTAAAAAATGTCAAATGTGCAAATGTTTTCTCTAATTCTAAGCAACTGGTCCGGATTTAAGTACATGTGGGAGGTCTACCCCTAAGGTAGGGGCAGCAGAATATGCAAATTCCACTATGGCCCTAATTTACGAAGGCTGGAGAATAGTGAAGGGTTCACGATATCCGGAAAACCTGCACTGGATTAATTTAAAGGACCACTCCAGCGAAAAAAGTAAGCAGTCAAAATCTTTCAGAACCAAGAGGTTTTGGACTAGTCCATCTCCTCATGGGGGATTCTCATGGTTTTCTTTGTTTTCGAAAGCATTTCCTGAAAGGCAGTTGCTAAGACTAACTGACAAAATAGTGTGCAAGTGAGAATGGAGGAGGGATGGTATCTTACTATTTTGGTAGTTAATTTGCTGTTCAGAAAATGCTTTTGAAAACTTGAGAATCCCCCATGAGGAGATTGACTAGGTCAAATACACGTCAGTTCTGTCAGATTTTAACTGCTTAATTTTTTCGCTGGGGTTGTCCTTCAAAGGACCACTATCGTGAAAAATTGTACCATTTAAAATGCATGCTTATATAAAAAATGTACATTTGTTCTAGTGTAAAATGCACTATCATTTTTTTATTCTTACGTTGCTGTCACAATTGATTGTAAAAATCTTTCAGATTTTGGAGTAGTCCATCTCCTCATGGTAGATTCTGAGGGTTTTATTGTCAAGCTCTTATTGAACAGCAGTCACTTAGTCCAACTGCCACAATAGTGTGCACGCAAATAGCGAGGCTGGCCTGCATCTTTGTAGGATCATTCCTATTGAGTGCTTTTTTAAAGAAAACAGGAAATACTGAGAGTACCCCATGAAGAGATGGACTAGACCAAAACCTTTCAAATCTGTCAGATTTTTACTTCGTACTGTAAGCAACAGCAATATGGGGGGGGGGGGGGGGGGATAATCTACAGAGCATTTTACTGTGGGAGAAATGAGCAACTTAGAAGTAGGAGTTCAAAGGTATCTTAAATTAGGTGGCAAAGAATATCCAGAGATTTTATCTGGGGTAATGGGAGAGTGAAAATTAAATTACAGTATTTGCAATATCCCAAAGATGAGGGTGGTTTAACGGGAGCAGATTAGACGGGATTGGCACGCTCTGTCGCCTTTTCTTTCTTTTTCTCTGACGATCCAGCAATCGGTCTTTCTTCGTCTGCGCCCGTACTTCCTGTGTACGCTAACTGGAGCAGATCTTGAGGGGATCACGGGGCTGGATTGTCACATTGGTGTTCATCTGAAGAACATTGCAAAGATTAAACATCTGATTCCCCCAGAGGATCTTCCAACCCTAGTCCACGCCTTCATCACATCACGGCTGGACTACTGCAATGCCCTTTATGCCGGCCTCCCCAAAAAGGACCTGCGTCGCCTGCAATTAGTGCAGAATGCTGCTGCCAGATTGCTAACAAACCAGCCTCGCCACTGTCACATTACACCGATCCTTCGCTCACTGCACTGGCTACCAGTAGAATGGAGAATACTCTTCAAGATTGGACTGCTGACATTCAAATCCCTGCACAATCTGGGCCCTGGATACATGAAGGACTTGCTGAAGCTGCACCACACCTCTCACAACCTCAGATCAGCAAGTTCTATAAACTTGGTCACTCCCAGGGTGCACCTAAAAAAATCTGGAGATAGAGCCTTCTGTCATGCTGCCCCTACTCTTTGGAACTCCCTGCCACACCCAGTAAAGACAGCACCATCCCTGGAGCTATTCAAATCCAGAATGAAAAGCCACCTGTTTAGCCTGGCATTTCCAGACTTATAAAATTCTTCCTCTGTACCACGATGGTCGGAGCCATGCTTATGCGCTTTGAGTCCCACGGGAGAAAAGCACTTTACAAATGTTATTTGTTGTTGTTTAGCAGTTCCTAATGCTTGGGTGTATTATTTGGCTTTGCAGGCACAGCATATTGTTGGTTGGTTACATGAGGATCTATCAGATTCTTCCAGACTGCTACTCAATAAAGTTCTGGGCTTCAACTCCATCTATGCTGCTCTTGAGGCAGGTGCTGTGAAGTCCCTGAACTTTAGAGTGGATACTCTTATTCTACTACAAAAGATTTGGGATAGGTTTGGAGCTATGCAGGGTATCACTGGCTGTACAAGTTATTCTCCGTTATATAATAACACAAGACTTCCGGAACTAAAGGAACTTACTTTTTTGAAGGTCTGGGCTGGGGGGGATTGACTCACTATCCCACATACTTGAGCAAGGACAATTATGCCATATTGATGCTATTGCTACAAAACTAGTTGCTTCTAAGACCCCTTTACTGGTTTTCCAATACTCTCAGTTCATGCTCTAAATCGTCAGAAAGCCTCTATAGACCTAAGTATATCTCCCTCTCCTATATTTAACATGATTAGTCAAACTACATCTAGAAGTGGGTTTATCTCTTGTAGCTAATTAGCTATGCCTTTTTATTAACATTTTTTCTTAAAAAATATCCATTGAAATTTTTTGACCGGTAACAACGAGATCTGGGTGATATGACTGAGGAGGAGTGGGGAGATGTACTTCTTGGTTTCTACCAACACAACACAAATACTATCCCAACTTAATATAATTCATAGGAGCTTCTTAACTCCTAAAAAATTATACAGCATGGGTTTGAGGGATGATCCTATATGCTCAAGGTGTATGAGAGACCATGGGGATCTTCTTCACATGTTATGGAAATGTCCAAATTTACATAGGTATTGGATGGAGGTGTTTGACACATGGGATACTGTCACTTGTTCTGCCATTTCAAGAACAACTAAAACCTGTATTTTAGGTTTACTGTCTGGGTTGAATATGGCAGAACCCATGCAATTAATGGTACAAAGAGCTCTGTTTCAGGCCAGAAAATTGATACTCCTTATGTGGAATCAGTCACTCCCTCCTAAGACTAGTGACTGGTTGTTACATATGAATGATTTCTGAAAACAGAAAAGTTAATATATGTTGATAGAGATACCCCCTCCCCCCCCCATAATAAAATATATGGGCTTCATGGTTGGATACCCCTGGTCTTGCTGATTTGGATTTAGTAAGCGATAGAATATTTGGACATTTAAATTAAGTCTGAGGCTCTTATAAAACAGGTGACGTTTATTATGATATTGAGAGTATTACCTGTCACTCTTAAAGGTGATAAGTGACTTTGAATTTGTTTACCTTTGCTGAATAAGTTATCTATGTTTGACTGTATTTTATTGGTTATCAAAGGATTTTTGAGGCGCACTGCTGCACTGTGTGCCTTGTCATATGCTTAAATTTTTCTTTGTTTGTTAAATAAACACTGATTTAAAAAAAAAATAGGTGGCAAAAGACTACAACCCTAGTTTGTGTCATGTAGAAAAAGAGACACCGAGAGCCCAATATAGTGTAGAATGTACTGAAAAATGGAAATGTAGAAGAGTACAAAGGTAGTATACTCACAAACCAGGGTTACCTCCAAGGCAACAACTGTGCAGGCAGGTTAGGAGACTGTCCTGTCCTCACTCAGGATTAAGAAGTCGCTCTCTGTAGATTGGAAGTAGTATTGTAGTTGCATCTGAGCAATTGCTATGCTCAGATGTGACATGAGATGGTTGTCCACCACCAAGAAATGCCACTGAGTGTCAAACGTGACGCGCACAGTGTTATGCAGTAGCAGTGTACAAGGAGGTAGGTTGGCAGTTGGTAGCTGAATAGAGTGTCAGAAGTAAAACTGAATGTTTGCCTGCCCAGGTTCACTTACATGTTAAGCATGAATATCATTAGATTTTAAAACATTCCTTTGTTTCATTTCACAACACTCTTGAACCATATAACTGGTCATCACTAGTTCTTTAGTCATGCATGTCAAAATACAGAAATTTCCCTTAAAGAACTTCCGAGGCAAGGGGGCTTAAACAAATTTTACTTACCTGGGGCATCTTCCCGCCCATAGCAGCCACCTCGTGCCATCGCCGCAGCCTGGGCCACCACTTTGTGCCCAGACGTCCACGTCATCTGCCGCATGCTGCGCCAGTGCAGTAGTTATGCGCAGATGCAGTACGCACCAGATGATGTGGATGCGCGGGGCTGTGGCGAGGGCACGAGACGGCTGCTATGGGCTGGAAGAAGCCCCAGGTGAGTAAAATTTGTTTAAGCCCTCTCGCTTCAGAAGTCCTTTAAGAATTGTCCACAAATTTATAGTCAGTTGTATAAATGTCACTCACGACACAGAGCTCCATAACCCTGAAAACATGCTGTAAGTGACTTTTGTCAACTTACAGCAAGGGACAAGGTCTGAGGAAAAATATCACCTTTGCTCAGCCACTGTGTTTGGAGAGTCTAAACCATTTTTCTCTTACCAAATTCAATAGTTCGTCATTCTATCAGTTGGAGGGTTCTGAGCACAAACATGACCATAATCAATTTTTTACTTGAGTGACTAACCAGCTAGTCAATATAGGATTCCTACTTCATGACTACTTTGGATAGTGGGGACGTTTATTTATTTTAAGTATTTACCGTATATAGCACCAACATATGACACAGTGCTGTACAGAGTATATTGTCTTGTCACTGCTCCCTCACATATCCCTTTCGCCTTCCTCTGGATCAACAGGGATATGTGAGGGAGCAGGCTGGAGTTGTACTTTGTACTGGTTGAACTCGATGGACGTATGTCTTTTTTCAACCAAAATAACTATGTAACTATGTAACTAACTGTCCCTCAGAGGAGCTCACAATCTAGTCCCTATGATAGTCATATGTCTATGTATTCATCGTATAGTGCATGTATCAGTCTAGGGCCAATTTAGGGAGAAGCCAATTAACTTATCTGTATGTTTTTGGGATGTGGGAAGAAACCGGAGTGCCTGGAGGAAACCCACGCATGCATAGGGAGAACATACAGACTCCTTGCAGATGTTGACCTGGGGACCCAGCGCTGCAATGCGAGAGTGCTAAACAGTACGCCTCCATGCTTTTATATTTTAAAAAGGATTTTGTCTGATAGAAAAAATACTTCCTACTATTGCACAGCCCATTTCTAAAAACGATTTGGTCAGTTTAAAGTGGTATAAAACTTACAATTACATTTTCATTCTAAAATATTAAACACAGTAAAAAAAAAAACTCACATAAAAAGACTAGTCAAATGCCATAGGCATCGGAGCAGTGCTTTTCAGCGCTGCTAGATTTGGGTGCAGCCGGCGCCTCCATAGGCTTCAATAGGAATCACTCCTATTGAAGCGTTTAGTGAGTAACGTCGGCTCCTTCAGAAGACGGAGCCGAGGTTGCTTAAAAACATAATTATTCGGCCTCCAGCAATCGCTGGAAGCCGAATTATTTCATTCCCCCACTATCCATGGCGGCCTGGAGGGGGAATAGTAATTAAATCGGCCCGGACTTGTGCAGAAGCAGGATCAGCTATATACCGCTGTATCCTGCGCCCAAGTCTACCGGTGCCGATTTCAAATGTACTCATAGGCATAGTTACACTTTACTGAAGCTAATTGATAACATTGCTGGTTGCTGGACAAATGAAAAGATTGTCTTTTCGAGTAATTATTGAGCAAATAAAGCATAGAAAGTTCTCTGCTTCCATCTGGATACAGCAAAAGTTTTTCTGCATTGTTTGCTCCAGTTTATATACAGAACAAAAGAATAATGAATAACATGCACCTGAGTTTGCTAATTCTTTCTAGAGGTCACAAGTCATTCTTTGATTTTTTTAACAGAGTGAAGTCATCCATACTATCATTTGTCTATTTCTTCCACATTTCCTTTGCAATCTGGCAAAAAGAAACAAAATCAGCAGTTTACTTTTTACTGTTATTATTTTATTTCCATACACACCCTAGAAATGTCTCTCTGTGTCATGAAAAGTGTCAAATTATTGTTGCCAATACATACATCTTCTCTTGGAACTTTCCCTTTCTCTAAAGATGAAGTCCCTAATATATTTCCTGGCAACTATATTTTTTCTTCAGAATGGTGAAATCTCAATGAAACCACTGAAAACAAAATAAGTACATGTGGCCAACAACCAAGGCTATCCACAACCAGATGAAAAATGCAACTAAAATTCTCTCATGTTAAGAGTGTAATTTGCTTTACATAGGAGAGAGAAGTTCGGACTACTAAAATGCACTTGATTATTAACAGCTTGTGATTAAACGGTTTAGCTGTTAGAAACTTTCATTTGCCAATCCCACTTCTCTACCTTCTGGGTGGTGCTGAACATAGTATTTAGTAAAATAAAAACTATCATCCCTAATTATCAGTCACAAATCAAGGACTCAACTAAGAACCCTTGGAGCCAAAGCTTTCTGTCATGTTGCCTCTACCATGTGGAAGTCCTTGCCATATGTAATCAAGACAGCTCCAACCTCGGACACATTTTAATCAAAACTGAAAATCCACCTGTTTAGTCTGGCATTTATGATCACATAACTTTTTCCCCTGGATGTACTGATCTGAGACAAGCTTTTGTGCTTTGGGTCCTACAGGAGAAAAGCACTTTACAAATGTTTAGTTGTTGTTGTTGACACGCGGCTTGTGTAATACTAGAGACTGGTTTCCTACAGCAACAAAACTTTATGTATCAATTTATATTGATCAAATAAAAAAATTCATTTCACCTTATATGAGTATGTACAAATGTTTTTTTTTTATTATTATTCTCACTTTTTTTTATCATGATGGTCTTTTAAGCCTCAGCTTTCCTGAATCCCACTTTATTTTCTATTGTAAGCCATCATGGGCAAGGGTCAGTGTCAGTGGTTTACCTATCCTCATGTAAATATTTGGGAAATATGACATTTCTGTATAATATATAAAAATGCTGCATTTGTAAAGTCAGCATTTCTAGCCACTGATTTTATTTGGGCCACTATGGCTTGGGAAATGACTGCAAGTGATGCAATACAGATTACTCGCTCCTCTGTCGCCAGATAGCTAAGTATCTGCACATGCAGTTATTTTCTTGTTTTAATTTTAGCTTGCTGAATGGGAGACATTCCAACCTCCTGTACTAAAGTATTTATTACAGCCAAGTTATTATTTATTACCACAAAATGTAGCTTGACACATATCACAGAATCATATCCAAAGCGAAGGACCTCCAAATTCTTGATGCAAAGTCATGGGTAGAGTTCTCAGGGGATGCTACTGCAGTACATTAAACAATTCCCAGATTTATTGGACTTCCTCAGTAGATAAGGCATAACACTGACAAATGTTTTTCTTTCAAACAACCTTTTGTTTTGTCATGCTTTTCAATATATTTTTATATGACCTTTTTTTCTCCTTCCAGTATTATATTTTCGCAGCTAATCTCTGGAATCTCTTCTTGTTTGGAGAGATTGCTTTACAGTTGAAATCATCTCCAGATGTTCCATTTTATTAATGTTTTACTATGGATTTTTGTTATGGTGTATGCTATGGGAGTTCTGTAATGTAGTATACATAGACAGTGCACTAACTCTTTATATTACATTTATGTACATCATAAAAAAAGCAGACACAACCATTTTAACTTTTTCAGTGTCTGAATCTATAGGTTTAATAAGGTAGCAAGCGATGGTAAGCAGGATATCGGGTAAATCCCTTATGGCCACTCTTCATCTATAAGTGTCTCACTCAGTGCTTCACTTACTTAAAGGGTACCCGAAATTACATGTTACATGATGAGATAAACATGTGTATGTATAGTCCCAATCCTACTTAGATCTAGACTGTATTCATTTTTCTATTTCCTCACTGTAAGTGTCCTTTCACACTGCACTGGTACCGCAGCATAATGAAGCCCTATGGGAAAATTCATAACCATGCTGCCGTACGCTACGCCAGAAGTGCCTAATCTAATGCTTGTGCAGAACTACGTCACCTTGCGGGACCCACAGCGACCTGCGGTGATCTGTGTCATGCCGGAAGTCATGTTAGTCTATGGCGATGCAGGGTTTTCAAAAAAGTTGACTTCGCGGCGTGCATGCGCAAAAGCGTATTTTTACAATACGCTTCCGCATATCAAAAGCAGGAAGTGACCACAAGCGCGCGTCACTTCCTGCTTGGCTGGTGGCCAGACAGGGAACACTGTGTACTACCGCGGAGTTCCCTGAAGACCTGTTTTTGGAGATGTGGTGCGGCGGGCGCACCGCAGCACAATGCTACCGCCAGTTTGCAGTGTGAAACCAGCCTAGGGGTTAAGAATTGAGGGCTCTAAATACCTGTTTCTCTACAGTTGGACTGTAGGGATAAGGTGCCCATACACGTATCAATTTTCCTGTTCAGTTCAGAGTGATTGAATCTGCTGGGAATCAATTCCCCCAAAATGTTGGAAAGGATGGAAAATTTCCATCTATCGGGGGTGAGGCAGGAACAGTGTCAATCAATGGGCCATAGCATTATACGGCATCGAATAGTGCAATGCTGTGGTTTGATCCATTCTCAATAGATGCCATGCTGGAATATATTGAAAATTGATGTGCTGTGTGTGGAAGGAGTTGACTCCAATCTGATCAGATTCTGACTGAAGAGTGATTCATCAGACAGGCACATTGACTCATAATCGATCTGTTTATGACTACCTTAATACTCACTGATAACAAATCAGAGTGCATAAAACTTGCATGACAGACAAACTTTTCTGTGTGCAGAGAACAGGTACAATTGTTAAATAGTTCTAGGTGTGTCTTTATTGCAGATGGATAGCATTAAAAAACTGCTGTCATTCACCTGAGACAATAAAAACTTTAAACTGATTTTACGTTTTAAAAAACAAAAAGACTATGGGATTCAAGGAAAGTTCTGTTAGGGATTAGGACTATATAGATACTATTGTTTAACTATGGGATGGCTTTGTTTTACAGTACATCAATTTTCAGTGCAGTCTTGGAATGACGTCACTATGAGGTGTATTCAGAAAAGGTCATTAACATGTGCTGACAACACACGTGAATTTTTCTGGGCATCATGCAAACTGCTATTTATGTACTGCGCATTGCATGTATAATTTAAGTTACGTAAAGTAACACGTTTACATAGTTTGTGTAATGTCTGATAAAACTTACGTGCGCTGTGTGCTCACATACATTTTACCAACCTTTAGTGAAGAATACACCTTTATGTACTGTTTGCAGCAATCAGATCAATGGACCATGTAAGATCTTCATCAGCAGTAGGTAAAATATTCAAATTGACTAAAAATATTCCAACTGTATTCCTGTATCAAAGTTGATGATAATAATAAAATATTTATAGATTGGAGAGCAGACCCAGTGCATCTATAACACAAAGTAACATGTAACATGAATAGGGATAGTGGCTAGTGATGGTCATGTCTAGAAGAACTCATGGAGAAGCATGCAATTTTGTTTGATCAGCAGGGCTGGATTTTAACCAAGGCCACATAGGCCATGGCCTAGGGCACCACAGGATCAAGGACGGGTGAGCAGCAGGCTATGGGGGAGGGTCATCTGGCTACCTATACCATAGGAGAGGGTCAATGGGCTACCTATACTGGAGGGAAGGGATAGGGTTATCTGACTACCTATACTGGAGGGGGGAGGGGTCATCTGGCCACCTATACTGAAGGGGGGAGCTGCTGACTGTGGGCTTGGGCGGCAAAGAGTACAAATCCAGCCCTGTTGATCAGCTGATAGATTTGCAAAGCTCTAATTTGCTGTGATCACATCCTGCTTTGGCACATGATCATGACTAGCAAATCAGAGACGTACATATCTATGACCTGACCAGATCACATGCTTCTTCATGAGTTCTCATAGACATGACCATCGCGAATAGAGGCCTACAATCCCCTAAGAATACCCTACATCCTACTTGATGAGATAATAAGGCGGAGGAATCATATCCAGGAAGAAACAATCTTGTGTCCAGGGACTGTAGTGTAGACACTTCTGACTCCAAAGGAAAGAGGAAGTTCAGTATATGAAACAGTAGGTCCACTATTTACTGAACATTAAATACTGTATACAGTACTGATAATAAGTTACATAACTGTATAAAAAGCCAAGCAGCAGCAGCTAAAGCAAGTAAAATTCTAGGATGAATAAAACGGGAGATGCTAGTATGTCTCCCTTTGTATAAATCACTGATGAGGCCATGTCTGGAGTATAGGATACCGTTTTGGGCACTTTAGAGCACTATAGAAAGGACGTTGCCTTTCTAAAACGTACAAAGATGAGCAGCTCTCTTAGAGAGGAATTTTACATAAAACAGACTGCATTGATTAACAAATTAATCTTTATTGTAGTTTAAAATTGTGGTTTCTATTTTTTTTTTTTAAAGGGAACCTAAACTGAGAAGGATATGGATTTTTTTCTTTTAAAATAATACCAATTGCCTGACTCTCCTGCTGATCCTGTGTCTCTAATACTTTTAGCCACAGCCCCTCAACAAGCATGCAGATCAGGTGCTCTGACTGAAGTCAGACTGGATTAGCTGCATGCTATGCTTGTTTCAGGTGTGTGATTCAGCCACTTCTGCAGCAAAAGAAATCAGCAAGACTGCCAGGCAACTGGTATCGTTTAAAATGAAACAGCCGGTCTCAGTTTAGGTTCCCTTTTAATAAATCCTTAAGCCGCATCTACACGCGTAGATGCGGCCGCGATGTTCCGACAGGACGGATCTCCCCACCGCCGATTCTCTGCTCGCTCCCCGCGAGGGGACAATGGCAGGGAATTGAGCGGAAGATAAGCGGCGAGGAGCGGGGACGAGCGGGAATCGAGCGGGTATTGATTCCGGCGCACGCGCGGCGAGCGAGGATGCAGCGGGGACGCGGAAGAGGCGATCCGGCGGCTAATCGAGCCGCCGGATCGCCGCCTCATCTACACATGTAGATAAGGCTTTAAACTGTATTAGTTTAATGTTCTGCTCTTTGACCTTAACCAAGTGAAAAGAAAAAAGTTTCACTTACCTAGGGCTTCCACCAGCCCCCTGCAGACATCCTGTGCCGTCCCTCAAAGATCATCCAGTCCCCCACCATGGCTCAGTTTCGTTTTCAGCGACTGGTGAGTCACCAAGCCAGTGTGCCTGCGCCACCCTGGTTATGAGAGTCCTCGATTGCTGTGGCCAGTTTTACTTTAATGGCTTCTGGTTCAATCCTTCACCTAGTTAAACATTGCCAGAAAAAGCTGCTGAATGGGTGCTGTGTACATTAATCTTTTATGGCCATGACATATTTACATAAGGTGATTTGGCATGCTTAGTATAAGCTAGGTTGAATCCCTTATGAACTATAAATACATCTAGCATGTACATCAGAAATGATTGATCTGTTTTTCTGGTATGAGATGCAGGTAGAAATATATCATATGTTTTCATTTCAATGGATTGGAGGCCATATGTGGACAAACAATAGTTACCTGACAGCAGGAAGTACTGCATTCAATTTATTGATCAAAGACATGATATATTATAAACCAAATGCGAACAGAGCCCTTATTGTTCCATATGCCTCTCAGGTGAGACAGTGAACAATGCGATGGTGAATATTTCTATTGGATCAAAGTTATATTTAACTTATTTCCATGCTGAGTTTTTTTGCTTTTTACTGGTTATCGTCTATTTAGCATTTAAAGGGAACCTAAACTGAGAAGGATATGGATTTTTCCTTTTAAAATAAAACCAGTTGCCTGACCCTACTGCTCATCCTGTGTCATTAATACTTATAGCCACAGCCCCTCAACAAGCATGCAGATCAGGTGCTCTGACTGAAGTCAGACTGGATTAGCTGCATGCTTGTTTCAGGTGTGTGATTCAGCCACTACTGCAGCCATAGAGATCCGCAGGACTGACAAGCAACTGGTATTGTTTAAAAAGAAACATCCTTATCACTCTCAGTTTAGGTTTCCTTTAACAGCTAATGGAGAATTAGTAGACTACTTCAAACACAAACTAACCTGAAAGTCATTGGGAATCAATTTTAAAAAAACAGCAAGATACTTACCTAAGGAGAGGGAAGGCTCTGGATCCTATAGAGCCTTTCCGCTCCCTTCTCGGTCCCAGTTCCAGCACTGACTCCCCGGTAGCAGCATTCAACCAATTTGGTGAAATACTGATCTAATCCCTTGGTGCGGGGAACTTCGGAAGACTTCAGGCCGCTCCATACTTCGCACGCATGAGCACCCTCTCGCACGTGCGCAGTATGGAGCGGCCTGTCTTCGGCAAGACTTGGCTCCCGAAGACTTCCGAAGTCCCCTGCAGCGGGGGATACCAACGGGACAGTCAATGCTCAACGGAGGGGACCAGGACAGGGGCAGGAAGGCTCTCTGGGACCCATATCCTTCCCTCTCCTTAGGTAAGTATTGTGCTTGTTTTTTAAAAAATCTGCAGTGAAAATAAACTTATAAGAAAATGAATTGTATGTGTAGTACAGCTAAGAAATAGAACATTAGTAGCAAAGAAAGGAGTCTCATACTGTTTCCAGCACATGAAGAGTTAAGAAACTTCACTAGTTATCTATGCAAAAGAGCTTCTCTAAACTCTTCCTCCCAGCTTGGGTCAGCTACAGTGCTGTTTTCTAAAGCACTTATACATCAAAGAAACAGTGAGACACGGCTTCAGCTAAGCTTTTACTGCAGGGAACTTCAAAGGGTCATTAGCTCTGCTCTGTTTCATAGTTTAAAATACAGGGTATGGTCTATAAACCTGGCAATAAAAATATGAGACTCTTTTTTTTGTTACTAATGTTCTATTGATTATCCAAATAACACATACAATTCATTATATCATAAGTTTTTTTTTCGCTTTTTTCGCTTTTTTTTTTTTTAAAGTTTGGCATAAGTAAGGGTTAAATGAAAAGCAATACCTCTAACCTGTTCAGTAGATTTACTAATGTTGCTCAGATCCATCATCCTGACTGCTAATGTTCTGCAACTCTAATTTAATTTAGCATTTGAAGTTACACCCAAATATTTTAGCATTGGCAGTTAAAGATCTTTATAGAGTAAGTAAAATGAACTACTGACATTAATGAAAATAAATGTTTGAAGCAGATGCTAAGCCCAGGGCCATATTCTCTAAAGACACACCTTATGTTCTTTGTGAAGACTCTACACATTTTGCACCAAACTTCAACTCAGTGGGTCACAATGTGGAGTTTTCAGGAAATTACACAGGAAACTCCACGCCCAGCAAGACTTGCTACCAAACCTTGATGTTTCACATGTACAATCCACAAGAAAATGTAGGCTCAACTTGTTTGTGAGTATCCCCTTTATTTGCTATTTGGCACAGGGCCGGGCCGAGGCATAGGCTGGAGAGGCTCCAGCCTCAGGGTGCAGTGTAGGAGGGGGCGCACAATTCATTCAGTTGTCATTCCTAATTGTGTATAAAGCAGAAAGAAATAAGAAATGGGGATACATACCAGTGACTGCAAGCCAGATAACTAGATATTAGGGTGTTGGGGAGGTTGTGGGCCCTGTGGCCCTCTTAGTCTAATAGCAATCAGTGTGTGATGGCTGGGGAGGGAGGGATGGAGGGGTGCACTTTGGTGTCTCAGCCTTGGGTGCTGGAGGACCTTGTCCCAGCTCTGATTTGGCAAACTATAATCAGGCATAGCACTTCCATAATAACAAGGTGCAATGGTTTGGGATGCCCCAATTCATTAGGTGCCCTTGGATCTCGTTAAACTAAATGTATCATTCAGGTTTGCTGGTTTCAGGGTTCCCAGCTTGCTTGCCAAGCATGTTTCTCAGTTGGAACTCAATGGAGCAAAGTATTTTTGCAACCCAACTAACTATGCAACTATCTAGCCACCATGTGCATCACCATTAGATGGTGGTTTAGCCAATCCCCTACTAACCCAGGATCAACCTGAGGCAGCGATACTGGGCTTCTATGAGGCACTCTAATGTCTTCCTTTCCATGGCCCTAAATGCATATATCCACTGACCCCTGCTATGATGGTCACACTGAAAGCATGGGATATGGCTGCCAGTTTAGTGAAACCCCCGGAATTAATATCACCATACACTCCCCTTTGGGGTAATCCTAGGCTGGACCACTTCCTGACCAATACCTATGGGCGCAAAAAGTGATTAAACATATACTGTACAACATGTAGCACCGCAAGGAGTGTTCCTGCAGTTTAACGAGCTTAAGGCTAACTTTGGACTCGATAATAAAATGTTATTCAGCTGCATCCGATTATGACATGCTATGCAATCGCAGTTTCACAATGTGCCACTGAATCTTGGATCAGATGATCTGGAATCTGTGTATACTACTGCCAAGGTGGATAAGCCGGTCTCTGCTAAATATGATTGCCTATTGAGGGACTGGTTTGGTAGGATTGACAGATGCATTGCTGAATGGCGGGAAGAGGTCCCTGATCTAGACCTTGAAGGCTTGGAGAACTCCATAGCTGATCTCCAATCTGATTTGGTGTCAGCCAGCGACAGACTGGTAGCCATAAAAATCCTACACTGTACACACTTCACCCCAGTACGCCTACATAAAATAAACCCAGGTGTATCACCTGACTGTACTAGATTTGGGCTTGCACATGGTTCATTTGGACATATGTTTTAGACTTGTCCCCACTTATCTAGCTTTTGGAAGTCCATGGAAGACAATATTAAGACAGCCACTAATATCCATGCGCCCCTGACCCCAGAATAGTATTCTTTGGATTAATTGAATTTGAATACTGTATATCAGACACTCTCACAAAACACTGATCAGAATTCTATGACACTACTCAAAAAAATTAATTGCCTGGTATTGGAAAGCTCCACCCTCCCAACCAGTGGGACATGGATCCTCTCAGTTAACAAGGTCCTTCCATTGTACAAAATGACATACACTAACAGGAAGTGCCCCAAGAAGTTCCATAAAGTTTGGGATGAGCAGGTTAAGGTCCACGCTCCGCCTTGATAGTGTCTGCACATTTGACCTGCTATTCCCCATAATTCTGAGATTGAACCCTTGGCTGCGCAATCCCCCCCCCCCCCCTCCTTTACATTCCCACCCCCTTCCTTTCTCTATCCCTTCTCCTTAGTCCCTTCTTAATTTTTTATCCTACTTTTTGTTGCAACTAAGTGTGGGATTTCACATATCTTTCTTCTGTGAGTATTGATGATTGGAGTGTTAACCACTCTCTACTATACCTCCTCATAACAGACTCAGTGTGACCCCCTTTTGCCATTTCAACACCCTACATAGACACCAGGTGTATCACCTTACCATCTTGTTCATTTTAAAGTCTCCTGATTTTTTGGTGATCTTCTGGTAATAGCACCTTTTATTAGATGCTCGTTTAAATTTTTTAAACTATATCTACATAACAACTCTATGTTTATTTTGAGCCAACACCATGCATAGTAGAAGGATACAATAAAACGTATTTTTAGCAGTGGATGTGCACTCTGCTCTATTTTTTATTTTATTTTTAACTGTTGACACTTTGCTGCATGTCAGAGTAGCACTCCACTGTGTTTTTTCCACATAACCTACTGCTACGCATGGTGTTGGCTCAAAATAAACATACAGGACTCGGAGTTGTTATGTAGATATAATTTAAAAAAAGTCAACGAGCATCTTATAAAAGGTGCTACCACCAGAAGATCGCCAAAAAATCAGGAGACCTTAAAATGAACTAGATGGTAAGGTGATACACCTGGTGTCTATGTAGGGTGTTGAAATGGCAACATATGCATCTTCTCAAGTGGTTTACAGGTAAGAAAAACAGTGTAAATCTTCTGCCCATAGTCACCAAGGCTGCTGATGACATGTCAGCGCTACAGATGAGAGATGTTACCAGTCTCTGCCATACAGCAGTTAAGCTGGACCTTTTGTGCAGCGAGAAGAGTCTGATTGATGGCCACCAAAACCGCTTTGAAAACATTTTGCTATTTAAAATCTCATGATTGAGAGTAGTCTGGCTAATGTAATTGATGTAATTGAAAGGAAGCAGATCTTTAGCCATCTATATATACCGGTAGATATAGGGGGTGTTTCTGCTGCTGAAGCCAGGATAATTAACATAAAAGTGGGTATCCTGAATTAACTGCATTCCACTATATGTCACTACAGTGCCTCTATATTCTAACATTGTATACATTGTTTAAAGCCATATATCATGACTGAATAATAAACTGGGAGCAAATGCTGGTGGCATTGTCTTTGACCATACTTTTCCAACTCTAATTTCTTTGGTTTCATTGGATAAAAATTATGATATTCTAACTTTGTATGGAGTCAAAGGTTTATGCCTTGTTTTATGTTTGAACTTGATTGCTTCACCTGACAAAACCGCGATTTTCCAGCATCACCAGAGTTCTCTGGCGGATGAAAGAGGCAGAAAGTACCTGATGTATTCTAAAGTGCCAGACATTAGAATTTCTACAGATGTCAGCAGCATGGGATCAAAGAAGAGGAAGAACTATTGGCAAAAGATGAGGTAAGCGAACACAGCTGGTTTTGCAGTGACATTTAGATAAACACCTGGAGTATAGAAGAGTTTGCAGGAATTTATGATATGAAAACTGCATTTGTGCTTGTGAATAGGACAGCTACCTAGCAACAGTGGGTGGATTAGGCAGCAGCATCCTAGTGGTCTGTCAGTAAGGTGACAGTTGGGGTGCCTGGACACCAATACTTATTACCAATAAAATACATTTAATGTGAACCTGTAGGTAAAAAGTGTCGGGGAGGGGCAGTACTTACCTTGGGAGGGGGGCACCTGTGGATCCTAATCAAATTTATTTCGTCTCCCTCTGCCAGCTCGATCCAGCACTGGCAGCCCCAACATCAGAGAGACTATAATAATTACATTTGCCTGCAGACGCAATAGCGGCTTTCCGCTCCGGTGGAAATAGCAGCGGCTGATCGGATCCAAACTACTGGGTAGGGGCAGACAGCTCGAGCCTGTGCAGTAGAGCGGTCCCGATCTGACTTTCTCAGAGGTAAAGTGTTGAAAAGTTCATTTTAGATAAGATAAAAAATTATCTCCTGGAAGAAAACCTTAAGAGAAAGATACCGTATTTACTGGCGTATAAGGTGACTGGGCGTATAAGACGACCGCCCAACTTTTCCAGTTACAATGTAGAGGTTGGGGTATACTCGCCGTCAGGGCCGCCATCAGAAATTTTGGGGCCCCTCACACATCATCAAGCCTGGGCTTCCCCTCCCTGGGCCCACCCACTGAATGCTGTGCCTGCTAGCCACTTCTCCCCCATGTCCGTGCGCGAAGTGCGCTGCGGCGAAAAATGAGCATGGCTCCAACACTGAATAAAGCAGCATGCAAAGCATGATGCGGCAAAAAGTGGGCGTGACCATGGCATGTTGTGGGTGGAGACAAATACTAGCAAAATACAGGTAGTCCCCGGTAAACAAATGAGATAGAGACTTGTAGGTCCGTTCTTATCTGTTCTCTTTTGTCCCCCTCTTCTCTTCCTGGTGCCCCCAGTATAGGTATCCAGGCATAGGTGCCCCCAGTATAGGTAGCCAGGTATAAGTTTCCCAGTATAGGTAGCCAGGTATGGGTTCCCCAGTATAGTATAGTAGCAGGCTCACTCATCTGCTCCTCACGTTCAAGCACTGATGTCACTCTTCTCTCAGTGCTAGAATGCAGTGTGCTGGTTAGTGAGCCACAGGTCTGCAGCCAGCACATGTGGCCCTTCCAGCACTTTGGAAAGGGGGGGGGACCCAGGGCCCCCAGAAGCCCTGGGCCCCTCACTGCAGTGTCAGTTGTCCCCCCCTGATGGCTGCCCTGCTCGCCGTATAAGACTACCCCATGGTAGGAGTGCCGGGTGTCAGGCAGAGCTGTAAATGCCTAACGCTGCAGTCATCTGATGAAAAGAGAGATAGATCGCGCTCTCCGTTTAGAAAAATAACTTGTTGTATAATAGCTTCTGGTGAGCAGCCGCTCGCGTGGGTAGCTGTGCAGCTTCTGGCATCACCTGACTGGTGACGTGTGCACTCCACTGATGACGCTCACGCAGGAAGATTGCAGGGCTGTATTGTGGAGCACACACGTCACCAGTCAGGTGACCCTGGAAGCTGCACAGCTACCCGCGCGAGCGGCTGCTCACAAGAAGCTATTACAACAAGTTATTTTTTTGTAAACAAAGAGAGCGCAATCTATCTTTCTTTTCACTGGATGACTGCAGCATTAGGTAATTACAGCTCTGCCTGACACCCGTCACTAACTCCCTGACCAGACCTGAAACCATGACACTCGGCATGTAAGACGACACCCGACTTTTCAGTAGATTTTAAGGGTTAAAAAGTCATTTTATATGCCAGTATATACGGTAACAGGTTAATGACCAAAATGTTCTTATACAGGGGGTATGGGGTGAGGGGGTTTTCAATAAGCAAGAAAGTAACTATCTCATGTATAGTCAAATCAGGACACTGACAATCGATTATCCTCCAAAGTAGAACTGAGTCCATTACGTCTAGTTTGGAAAAATACATTTCTGTTTTTATTTTATTTTTTCGTATTGCTGCTATTATTTTTATAGAATTTTTTATTCTCACCCTCATGTATTTCCTTATACTGCACCTAAATTAATGTTCAGCGCTGCGTAATATGTTGGCGCTTTATAAATACAATAAATAAATAAATACTGTATTATGTTCATTCATGTATTTTTCAATGTGTATTAATTATTTTACACCACTAGATGGTGGTATTGGTTAAGTTCATGCTGGTGTGTTAGCCAGGTCCCAATGTTAACCTTTTAATTGTATTTATTTTATTGATTTTTTAAAGGTAAAGCAGCACTTACCAACTATTCTTATTTTTACTTGTAGCTCTGATTGAGTGTAAGCCCCCATTCACACAGGCACAAAAAAATGTTCCATTTAGCAGCTCAAATGGAACAGATATGAACCAGCCAATAGAATCTGTTCACATTAGTCGGTCAATACAGAGCTGTTCGGGCCATTCCGGTGAGCAGAAGCCAAGCTTGGGTCCCATATTACTTTACCGGGTCTGGCGGACAAGGTGTATGTCTACAGAGGCCAACAGAATCCATGCTAGCCTATGACACTAGGCTGCTCGCCGAGTACGTTTCACAAAATACTCACCTGCCGACATTCATTCTGGTCTGACAACACTGGGTATACCGATCTCAGAGTCCCAGCCGAAGCATCAGGCTACAATCCATTTGTAATAGACCAATGGGAATCGTCCCTCCCCAGGGAGGATTCTCATTGGTTCGCTGAGTGCTGGACCAATAAAAATCCTCCCTGATGCTCAATAAGGATTCCCATTGTTTATTTTGCAAAACAATGGAAGTCTGGTGCTTCTGATCAGGTTTTGGGATCATCTGGATAGCGTACTGGTAAGGCTGTTGCCCTTGATGTGGTATTTGAGCCTTTGACAAGGGTTTGAATTCCAGCTCAAGCCAGTACGTAAAACAGTAAGGAGTTTTTTTTGGCAAGGCTCCCTAATCATCCTGGTTTCCCGTAGAGTGCGCTGTAAGTGGCTGCAGCTCTGTTGTTTTGAGTCTGCTAGGAGAAAAGCGCAATATAAAGGTTCTGTGTCTATATTGGTGTTTCTTCGGTGCAGAGTACCCAAACAGTGGTGCCAGTGGCACAGAGGACACGAAGGGACAGCGTCAGGTACTGAGAGCGTGACTACGGAACCAGATGAAAAACTGATGCCATTGTAACAAACCGATTAGCTTAAAGGGGCACTACAGCAAAAAAAATATAAAATGTAAAATATGTGTAAACATATACAAATAAGAAGGACACTTTTTCCAGAGTAAAATGAGCCATAAATTACCTTTCTCCTATGTTGCTGTCACTTACAGTAGGTTGTAGAAATCTGACAGAAGTGACAGGTTTTGGACTAGTCCATCTCTTTATAGGAAATTCTCAGGGATATATTTATTTTCAAAAGCACTTAGTGAATGGCAGTTGCTCTGTCCAACTGCCAAAAAACTGTGTAGGGAGCAGAGAGGCTGGCCAGCACCATTGTTTAAATCCTTTTTAGGGAATATCTGTATAAAGAATAAAAGCCTTGCTGAGAATCCCATATGAAGAGATGTACTAGTCCAAAACCTGTCACTTCTGTCAGATTTGTACTGCCTGCTGTAAGTGACAGCAACATAGGAGAAAAGTAATTTATGGCTCATTTTACTCTGGAAAAAGTGTACTTCTTATTTGCATATGTTTGCACATATTGGAAATTTTACAATTTTTCGCTGTAGTGCCCCTTTAAATAGAAAACGGATCAGTTTTTATATCCAGTTCAGTGTGTACTGGTCCTTAGGGGCACCAGGGCTGGGGGGGGAGCATAACTTCTTACCCACCATCCCTTCAGTACAGAGGGTACGTTACTATGAGACAAATGTACATCTTGTATGTAAGCATACACATGTATTCTACATTTCAAAGATGTGCACTTTACTACAAATCATTGAGAAGTAAAACTTTCCGACGCAAAGTTTTATTATGATTATTCTCCTTAGAAAATCATGTTGGCATTGCTTGGATGATGTGCTTTCTTAAAACTGTCCACAAGAGGGAAGCATTGTATTTGTTTCAATACATCAGATTTTGAGTCACCCAGTCCAACTTTTTTTTACACATTTTCTGTTTTCAGCACTTATTGTATCGCTGCAACCTTCATTTTGATAATTTACTGTTTAGCCTGATACTCCTGCAAGGGTGACACCTGGTAGTGACTCCCAGCAATGTTATTTCAGTGGATGAGTAAACCGTCTTTTCCCATGCCAAAGGCACTCCAGTATCCTGCATTATTCAAAAACTTCTAACGAATGAGTGATTCTGGCAGACGGACAAAAAAGACATCGTCCAGATAATATAAAGCTTGCTGCTGTGGGCAGCTCTCATTAACTGTCCATTCCAGCAATGTAGAGAACGATTTAAAGCAGTGGTTCCCAACCTTTTTGGAGTCATGACACATCAAACCAAACGTTCAGATCTCCGTGACACGTAGACTAAATGCATGTAATGAGAGACAGCGTTTCCCCACTAAATGCACATAAGAGACAGCATTTCACCAGTAAATGCAGGTAATGACAGACAGCGTTTCCCCAGTAAATGCACGTAATGAGAGACAGCGTTTCCCCAGTAAATGCACATAATAAGAGACAGCTTTTCACCAGTAAATGCACATAATAAGAGACAGCTTTTCACCAGTAAATGCACATAATGACAAACAGTTAGTTGTCCCCAGTATATGTAGCCAGGGATATATGTGGCCAGTATATGTAGGCAGGTGTATATGTGCCCAGTATATGTAGTCAGGGGTATATGTGCCCAGTATATGTAGCCAGGGGTATATGTGCCCAGTATATGTAGCCAGAGGTATATGTGCCCAGGATATGTAGCCAGAGGTATATGTGCCCAGTATATGTAGCCAGAGGTATATGTGCCCAGTATATGTAGCCAGGGGTATATGTGCCCAGTATATGTAGCCAGAGGTATATGTGCCCAGTATATGTAGGCAGGGGTATATGTGCCCAGTATATGTAGCCAGAGGTATATGTGCCCAGTATATGTAGCCAGGGGTATATGTGCCCAGTATATGTAGCCAGGGGTATATGTTCCCAGTATATGTAGCCAGGGGTATATGTGCCCAGGATATGTAGCCAGGGGTATATGTGCCCAGTATATGTAGCCAGGGGTATATGTGTCCAGTATATGTAGCCAGGGGTATATGTGCCCAGTATATGTAGCCAGGGGTATATGTGCCCAGTATATGTAGCCAGGGGTATATGTGCCCAGTATATGTAGCCAGGGGTATATGTGCCCAGTATATGTAGCCAGAGGTATATGTGCCCAGTATATGTAGCCACGGGTATATGTGCCTAGTATATGTAGCCAGGGGTATATGTGCCCAGTATATGTAGGCAGGGGTATATGTGCCCAGTATATGTAGGCAGGGGTATATGTGCCCAGTATATATAGGCAGGTGTATATGTGCCCAGAATATGTAGCCAGGGGTATATGTGCCCAGTATAGGTAGCCAGGAGTATATGTGCCCAGTATAGGTAGCCAGGGGTATATGTGCCCAGTATATGTAGTCAGGTGTATATGTGCCCAGTATATGTAGTCAGGTGTATATGTGCCCAGTATATGTAGCCAGGGGTATATGTGCCCAGTACATGTAGTCAGGAGTATATGTGCCCAGTATCTGTAGTCAGGTGTATATGTGCCCAGTATATGTAGCCAGGTGCCCCCCCCCCCCCCCAGGAGGAGAGAGCGAGGGAAGGAGAGCGGCACCTCAGGGTGCTCTCCCTCCCTTGCTCTCTCCTCCGGAACGAAGTGCGGTGGCTGGCAGGCTGGCTCCGTCTGGTCTGGTCGCAGGCTCGCGGGATGATTTGCCACTACTCTGGTCTGATCCAGACCAGAGCAGCGGCTGTGGCGCCAGAACTTCCAGCGCTTGGAGCGACACGGAAGGTAAGTCCCGCCCGCTGCCAAACGCCTGACCACACTTAGTATCGGGGGAGAGAGCGAGGGAGGGAGAGCACCCTAAGGTGAGGGAACGGGGGGAGATGGCCCCCTTCTCCTGCGCTGCCCACAGCTCTCCCTCCCTCGCTCTCTCCTCTGAGAGCTGACACTGCGACACATACCCGAAGCTGCACATGGGTTAGGAACCATTGATTTAACCACTTGCCGACCGCACGCTTATACCGTGCGTCGGTAAAGTGGCAGCTGCAGGACCAGCGACGCAGTATTGCGTCGCCAGCTGCAGGCTGATTAATCAGGAAGTAGCCGCTCACGCGAGTGGCTGCTTCCTGTCAATTCACGGCGGGGGGCTCCGTGAATAGCCTGCGGGCCGCCGATGGCGGCTCGCAGGCTAAATGTAAACACAAGCGGAAATAATCCGCTTTGTTTACATTGTACGGCGCTGCTGCGCAGCAGCGCCGTAAGGCAGATCGGCGATCCCCGGCCAATCAGCGGCCGGGGATCGCCGCCATGTGACAGGGGACAGCCTGTCACTGGCTGCACAGGACGGATAGCGTCCTGTGCAGCCCGGTTCACCAGGGGGGGCCAGGTAGGAGAGGGAGGGGGAGGATTTCGCCGCGGAGGGGGGCTTTGAGGTGCCCCCCCCCGCAACACCCGGCAGGCAGGAGCGATCAGACCCCCCCAGCACATCATCCCCCTAGTGGGGAAAAAAGGGGGGCGATCTGGTCGCTCTGCCTGCACCCTGATCTGTGCTGGGGGCTGCAGAGCCCACCCAGCACAGATCAGCTAAAACAGCGCTGGTCCTTAAGGGGGGGTAAAGGGTGGGTCCTCAAGTGGTTAAAGTATAAACAAGAAAAAGAACAGCCCATGCTACTTGGAAGTAATCCCAATAGGAAGAGGATTAAAGCATACCCGATGTGACATGATGAGATAAACATAGGGACATATAATACTAGCCTTAGTAAGGAAGTCCCTTTCTGTTTTCCAGTACAGCAAGAGTTAAAAAAAAGTTGTTATCTATGCAAAAGAGCTTGTCGAAAACTTGTCAAATTCAGTCTGGTTTCCTGAAAAAGTAAACGTAGAATAAAACCATTGAGAAACAATGAGATAATGCTTCTAATGGGGTTTAAGTGCAGGAAAGTTCAAAGGGTCATTACTTGTCTAGCTCTTACCCACCTCCTGACCGTCTCACGCCAATGGGTGGTGGCTGCCTGGGGAACGCCTAACGTGCGGTGGGTGGGATTAGCAGGGAACATGCGCGTGTGTGTTCCCTGCACAACAACAGTGTGGGAATGAGGGCTGGCAGGCTGAATTCAAGGGGGAAAAAAAGCTATTTACATTTTGACAGCGCTGCAATCTAGAGCAACGCTTTACAGGGGACAGCCCCGTCACTTAACTGTATCAGGAGTAGCTCACAATCTAATCCCTCTCATAGGCTGATGTTCTGTAGAGTATGGATCACAGTCAGGGCCAATTTAGGGGGGAGGGAAATATAAAAAAAATAGGATTTTTTATTTAAAAAAAAAACGTTTTAAATTAATAAAAAAAAAATTGCAGCAGCAATTAGAAACCACCAAATGCTCTATTAGTGGCAAGAAAAGGAGGTAAAATTCATTTTGGGTGGTAAGTTGTATGGCCGAGCAATAAATCAACAATTCAGTGGCGAAGTGCTTGAATTGTAAAAAAATCACCTGGTCACTAGAGGGGTATAAACCTGTGGTCCTCAAGAGGTTAAAGGACAACTGAAGTGATAAGAATATAGAGGCTGCCATATTTATTTCCTTTCAAACAATACCAGTTGCCTGGCAGTCCTGCTGATCGATTTGACTGCAGTAGTGTCTGAATAACACCTGAAACAAGCATGCAGCTAATCTTGTCAGATCTGACAATAATGTCAGAAACATCTGCATGCTTGTTCACGGTTCCCATTGTCTCGAGTCTTGGATGTTACACGTAGCAATCAAGATGGCTGCATTCCAGCAATTCTTTTCCCCTCCAGGGTGATCAAAATGTGTCGGGCTGATGAAACGCCAGGACCAGATGCTGAACGCTTGTCGTGCTCGGTAGTAGAAAAGTGTTCGCATTGGCTAATCGAGCCGCCGGTGTCACAATCCGCCTGTGGGTACCAAGCCTCAAGTGTTGGGATGGAGGTTTTTATTATGGGGATCAGTTGCATGTAGCCAAACAACAGGAGACAGAAAATAGTGTTGCATAGCCATGAAAATCAAAGGTACTCTTTTGTATGATTCAAAGAGATGTAACTATTAGAGGAGCAGGCGCCCTGGTAGTGAGGGAGGGGAGACCATCTACATCCTTCCCTCAAATACTGAATCACCCCTCCAATTGTAGCTGTCCACCTCCCAATATAAAGTGTCACAGAGGTGCAGTGTATAATATCTGCTGCAACACAGGACCCTTCTTCACTGCAGCTACCCACTAGCAGTGTCAGTTGACACTGGATGACTCGGGGTCATAGGCAAATGCAGGGGGGGGGGGGGGATTACAGCTGCCCAGAATCCCCCCTCAGACCAGTACCAGTGCAGTGTCTGGGGACAGGCACAAGTTGAGACACCAGAATATCTGCAGGAATCCTGCAGCCAGTGGAGTAGCTAAGGAGCTGCGGGCCCCGATGCAAGTTTTACATTGGGGCCCCCCAAGCACTCTATATATAACAATTGTTACTGCACACCAAAACCTGCCTATGGAAACTACAGTGTCAATGATTACCACTATTCAAAGTATCTATAGAAGTAATTATTATGATCACAGGACCAATAGAGAGCTAATACTGTAGTTGAGGGAGGGCCCTTCCGGGCCCCTTTGGCCCAAGGGCCCCGATGCGGTCGCTACCTCTGCACTCCCTATTGCTAGGCCCCTGCCTGCAGCTCACAGCACTGCCCTCTTTCTTTTCCTGCTACAGTTAACTTTGGAGGGAGAAGCAGCATGTGTACAGAGCATGGAGCAGCTCTGGGGAACTTCACAGAGTCAGTAATGAGCACAGCCCTGTGCCCTGCTGTTTTTCCCTTCATTAGCAGTGTTGGCTGTCTTCATTATTATCTGTATCTAAACTGCTCCTGATCAATCCCCTTGTTGATTGGGCCAGGTGCCCCCCCCCCCCCCCCCCCAGGAGGAGAGAGCGAGGGAAGGAGAGCGGCACCTCAGGGTGCTCTCCCTCCCTTGCTCTCTCCTCCGGAATGAAGTGCGGTGGCTGGCAGAGGGGCGGAACTTACCTTCCGTGTCTCCGTCTGGTCTGGTCGCAGGCTCGCGGGATGATTTGCCACTACTCTGGTCTGATCCAGACCAGAGCAGCGGCTGTGGCGCCAGAACTTCCGGCGCTTGGAGCGACACGGAAGGTAAGTCCCACCCGCTGCCAAACGCCTGACCACACTTAGTATCGGGGGAGAGAGCGAGGGAGGGAGAGCACCCTAAGGTGAGGGAACGGGGGGAGATGGCCCCCTTCTCCTGCGCTGCCCACAGCTCTCCCTCCCTCGCTCTCTCCTCTGAGAGCTGACACTGCGACACATACCCGAAGCTGCACATGGGTTAGGAACCATTGATTTAAAGTATAAACAAGAAAGAGAAAAGCCCATGCTACTTGGAAGTAATCCCAATAGGAAGAGGATTAAAGCATACCCGATGTGACATGATGAGATAAACATAGGGACATATAATACTAGCCCTAGTAAGGAAGTCCCTTTCTGTTTTCCAGTACAGCAAGAGTTAAAAAAAAGTTGTTATCTATGCAAAAGAGCTTGTCGAAAACTTGTCAAATTCAGTGTGGTTTCCTGAAAAAGTAAACGTAGAATAAAACCATTGAGAAACAATGAGATAATGCTTCTAATGGGGTTTAAGTGCAGGAAAGTTCAAAGGGTCATTACTTGTCTAGCTCTTACCCACCTCCTGACCGTCTCACGCCAATGGGTGGTGGCTGCCTGGGGAACGCCTAACGTGCGGTGGGTGGGATTAGCAGGGAACATGCGCGTGTGTGTTCCCTGCACAACAACAGTGTGGGAATGAGGGCTGGCAGGCTGAATTCAAGGGGAAAAAAAAGCTATTTACATTTTGACAGCGCTGCAATCTAGAGCAACGCTTTACAGGGGACAGCCCCGTCACTTAACTGTCCCCAGGAGTAGCTCACAATCTAATCCCTCTCATAGGCTGATGTTCTGTAGAGTATGGATCACAGTCAGGGCCAATTTAGGGGGGAGGGAAATATAAAAAAAATAGGATTTTTTATTTTAAAAAAAAAAACGTTTTAAATTAATAAAAAAAAAATTGCAGCAGCAATTAGAAACCACCAAATGCTCTATTAGTGGCAAGAAAAGGAGGTAAAATTCATTTTGGGTGGTAAGTTGTATGGCCGAGCAATAAATCAACAATTCAGTGGCGAAGTGCTTGAATTGTAAAAAAATCACCTGGTCACTAGAGGGGTGTAAACCTGTGGTCCTCAAGAGGTTAAAGGACAACTGAAGTGATAAGAATATAGAGGCTGCCATATTTATTTCCTTTCAAACAATACCAGTTGCCTGGCAGTCCTGCTGATCGATTTGACTGCAGCAGTGTCTGAATAACACCTGAAACAAGCATGCAGCTAATCTTGTCAGATCTGACAATAATGTCAGAAACATCTGCATGCTTGTTCACGGTTCCCATTGTCTCGAGTCTTGGATGTTACACGTAGCAATCAAGATGGCTGCATTCCAGCAATTCTTTTCCCCTCCAGGGTGATCAAAATGTGTCGGGCTGATGAAACGCCAGGACCAGATGCTGAACGCTTGTCGTGCTCGGTAGTAGAAAAGTGTTCGCATTGGCTAATCGAGCCGCCGGTGTCACAATCCGCCTGTGGGTACCAAGCCTCAAGTGTTGGGATGGAGGTTTTTATTATGGGGATCAGTTGCATGTAGCCAAACAACAGGAGACAGAAAATAGTGTTGCATAGCCATGAAAATCAAAGGTACTCTTTTGTATGATTCAAAGAGATGTAACTATTAGAGGAGCAGGCGCCCTGGTAGTGAGGGAGGGGAGACCATCTACATCCTTCCCTCAAATACTGAATCACCCCTCCAATTGTAGCTGTCCACCTCCCAATATAAAGTGTCACAGAGGTGCAGTGTATAATATCTGCTGCAACACAGGACCCTTCTTCACTGCAGCTACCCACTAGCAGTGTCAGTTGACACTGGATGACTCGGGGTCATAGGCAAATGCAGGGGGGGGATTACAGCTGCCCAGAATCCCCCCTCAGACCAGTACCAGTGCAGTGTCTGGGAACAGGCACAAGTTGAGACACCAGAATATCTGCAGGAATCCTGCAGCCAGTGGAGTAGCTAAGGAGCTGCGGGCCCCGATGCAAGTTTTACATTGGGGCCCCCCAAGCACTCTATATATAACAATTGTTACTGCACACCAAAACCTGCCTATGGCAACTACAGTGTCAATGATTACCACTATTCAAAGTATCTATAGAAGTAATTATTATGATCACAGGACCAATAGAGAGCTAATACTGTAGTTGAGGGAGGGCACTTCCGGGCCCCTTTGGCCCAAGGGCCCCGATGCGGTCGCTACCTCTGCACCCCCTATTGCTAGGCCCCTGCCTGCAGCTCACAGCACTGCCCTCTTTCTTTTCCTGCTACAGTTAACTTTGGATGGAGCAGCAGCATGTGTACAGAGCATGGAGCAGCTCTGGGGAACTTCACAGAGTCAGTAATGAGCACAGCCCTGTGCCCTGCTGTTTTTCCCTTCATTAGCAGTGTTGGCTGTCTTCATTATTATCTGTATCCAAACTGCTCCTGATCAATCCCCTTGTTGATCGGGAGCAGATCAGACATTTAGGAAATAATTGTCAGATCCTGTCAGTTAGACGGGAAATTGCATTATGTGTACCCAGCATGATGTCCTATCAAATTATTAAACTGTATTGTGTGTGGCTGAGGAAGACCTTTCAAGAATCCCCCCCTCCCTCTTGATAAACCTGGGTTTGCCCCTGCTGGTGACAGACATAGGTGAGGGGCTGCAAGAAGAGGTATAAACCTGTCACTGAAAGAATATATGTTGTGCTCTGCTTTTCTACACGGCATTGGGAAGATAACTCAAGCTACTCAGTTTTGCTGTAAATCACTGTCCAGTAATGATTAACCTTTTCAGGACCGGCCACCTAACCCCCCTTAAGGACCAGGCACTTTTTCATGGGAGGGGATTGTGCGTTTGGGGGAGGGTCAGGCAGCTGGATCCTGTTGCTGGGCTTGCTGGGCTGTGTCCCCCCTGTGTGGCCAGGTGTCCCCCCTTTCAGCAGCAGCTTTCACTCACCTTCCAGGCTCCAGTGATGAGCCGCGGTGGATACCACCACTCTCTCCGACATCCCCGCTCATACTGACGCTAAGTCCCAGGTCGCGGCTTGATGACGTCATCAAGCTGCGGCCCGGGACCTACGTCACAACGAGCAGAGATACTGGCAAAAGCGGTGGGGAGGGCCAATCGTCGTGGGAACGGCAGGGAGGTAAGTGGATCCACTTCCCCCCCCCCATCCCACCGCCTCAGCTGTCAAATTGATCACTACGATCTGCCTGCGATTGTAGGGATCACATGATTAGCAGCCATACGCGATGGCTGCTGATCACTGAGGGGAGATGCCAGCTGTCATATGACAGCTTAATCTCCCCTCTCAGGTGCGCACGATCGCGTCGGTAGCGGAAACGGCGGGTGGCTTACATCCTACGCTGCATCAGGATAGAGCAAGTGCAGCGTAGAATCTCATAGCAGCGGTCCCCAAAAGGTTAATGATACTGTGATTTGGTGTGGTGGACAAGGATAGTGCATGGCAGCCAGAAAATGATTAATGAAATGGGGCCCTGGGCAAGATAGCAGTTTGTTATCCACCGCTGATGGTCACGTGGCTTTTTTAAAGAGAAGCTGTCAGCCATACTATCTCAGAAAAAAACCCACATATATACTGTAAGTAGATAAATACTTGCTCCACTTACATTACAACATATGTATTGCACTGTCCACAGTTTGATTTTAGTGCTTTTTATACAGTAAAAAAAAAGAGAAAATACTTCTTAGCATTGCCCATTTTAAGTGTGGCTATTTTGAAGCCAATCCTGATGTCATTTTCTCCCTTACTTTTCTCTGTCCGATTGTGTATGCATTACCCGCCCTCCACTATAGAAAGTGCATTGTATCAGCATGAGAAATACTGGCCAATCAGAGAGGAACAGAAGTGTGGGAGGGGAAAACAGGAGGGAAAGAGGGTTCAGCCAATCAGACTGCATTAGTTAAGTCTGAGGGGGAAGAAGAGAAGCAAAAAAGGACAACTCAGCATGCCCTGCAACTTCCTTTTTGCATACCAAATTGTGTGTGTACCAAGTAAAAGTCAGGTAAACTGGGGAATGATCATTTATTAACAAGAAAAGTAACAGTGATTTTAACTTTTGGATTACCTGGTTAACATTCTTATTACTTGTTTACCAGATAAAAATAAAGAATTGATTTTTGATTTTATGCTGGATAGTTACACTTTAATAAGACTTGGTGGGGGGTAGAATCTGCCAGGCAACTGGACTCTCTCCAGGCCCTAGGCAACTGCCTAGAATTGCCTTGTGTATGATCCAGCTCTGACGGCAGCATACATTTATCCAAGTACAGTTCTGAAGTTATTGCGTTCATATGCATTAGGTATTATCTAATGCAGGGGTAGGGAACCTATGGCTCGGGAGCCAGATGCGGCTCTTTTGATGGCTGCATCTGGCTCTCAGACAAATCAGTAGGGGTTGATCCACTAAGCTACACTGCTCAAGCAGCGCAGCTTAGTTTGGCAGCGCAAGTAACATTTTCGAAGTAGTGCATGTTACTGCTATAGTAGCATGCACTACTAACTTACTCATGCTACCCCAAAATTAACAGCTGTTCCAACTGTCCCACTCTGGACCCAATCAGGTACAGTGACTTTGTAGAATGAGATCCCCACACTTTGATTGGCCCAATAGGCTGCCTGTTACTTGACAGGCAGCCTATTGGGCCAAAGTGCAGGGATTTCGTCCTACAAAGTGAATCAACACCCAAGTCAGCTAGCTAATTGTACAAGCTGTTAGTCGTAATTTCTCCTGCCTAGCTATCGTGGAAATTGCTGATGTTGTTGAAACCCCCAAAAAGCTGAACACGTATCTGACACTTCTGCTGCCCGGTGGATCAACTGTATACACATCTACATAGCAACGGGGACGTGAGCCCTACTGTCCCAGTTTGAAACATATTGTATGGCTCTCACAGAATTACATATTAAAATATGTGGCGTTTATGGCTCTGTCAGCCAAAAAGGTTCCTGACCCCTGATCTAATGGAACATCTTGGTAAAGAAAGCCAAATTCAAGGTTCATACACATAACCTAGAACCTAGAACTTGATGGAAACTACATTCTCAGTCATCTCAGCATGACAAACATGAATGCAGTTATTCACTGCAGCACAGTAAGCTGTGAATGCGGAGTGCAAGAGAAGCATTGTGTGTGGTTGTGGTGTAATTTGATACGCATAGATACCAAACTGGTCGTGTAGGAACAGCGTGCATGTTACTCTGGGATTGTGAGCCTCACACACCCTTCTACAAGAAGAATAAGGTCACACCTGTATCAGTGCATTCACTGAGCTATGTGAACATACCGGTCGGCAAGTTACATATTCTCTTATCGTAGCACCAATCTTAGTGCTCATACCCATAAAGTGTATTTTACTGCGTATTGGAATGTTTGAGTTGTTTTACTATTAACAATTTCATTGCCAAGTGCTGGTTAATTTAAACCTAAACTATGTCAGGCTTAAAAATCAGTAGTATAAACATAACAAACAAAACAAAACAAAAGGAAACCTGTTTTAATAAAAAAAAACGTTATTAGGCCACAAGCAACATGATAAACTCTTTACTTTCGTGACTCTGAAGAGTCTAAAGGAATCTGTGATCTGCAGTCTACATTTGACTTAAAGGCAGGGCCGGAGCTACAAGTAAGGCAAGGGGGGCAATTGCCGCCAGGCCCTAGAGTCCATATGGGCCCCTCAAGCATGTCCCACATAAAAATGTAATATGTCCGGTAGGGCCACCGGGTACTGCGGCGTGTGGTGGAGATGAGCCTGGGACAGCAGTGGCAGGCAGATGAAGGAGGCAAGGTTTCCCTGAGTGCTCCCCCTCTCCCCCCATAAGCAGAGCAATGCAATCCGGAGACGAGGGTACAACTCACCTGTACTCTAGATTTCTTTACTGGAGGGGGGAGGCTACCTAATCTAAGGGCACATCTAGCTATCTATAAAGTAGGGAGAGGCTACTTAATCTGGGGGCACATCTTGCTATCTATACTGAGGGGGAAGCAACCTAATACTGGGGGGCATATCTACCTATCTATACTGGAGGGGGGAGGCTACCTAATACTGGGCGGCATATCTAGCTATCTACACTGAGGGGGAGGCAACCTAATACTGGGGGGCACATCTAGCTAACTATAATGGAGGGGGGGAGGCTACCTAACCTGAGGGCACATCTATCTATCTATACTGGAAGGGGAGGCTACCTAATACTGGGGGGCATATCTAGCTATCTATACTGGAAGGGAGAGGCTATCTAATACTGGGGGGCATATCTAGCTATCTATACTGGAGGGGGGAGGTTACCTAATACTGGGGGGCACATCTAGCTATCTATACTGGAGGGGGAGGCTACCTAATATGAGGGCACCTCTAGCTATCTATACTGGAGGGGGGAGGCTACTTAATATGATGGCACATCTAGCTATCTATACTGTAGGGGGAGGCTACCTAATATGAGGGCACATCTAGCTATGTATACTGTAGGGGGGAGGCTACCTAATATGAGGGCACATCTACCTATCTATACTGTAGGGGGGAGGCTACATAATACTGGGGGGCCCATCTAGTTATCTATACTGTAGGGGGAGGCTACCTAATATGAGGGCACATCTAGCTATCTATGCTGGAGGTGGAGGCTACCTAATATGAGGGCACATCTAGCTATCTATACTGGAGGGGGGAGGCTACCTAATATGAGGGCACATCTAGCTATCTATACTGTAGGGGGGAGGCTGCCTAATACTGGGGGGCACATCTAGCTATCTATACTGTAGGGGGGAGGCTACCTAATATGAGGGCACATCTAGCTATCTATACTGTAGGGGGGAGGCTACCTAATACTGGGGGGCACATCTAGCTATCTATACTGTAGGGGGAGGCTACCTAATATGAGGACACATCTAACT
Source organism: Hyperolius riggenbachi (assembly GCF_040937935.1). NCBI lineage: Eukaryota > Metazoa > Chordata > Amphibia > Anura > Hyperoliidae > Hyperolius > Hyperolius riggenbachi. Next base: position 181,458,262 of record NC_090646.1, read on the forward strand.
ATCTATACTGGAGGGGGAGGCTACCTAATATGAGGGCACATATAGCTATCTATACTGGAGGGGGAGGCTACCTAATATGAGGGCACATCTAGGGCACATGAACTGCGACTCCTCAGTGAGAAGAGGGAACTGGGCAGTAACACCCCAGTCTTCTGCTTCACAGAAACATGGCTGCATGACGGCATCCCTGACAGTGCCCTACATCTCCCAGGATTCAGCCTCACCCGAGCAGATCGTGATGGCTCTCTCTCATGGAAAAGGAGAGGGGGCGGTATCTGTCTATACATCAGCTCCGCTTGGTGCTCCAATAATTCAACACTTGCAAAGAAATGCTCCCCGGAACTAGAACTCCTTCTTGTGAACTGCAGGCCGACATACTCGCCCAGGGAATTCTCCTCGTATGTCCTTGTTGGTGTGTATATCCTACCCGATGCCGAGGTCAAAGCAGCCCTGTGTGATCTTAGCGACACCATCATGAAGTGGGAGTCAGCCCTCCCAGACTCGTTGTTTATCATCATGGGCGATTTTAACAGAGCCAATCTCCGCCAGGAGATTCCACGCTTCCACCATCACGTCTTCTGCCCCACTAGGAACTCCAACACCCTAGACCACTGCTACACGGTCCTAAAGGATGCGTACAAGGCCACCCCATGGGCAGCACTAGGCTCTTCTTACCACAGTCTCATCCATCTGATACCCACGTACAGGAGGCGGCTGGAAACCGCAAAACCAGTCCTAAAGTCCACCAGAGTATGGTCAAGCGATGCCAAAATACAGCTTCAAGCATGCTTCGACAGTACAGATTGGAAGGCCCTGGAAGCACCAACCTTGGACGAGTGGGCGGACAACGTTGCCTCGTACATCAGTTTCTGCGAGGACCACTGCATACCAAGGAAAACTTTCAAACTCTACCCTAACGACAAACCGTGGTTCTCCAACAAACTCCGGCAACTGCGGAGATGCAAGGAAGCAGCATACAAGTCTGGCAACCAGGAGGACTACAGGAGAGCTAAAAACATCCTAAACAGGGAACTTAGAGCCGCCAAAAGGAACTTTGCAGAGAAACTAGAACAGAACCTTTCCTCAAAGAACTCACGGGCAGTGTGGAAGGGGCTAAAGGCCGCCACTAACTACAAGCCACCCCCTCAGCACGCAACCCCCAGCATCGAGCTCGCTGAGAGCCTGAGTGACTTCTGCTGCAGATTTGAGAACCAGGGGACACCTGCACATTCCAGAGACCCCCCTGCCTCCTCTTCTGCTCTAGCTGTCCAACAACCGAGTCCACCACCTCTAGCGGTGAATGAGGAGGTCGTTCTGCGGCACCTGTCAAGACTAAATTCGAGGAAAGCCTCTGGCCCAGATGGTGTGTCACCGGCCTGCCTGAAAACTTTTGCACAGCAGCACAGCAGCTCACCCCCATCCTCTCCGCTATCTTCGCCAAATCTCTTCAGGAAGGGAGTGTCCCCGTGTGCTTCAAGAGGTCCACCATCATTTTTGTCCCCAAAAAACAGGGTGTCTCCGACCTCAACAACTACAGGCCTGTGGCACTCACATCTGTCATCATGAAAACCTTTGAGAGCATGGTTCTGCCCCTCCTGAAACTTTCCACAGTGGCCCGACTGGACCCGCTTCAGTTTGCGTACAGAGCAAACAGGTCCACCGATGACACCATAAACACCTGCCTGGAGTTTGTCTATGATCATCTGGATAGGCCAGGAGGGTCCTCCTATTAGACTTCAGCTCGGCGTTCAACGCTATCAGCCCTCAAATACTTCAGGAGAATCTTACTGCACTCGAGGTCCACCCTACCCTACGACTGTGGATCACCGACTTCCTCACGAACAGATCCCAAGTCGTGAAGCTAGGAACTATACTCTCGCAACCTACGTCCACCAACACAGGAGCCCCACAAGGATGCGTACTGTCACCGTTTCTATTCTCCCTATACACAAATAACTGCAGATCCACGGCAAACTCTGTCAAAGTGATCAAATTTGCTGATGACACCACCATTGTGGGCCTCATCACCGAAAACGATGAGCGGGAGTACCGGCACCAGGTAGACAGGATCTGCCACTGGTGCAAGGAGAATGGCCTGGTTCTCAACTCCACAAAATCTGTTGAGGTGGTCGTTGACTTTAGGAAGCACGCCACCTCCCCTTCTCCAATCTGCATCGACAACACAGAAGTGGAAAGAGTCCCTTATGCACGCCTTCTGGGCACTACTATCTCCAACGATCTAATTTGGAAAACAAACACTACCTCGATCCAGAGGAAAGCCCAACAGACACTATTCTTTCTCCTTCATCCTGGTCTGGTATGCCGGTTCCTCTGCTGGTGACAGGTACAAACTACAGAGAGTCATTAGATCAGCGGAGAGAATCATTGGTAAACCACTTCCCCCCTGGACCTCCTCTACGCTCCAGAGCCTTGAGGATAGCCAGTGATCCCTCACATCCAGGCTACCGCTTCTTCAGTCGGCTCCCCTAGGGCAAGAGATTCCGGTCTATTGCCACCAAGACCTCAAGGCACCAGAACAGCTTTTTCCCCTCAACCGTCAAATCATTGAATGCTATGCACTTTATTCCCACCCTATAGTGTCGGTTGTACTGTGAACTCTGTACTATCTGTGTTTTTGACTCTATCTGTGTATTTTTTTGATGTGATTGTTGTATTTGTTGTATTTTTGCGTATTTGCTACACTCAGCCCCAGGGCCGGGCCGAGGCATAGGCTGGAGAGGCTCCAGCCTCAGGGCGCAGTGTAGGAGGGGGCGCACAATTTATTCAGCTGTCATTCCTAATTGTGTATGAAGCAGAAAGAAATAAGAAAAGGGGATATATAGCAGTGACTGCAAGCCAGATAACTAGATATTAAGGTGTTGGGAAGGTTGTGGGCCCTGTGGCCCTCTTAGTCTAATAGCAATCAGTGTGTGACGGCTGGGGTGGGAGGGATGGAGGGGCGCACTTTGGTGTCTCAGCCTTGGGTGCTGGAGGACCTTGTCACTGCTCTGCTCAGCCCTGTTATGCCAAGCCCAATTCCGGGCACGACCCAGTCGTGCTTGGCGATAATAAAAGATTCTGATCTGATTCTGATCTAGCTATCTATACTGGAGGGGGGAGGCTACCTAATATGAGGGCACATCTAGCTATCTATACTGGAGGGGGGAGGCTACCTAATATGAGGGCACATCTAGCTATCTATACTGGAGGGGGGAGGCTACCTAATACTGGGGGGCACATCTAGCTATCTATACTGGAGGGGGGAGGCTACCTAATATGAGGGCACATCTAGCTATCTATACTGGAGGGGGGAGGCTACCTAATACTGGGGGGCACATCTAGATATCTATACTGGAGGGGGGAGGCTACCTAATCTGGGGGCACACATCTAGAAATCTATACTGGAGGGGGGAGGCTACCTTATACTGGGGGGCACATCTAGCTATCTATACTGGAGGGGGAGGCTACCTAATCTGGGGGGCACATCTAGCTATCTATACTGGAGGGGGAGGCTACCTAATCTGGGGGCACATCTAGCTATCTATACTGTAGGGGGGAGGCTACCTAATATGAGGGCACATCTAGGAATCTATACTGGAGGGGGGAGGCTACCTAATACTAGGGGGCATATCTAGCTATCTATACTGGAGGGGGAGGCTACCTAATCTGGGGGCACATCTAGCTATCTATACTGTAGGGGGGAGGCTACCTAATATGAGGGCATATCTAGCTATCTATACTGGAGGGGGAAGGCCACCTAATACTGGAAAGGGGGGGGGGGCAGATCTAGCTACCTAAAACAGGGGCACATCTGACCATTTCTACTTGGGGGGGGGGGGCGAGTGCCGCAAGTCAGAGGGAGATGGGGTCTGGTCCAGCAGTGGTCAGGGGGTCCCCAAGTTAGTTTTGCCCCAGGGCCCCATTGCAGCTAGAACCGACCCTGCTTAAAGGCAACCTGAAGTGTGAGGAATATGCCTTATTTATTTCCTTTTAAACAGAACAAATTGCCTGGCTGTCCTGCTGATTCTCTGCCTCTAATACGCTTAGCTATAGACCCTGAACAAGCAAGCCGATCAGATGTTTAACTGAAGTTTGACTGGATTTGCTGCATGCTTGTTGCAGGTGCCTGATTCAGACACTACTGATGCATGGAAGATCAGTAGGACTCCAGGCCACTGGTATTGTTTAAAAGGAAATAAATATGGCAGCCAGATCCGATCGAATAGCACAAAAAATTGTATCGTGTAGATGGGGCTGATGAGCTTACCTACACAATCTGCTCATAGCATTCAAAATTTGTTGACCCTCATACTACACGAAAGTGGTAAAATTGGCCAGTCATTAGCCAATCGAAATTGGATGTGTGCCAGGCTTTAGGGAGTTGGTAAACCAACTAGCAACAACTGTTGGGCTGGATGACAGACTATAAATGTGCTTCTGGATGGAACTAAGGGCTTGTTCACACCTAGGGCGTTTTAGGGATTTTTTAAGCGCTGGCGATTTCAGGAATCGCCCTAAAGGCGCTTATGCAATGATTCCTTATGAGAGAGTTCACATCTGAGCGGTTTGATACCGATCCACTCACCAAAGCGCTGCATTTTCTGAGCGTTTTGGCTCAATGGAAGGTACAGGGAAATTCGCAAAGTGCTTTGTATAGCTCTTTCCCCAGCGCTTTCATGAATAAATACATTGGGCTCGATTCACAAAGCGGTGATAACCCAGTTATCACGCCTAAAAGACTTTAGGCGTGATAACCTTTGCACCACTGAGTTATCACCAATTTTTCCTGCTCTTCGCGCGAAGTTACCGCGCGTACGCGCGAACGCGCGGTAACTTCGCGCGAGTTTCTTCTTATCATGCCTAAAGTGAGTTTAGGCGTGATAAGGGCCTTTTCACCAGCGTGCAAACACTTTGCACCGCTTTGTGAATCAAGCCCATTGTATTTATTCATTTCCGGGTGAAAGAGTTCACGGACGTCACTAAGTTAAAAAACTAATCGCTCTGCAAAAGCGCTTAGAAAAGCGCTAAGCACAGGGAAAAGTGCATTAAAATACTCTCAGTAAATCGCTCAGCACTTGTGATAGCGCTGGCGATTTATGATGTGAACAAAGCCTAGCAGTGCAAGCTCAGTGGGCTCATTCTGTCAGAGTGAGTTCACTTGATAGATCCGACATCCCTTAGGCTCTATATAAACCTAAGGTTAAGCTCACACTACACACAAAAACACAAAGGGCCTGATTCACAAAGCGGTGCTAACAGTTAGCACGCTGGTGAAAAGCCCTTTATCATGCCTAAACTCAGTTTAGGCATGATAAGTTTAGGTGTGATAAGTTTAGGCATGATAAGTTTAGGTGTGATAAGTTTAGGTGTGATAAGTTTAGGTGTGATAAGTTTAAGCGCCAACTGCGTTAGCACCGCAGTGCACAGCTGATCAAAAGTTTTACGCTAGCAAAGACTGGTGCACTTCGTATAAAGTTTAATGGCGCTGCTTTGCGTGCGGGACTTTGCAAACGATCTAAACTTATCTAAACTTAGCATGCCTAAACTTATCACTCCTAAACTTAGCATGCCTAAACTTATCACACCTAAACTGGCTTTTCACCAGAGTGGTGCAATGGTTATCATGCCTAAAGTCTCTAACTGGGTTAGCACCGCTTTGTGAATCGAGCCCTAGGTGTGATAAGTTTAGGCGTGATAAGTTTAGGCATGATAAGTTTAGGCATGATAAGTTTAGATAAGTTTAGATTGCACGCAAAGTCCCGCACGCAAAGCAGCGCCATTAAACTCTATGCAAAGTGCACCAGACTTTGCTAGCGCAAAACTTTTGATCAGCTGTGCACTGCGGTGCTAGCCCAGTTGGTGCTTAAACTTATCACACCTAAAAACTTATCACACCTAAACTTATCATGCCTAAACAGAGTTTAGGCGTGATAAAGGGCTTTTCATCACGGTGCTAACTGTTAGCACCGCTTTGTGAATCAGGCCCCATAAGTTTAGGTGTGATAAGTTTAGGCATGATAAGTTTAAGCGCCAACTGCATTAGCACCACAGTGCACAGCTGATCAAAAGTTTTACGCTAGCAAAGTCTGGTGCACTTCGTATAAAGTTTAATAGCGCTGCTTTGCGTGCAGGACTTTGCAAGCGATCTAAACTTATCTAAACTTATCATGCCTAAACTTATCACACCTAAACTTATCATGCCTAAACTTATCACACCTAAACTGTCTTTTCACCAGCGTGGTGCAATGGTTATCATGCCTAAAGTCTCTAACTGGGTTAGCACCGCTTTGTGAATCAGGCCCAATGCGTTCTGCAATGGAGCTCAACGGATAAATGGGCATGTTAAGGGACCCAATATTATCCACAGAACCCATTCAGACGTGTCTATTTTGAATGTCTCCCTTGTCTCCATTGAGAGAGTGTATTGCAATTAATCCAAGTACTGCACAACTTTTTTGGATGCAGCAGAAACTCGGTAGACCAACAGAAGCAATCAAAGCCTATTGAGGCTTTGATTGCTTTGAGGCACATCCATTCTCACCAGTGCTTTAAAACTGAAACATGGGAGGCAGGGGCGTAACTAGAAATCACTGGGCCCCCCTGAGAAACTTTGGATGGGGCCCCCTCCTGCCAAACACCCCCTCTTCCCCCTTCCGCTTTCTGCACAACTAAACTGAGAACCAATGTTATTCAATTGGCTAGTGCATGCTTGAATGTGTTTTCCCATGGATGTTAAAGCACTGCCCGCCTTTTCTCTATCAATTACATTAACTTCTCTCCATCCATGCCCAGACTCCTCAACCATCACTACAGGACACAGCACTTGGGGAGGGGTAGAAAGTCTGCGGGTAGCACAGCGCTGTAGACAAGACCCTGCTAAACAGTGAATAGGGACTGTGTACAAATCATTGTCTGCAAAACTTTGTATGATTCCTTATCAGTGGCTGAGCAGACGCAGTCATTAGAACAATTGTGCAGAAGGCAAAAAGTTATTTCTCTCCTTGCCCTTAGTTGTCAGTCTCTCAGGATGGGGCCCCCTGTGGCTTCTGGGCCCCCCTGCCTAGTCAGTCTGCATCCTTTGCAGGGTCTATTGTTATGGCCCTGATGGGAGGGGAAAGAGAGGAAATTCCTCCCCTCCTCTTCCCACTATCTGCACATTAGTGCAGATAGTCCAATTCATTTTCCCTTCGTTTATTTTTATGTCTTCTCAACAAAAAGTATATTATGCATTCTGTCCAAACGTTCTATCACCCTGAGCAGCAGAGGGCGTCAGAGAGGTTTGTTATAACGGACTCCAACATAGAGTCTAGCTAGAGGCTAGCTGAACGGATGTAGACAGACACAGCGGATCGCACATTAGATTTGCTGTGACCGTCCAGCCGTGTAGTGTGACCCCAGCCAGGGGCGTAACAATAGACCCTGCAAGGGATGCAGCTGCAGGGGGGGGGAGAAGCAGCAGGGGGCACCATGAGGGGAGAAGTTTATTTTCCCTGTACTGAGACACTGACAACTAAGGACACAAAGAGAAAAAGCTTTCTGGTCTCTGCACAGTTGCTCTAATGACTGCATCTGCTTAGCCACTGATAAGGAATCATACAAAGTTTTGTAGACAAAGATTTGTAGACAGTCCTTATCCAGTGTTCAGCAGGGTCTTGTGTACAGATTCCTGCCCCCAGCCTCTCTACCTCTCCCCAAGTGCTCTGTACTGCAGTGATGCTGGAGGAGTCTGCAGAGCCAGTTATGCCCCATCAGAGATGGACAGAGGGAGTATAATAAAAAGCTGAGGCTGGGAGCACACTTGTCTGTCAGTTTTCTGTGTGTTTTTTCCTGTATGTGTTTCTGCACACCATTTGTGTCTGTATGTGTAAAAACATGCATGTTTTTTTACAGAGGTTAATGCAATTGATAAAGTGTCTGCAGTGCTTCACTGCTGTCTGTTTTTATCTGCATGGGGAAAACATTGGTTCCCAGTTTACTTGTGCAGTAAGCAGGGCGAGGGGGCCCCATCCAAAGTTTCGCAGAGGGGCCCAGTGATTTCTAGTTACGCCTTTGACCCCAGCCCTAGGCTTTCAGTGTTTCTGGTACTACATACTGTACATACAACAACATACAATTAATTTGCTGGAATTGCCTCCCCAAGGTGACATTATTGTAACAATTACTATGCAATAATTAAATTATAAAAATACTATGAGAACGCCATCCTCAGTCTTCTCCAGCTTTGGTACCGGGTCCTGTCACTTCAGCCAGTCGCAGTCAGTCTGACGCAAGGGAAGTGCGCTCTCTACGTATCTCTCCGGAAGCCGCAAACTGAGATACGTAGAGGGTGCACTTCTCTTGCGCAGACTGGCTGAAGTTACGGGACTCGGTACTGAACAGGCAGAAGACTGAAGACGGCGGCGTGGGAGCGATCCGTGCGCATGTGGCTGGAGGAAGCCCCAGGTATGTATAAAACTTTTAGCTTCAAACGTCTCTGGTACACTTTAAGCTCTAAATCCTCAGTGCAGCTGTGTCTTGCACGCAAATCAGAAGCAGCCTAATTATTTCAGTAGGCTGTCTTCCGCATCCAAATTTACATGCCGGAAAATGGTACCTGGAAAATTGCAAAAAGATAACTTACACATGTATAAGTAATGACACAATAACACATGTTTTGTTAATCAGTAACAATTGCTAAGTAAGGAAGTTGATCAGCTGAAAACCTTTTTGACTGCTCTATATATAGCAAGCTGGTGTGTATACATCATGCGGCTATATTTAGTAGCAAATCAGAAAAAAACACACAACTCCTTCCCACTAATCCTCTTCTCTGTACTCCTGTTCTCTCTCCTGCTCCACTCATAAGCCTCTATCCCCCACTATCCTTTATGACTCTGCCAGTATGTTACACAGCTCTCAGCCCCTGCACCCCTTTTTATATACTAATGCAGTGGGTTGCAAACGTATTCGGCCCCCTTGAAGTTTTCCACATTTTGTCATATTACTGCCACAAACATGAATCAATTTTATTGGAATTCCACATGAAAGACCAACACAAAGTGGTGTACACATGAGAAGTGGAACGAAAATCGTACATGATTCCAAACATTTTTTACAAATAAATAACTGCAAAGTGGTGTGTGCATAATTATTCGGCCCCCTTTGATCTGAGTGCAGTCAGTTGCCTATAGACATTGCCTGATGAGTGCTAATGACTAAATAGAGTGCACCTGTGTGTAATCTAATGTCAGTACAAATACAGCTTCTCTGTGAGGGCCTCAGAGGTTGTCTAAGAGAATATTGGGAGCAACAACACCGTGAAGTCCAAATAACACACAAGACAGGTCCAAGACAGGTCAGGGATCAAGTTCTTGAGAAATTTAAAGCAGGCTTAGGCTACAAAAAGATTTCCAAAGCCTTGAACATCCAAAGGAGCACTGTTCAAGCGATCATTCAGAAATGGAAGGAGTATGGCACAACTGTAAACCTACCAAGACAAGGCCATCCACCTAAACTCACAGGCCGAACAAGGAAAGCGCTGATCAGAAATGCAGTCAAAAGGCCCATGGTGACTCTGGACGAGCTGCAGAGATCTACAGCTCAGGTGGGAGACTCTGTCCATAGGACAACTATTCGTCATGCACTGTACAAAGTTGGCCTTTATGGAAGAGTGGCAAGAAGAAAGGCATTGTTAACAGAAAGCATAAGAAGTCCTGTTTGCGGTTTGCCACAAGCCATGTGGGGGACACAGCAACCATGTGGAAGAAGGTGCTCTGGTCAGATGAGACCAAAATTGAACTTTTTGGCCAAAATGCAAAACGCTATGTGTGGCGGAAAACTAACACTGCACATCACTCTGAACACACCATCCCAACTGTGAAATATGGTGGTGGCAGCATCATGCTCTGGTGGTCCATCTCTTCAGCAGGGACAGGGAAGCTGGTCAGTTGATGGGAAGATGGATGGAGCCAAATACAGGGCAAACTTGGAAGAAAACCTCTTGGAGACTGCAAAAGACTTGAGACTGGGGCGGAGGTTCACCTTCCAGCAGGACAATGACCCTAAACATAAAGCCAGGGCAACAATGGAATGGTTTAAAACAAAACATATCTATGTGTTAGAATGGCCCATTCAAAGTCCAGATCTAAATCCAATCAAGAATCTGTGGCAAGATCTCAAAACTGCTGTTCACAAACGTTGTCCATCTAATTTGACTGAGCTGGAGCTGTTTTGCAAAGAAGAATGGGCAAGGATTTCAGTCTCTAGATGTGCAAAGCTGGTAGAGACATACCCTAAAAGACTGGCAGCTGTAATTGCAGCAAAAGGTGGTTCTACAAAGTATTGACTCAGGGGGCCGAACAATTACACACACCCCACTTTGCAGTTATTGATTTGTAAAAAAAAATTTGGAATGATGTATGATTTTTGATCCACTTCTCACATGTACACCACTTTGTATTGGTCTTTCATGTGGAATTCCAATAAAGTTGATGCATGTTTGTGGCAGTAATGTGACAAAATGTGGAAAACTTCAAGGGGGCTGAATACTTTTGCAACCCACTGTATCTGGCGGAAGGGATAAATGGGGGACCAAAAGCTACCAAATACTATCTGGGGGAGGGGATGGGGAAACAAAATGGCTACCTCAGAATACTACTGGATGGGGGAGTGTGAGAGGGAATAAAGACTACCTATTCTATGGGGTCCACTGATTTCTAACTATGCCCCCGATTGGCAGGTATTACTGTCTGGGTTATGACTGCAGCCACATGCAGCATCCTCAACATAAAAAACCTGCATAGTGCTCTATTATGACCCATGCATCTGTTTTTTGCAAATGCACTCCAATTGACCATCATTCACCACCTAATGTGGAAAAAGAAGAAGAACCGAGAGCCCAATATGGTGTAGTATGTACAGGCAAAGGGTAATTAGAACGAGTATAAGTAGAATACTCACAAACCAGGGTTACCTCAAGGCAACCACTGTATAGGCAGGTGAGGAGATTGTCCTGTCCTCACTCAGGATTAAGAAGTCGCTCTCTGTAGCTATGAAGAAAGATGGGGTATCCCCCTCCACCAAGGGTGGATATTAGACGTAATATATTCGAGAACAGAGGCGCCAAAAGGATAAAAACACTGTATAAAAGTTTTAAAATTTGCTTAGGAGGCAGTGGTGGACTTCCTGCAAGCAGGCACAACAAGCTGTGTATTCAAAAAAAGGTAATATTTATTTGGTACACTCCAAGGGTAGATCGCAACGCGTTTCGCAGGTCGAGCCCGCTTCATCAGGTAAGTACAGGAAGGAGCACACAACTGGGGGCAAGAGGCAAACATTTGTGTATGACCGGACATAATGTACAATTATACATAATAATGGTGATAAATATTAATAATAATTATTATTATAATTATAATAATGGTGAACATTGTCTAGACAAAATATGATGCAATATGTGTAATAATGCAGTGCCAGTATAGAGGGTAGAGGGGGGGGGGGGCAGGGGTTGTTATGTATGAGCAGAGTGGAAATAATGGAAGCCGGAATATCCCATCTTGGGGGGGAGATGATTAGGGTGGAACAAAAGCTATATTACTACTACAGTGGGATGCGAAAGTTTGGGCAACCTTTTTAATCGTCATAATTTTCCTGTATAAATCGTTGGTTGTTACGATAAAAAATGTCAGTTAAATATATCATATAGGAGTCGCACACAGTGATATTCGAGGAGTAAAAATGAAGTTTATTGGATTTACAGAAAGTGCACAATAATTGTTTAAATAAAATTAGGCAGGTGCATAAATTTGGGCATTTGTCATTTTATTGATTCCGAAACCTTTAGAACTAATTATTGGAGCTCAAATTGGCTTGGTAAGCTCAGTGACCCCTGACCTACACACACAGGTGAATCCAATTATGAGAAAGAGCATTTAAGGGGGTCAATTGTAAGTTTCCCTCCTTTTTTAATTTTATCTGAAGAGTAGCAACATGGGGGTCTCATAACAACTTTCAAATGACCTGAAGACAAAGATTTTTCACCATCATGGTTTAGGGGAAGGATACAGAAAGCTGTCTCAGAGATTTCAGCTGTCTGTTTCCACAGTTAGAAACATATTGAGGAAATGGAAGACCACAGGCTCAGTTCAAGTTAAGGCTTGAGGTGGTAGACCAAGAAAAATCTCAGATAGACAGAAGCGAAGAATGGTGAGAACAGTCAGAGTCAACCCACAGACCACCACCAAAGACCTACAACATTTTGCTGCAGATGGAGTCACCGTGAATCGTTCAACCATTCGGTGCACTTTACACAAGGAGATGCTGTATGCGAGAGTGATGCAGAGGAAGCCTTTTCTCCGCCCACAACACAAATAGAGCCGCATGAGTTATGCTAAAACACATTTGGACAAGCCAGCTTCATTTTGGAATAAGGTGCTGTGGACTGATGAAACTAAAATTGAGTTATTTGGGTGTTATGTATGGAGGAAAAAGAACACAGAATTCCAAGAAAAACCCCTGCTACCTACAGTAAAATATGGTGGTGTTTTCATCATGCTCTGGGGCTGTGTGGCCAGTGCAGGGACTGGGAATCTTGTCAAAGTTTGAGGGACGCATGGATTCCACAGCAGATTCTGGAGACCAATGTCCAGGAAACAGTGACAAAGCTGAAGCTGCGCCGGGGTTGGATCTTTCAACAAGACAATAACCCTAAACACTGCTCAAAATCCACTAAAGCATTCATGCAGAGGAACAAGTAAAACGTTCTGCAATGGCCATCTCAGTCCCCAGACCTGAATATAATTAAAAATCTGTGGTGTGAGTTAAAGCGAGCTGTCCATGCTCAGAAACCATCAAACCTGAAGACACCAGATATGTGGGGGCAGCACGGTGGCGTAGGGGTTAGCGCTCTCACCTTGCAGTGCTGGGTCCCCGGTTCGAATCCCAGCCGGGGCACCATCTGCAAGGATGTATGTTCTCCCCGTGTCTGCATGGGTTTCCTCCGGGTACTCAGGTTTCCTCCCACATCCCAAAAGCATACAGATAAGTTAATTGGCTCACCCTAAAATTGGCCCTAGACTACAGTACTTACACTACATAATACAAACATAGACATATGATAATAGTAGGGATTAGATTGTGAGCTCCTTTGAGGGACAGTTAGTGACAAGACAATATATATATATATACTGTACAGCGCTGCGTAAGATGTTGGCGCTATATAAATACTAAATAATAATAATAATAATGTTTTGTAAAGAGGAATGGTCCAAAATACCTTCAACCAGAATCCAGACTCTCATTGGAACCTACAGGAAGCGCTTAGAGGCTGTAATTTCTGCAAAAGGAGGATCTACTAAATATTGATGTCATTTCTTTATGCACCTGCCTAATTTTGTTTAAACAATTATTGCACACTTTCTGTAAATCCAATAAACTTCATTTCACTTCTCAAATATCACTGTGTGTGTCTCCTATATGATATATATTTAACTGACATTTTTTATCGCAATTACCAACGATTTATACAGGAAAATTATGACGATTAACAATGTTCCCCAAACTTTCGCATCCCACTCTATTTTGGGTAGGATTGAATAGAGGGCCCAAAAGCTAAACAATACTACTGTCTGGGGGAGTAGGTTGATGTGGGGGAACAAAGGCTACTTGATACTACCATCTGTGGGGAATAGTGTGTTGTGGGGGTCCCAACAGCTACTGAATACTTTCTGAGGGAGGTGATGAGCGGGCACAAAGGGTACATAATAGTGCTTTTTGGGGGAGGGGCCGACAAAAAAGACCTGACCTGTGACTCAATTTATTTGAATTTATTGTACCCAGATTTACAAAAGTCCCACGGTATTCTACAGCTGAGAGTTCAGAATTGATATTGCCCAGTAGCTGACCAGTCCATGGATATCCCACAGACAGCTGCACAAACAGTGCGCGCCTCTACTATGAGGATGTTACTCTGGTTAAATATGAAGCAATGTGCAGGTCATGTGGAGGGGAGAGCTTCACCAGAGCTAGGAGATCATTAAAAACTCTATTTTTCCTGTAAATTAGATTCTTGAGCTTGATGGATGTGTGCCTGATTTCACACATTAAATGTGAAAGCTTTACTTCTGTAAAACACACTTGCTTAGTCACGCAATGTCTGGGACCTACAATGTTATGTGCTTACCACAATCACACACACTGAGCAACACCTACTGTAAGTAAAAAAAACAAAAAACTAATAGAAGAATTTCCTTTATTTATTATGAATAACAAACTATAAAAAATAAAGTGCAATGTAGCAATATTTTTTTACATTTATAATTGTGACACTTATTTACAAATGGGGGAATCTTTGGTGGTGGGACCAGTTTGGCAAGAGGATCAGTATGGCAGGGGAACCAAAGGTGAAGGACCAGTGTGGAGGTGGAACCAGTGGTGGGGAGCACATATCTGTGGTACAATAATGAAAGGAGACCTATAAAGAGGCCACAGTAAAGGCCCCTTTGGTTTCCTCAGGTAAAATGAAGGCCTTGATTTATGATCAAATCAGTTTTTCTATTACAGTATACTGTATATGGTACACAGTTAAAGACAGGTCATTCAAGATTTTGCTTCACAAGGAGGTATGGTTTTGTAGTATACAGACACTGCCGAAGCAAACTTGCACATTAGGAGACTTTTTTACTTAGGCCTCTTTCACAGTAGGACGTTTGGTTTTGATGCAACGTTAAAGTCGCAACTCAAATTACAACGCAATGCCTCAAAAAAGTCGCAACACTAATGCCTCGTTATTGTCGCATACAGTAGAGCATACAGGCAATGAAAAGTATGTTTCCAAGTCATTACTGAGCATGTGCAAACAGTCCAACGCTGCTAATAACGTGTATAACGCACTGCATGCAGTACTTTCACTTAACGTGCAGCGTTAGTCACCAACGCAACGTGTGCACTGTGAATGGGGCATTGATTTTTCATTGCAGTAAGTTATTCTGCTTAAATGTTGTTTTAACGTGCGACATTAACGTCACACTGTGAAAGAGGCCTCACTGTCCCTCGGATGGCCACAAAATCTAATCCCTGCCATAGTCCTTAGCCTTGTAGGCATAGGACTGTACACTGATAGCTGCCCAGGGCCAGGGACAATGGGGGGGGGCGGAATTAAAGGAAATAATGGTTGTTGTTTTTTGGGTTTTTTTTAAAGGAGTCATCAGGGGGAAAAGGCTAAAATAAGTGGTACTTACCCGCTTCGGTCCACGTGGCGGTGTCCACGTGGCGGTGATTGACAGCGCCGCTCGCGCAGGCACAGTACAGAGCGACCTGGAGGTCACTCTGATGTCATCTCCGGGATCGGGACGGACCTGCGAACGGGCAGAGCTGTGGAGAGGGATGTCCTGGGAGCTTGGAGCTGGAGGAAGCCCCCAGTAAGTACCACTTATTTTAGTCTTTTTCTCCTGATGACTCCTTTAAGGATACTTTTTTATTAGTTAAAAAAAAACTAACGATCACAGGAGCAATCAGAGACCACCAGAAGACTGCCCTGTTAGGGAGAGGAAAAGAAGGGCAGATTCATTTGTGTGCTAAGTTGTATGGCCGAGCAATAGACTGCTAAAGCTGCAAAGTGCAGAGCTGTGAAAAATGGCCTGGTCACTAGGGGGGTATAAGCCTGTGGTCCTGAAGAGGTTAAGTGTGGCACAGATGTATGAACATTAGTAACAGGTACTTTCATATTACAAACTTTTACACACACAAAAAAATAAAAAAAATAGACCTTCAGTCAAATATCACAAATAAGAGAGGCCTTGTTAAATGAAGCAGGTGCTTTTTAAACTGGGTGCCGCCATAGCACTAGTGCTATGCTAGGCACCCCGTGCGAGGGTAGTTGGGGAATTTGGCGACAGTGGTGCTCATCCGGATTCCGGATATCCGGGTAATCCGGATATCCGACCATTTTTCAGCTATCCGATTCGGATTCCAGATACCGGATTTCTATAGAAATGGAGATAGTTGGCTGGCAATGCGGATATCCGCGGATATCCAGAGAAATCCGACTATTGAGATACTATTGAGATACTGTAAGAGGTCCAGGACGTCATTGAGCCAATCAGAGGGCTCCCAGCAGAAGCCCTGGCAACCAATTACAGAGGGGAACCCTGGCCAGCCCCACCCGACCTCATTGAGCCAATCAGAGGGCTCCCAGCCTAAGCCCTGGCACCCAATCACAGAAAGGAACACTGGCCAGCCCCCCTGTATAATAAGGAGGGCTGCCATGATGAGACATATCGTCCCTTGCTTGTGAATGCTCACTGAGAGACATGCTCCAGTGCTGCTGGCCTAGCAAATGCTTACACAGTGATAAACCTAAAGCTGTTCAGGGATTAACCCCTTCACTATCACTACACTATTGTTATATTGTTAATTAGCTTGATTTCATTCAGTGAGTGACAGTCAGAGTGTGTGCTCCAGTGCTGCTGGCCTAGCAAGTGCTGTACACAGTGATAAACCTAAAGCTGTTCAGTGATTAACCCCTTCACTATCACTACACTATTGTTATATTGTTAATTAGCTTGATTTCATTGTGTGACAGTCAGAGTGTGTGCTGCAGGGCTGCTGCAGCTGCTATGTGTCTGTGTGTGTGCTGTGCGTTGCTGCCTGCTGGCCAGCTATTAGCCTTAGCTAGCTACAGTATAGGTTAGGTTAGAGATTAAGGAATAGGATTACTGTGTTATTGTGTAGTTAGTACTGCAGTACTGCAGTCAGTGCTAGTAGTTGTTAGTGTAGTAGTACTACTGTGTCAGCTTACTATAGAACTGCTGTGCTGCTGAGCAGTGCCAGTGTGACAGTTAGTATCTTCTCCTCTGCTGCCTGACTGTCACTCGGCACGTGGCACTTGGCACGTGGCCCTTGGCATGTTGCACGTGGCCCTTGGCACTTGGCACGCTGTCTGGAACCTAGTCCTGATGTTAATTGACAGCCATTTTTTTTGGGGGGGGATTTTAAGTCCCCACATCATCAATTAGTGTTCCCCTTTAAAAAATAATGATGCTACATGCCTCATATACCCTAAAAAATGTTTTTAAAGCAATTTAAAGGCCACTTCCGATTTTTCTATCCAGATATCCGAATTTGCCCAGATATCCCGGATACTGGGGTCGGATACCCGATTCTATTCGGATACCCAAAAGGTCGGATCCGGATATTCGATCTGGATCCGGATTTCTGGGTATCCGGATCCGGGTCAATCCGGATTTTGAAAAGGGGTATCCGAGCACCCCTGTTTGGCGATCCCCCTGAATTACATCTCCCTCTGAGTTGCTACGACTCGGAGGGGGAAAAGTATTTAACACTGACAGGAATTTGAGCGTCAGCAGGGTGAGCCTTCATTCAGATCACCCTGTGCCCAACTCACCGGCGGTATATATATATATATATATATATATATATATATATATATATACACACACACACACACACACACACACACACACACACACACACACACACACACACACACACACACACAGTACGTAGGCATATTAAAGAACACAGGCAATGAGAATGACTTCAAATGTATTTCTTGGAATACAAAATAATATCACTTCACCTCTAAAGTGCACTGTCGTCTTTCACTGCTATTGCTAAAGATTATTATCATTCTTTTTTTGTTCTTCAGGTCAGGTTTAGTTTGTTATTTCAGGATCCACATTGTTTGCATGGTGTTGTATTTTCAGTTGATTTACTATATTGTAGAGTTAAGGGATATTCCCTGGCGCCATTTATACAGGGGAAAAAATGCACTGCAAATGCATACAGTTTGATGAACCAATTCAGTTTATCAGATCTGACAAACAGCTACACCTGACCAGCATATCTGATTAAATCACTTTCTATTGCTTTCAGGCAGTATGATAATATTTGTTGGAAACTTTCCATGCAAGCAGGCAGGGGAGGACCAGCCAGAGTCGGTTTTCTAGCTAAAATGGGGCCCTGGGGAAAAAGTAACCTGGGGGCCCCCTGACAACCCCACCCCCCTGGTATATAGTAGCCAGATGTTCCCCTAACTACACACACACACACACAGTGTTACGGAGGCAGTTGTGACAGGCAGACACTCACCTCCTCTGAGTTCCAGAAGTCCCATCTGTCTTCTCTGTACTGTTGCTGCTCTGCACTTCCTGCTCCTCACAACAGGCACTAGAGCCCAAATGGAGAAGCAGGAAGTGCAGAGCACCAACACTAAATAGTAGACAGACAGACCTGGAACTGGAGGAGGTGAGTGTGTGGGCCTGTCACCACTGCCTCCGTAATGCTGCTGGGGTGTTGAGGGAGTGGTGGCAGACACTTAGGGCCCATATGGATTGTGGGGCCCTGGGGCAATTGCCTCCTTTGCCCATATGGTAACACTGGCCCTGTGACCAGTAGTGAATAAATTGCTTCATAACTTTGCACTGCATCGAGCTGTACAATGTTTGTTGTTCAGTCGATGCTTGATATGCCTCTGCATAAATATATCAACACTAAGAATGCACTGTGGTGCAGGACTCCACCATAATCTGATACAGTCAATAGTGCCAAATGGAAGATACCGCTGTAGATCAGGAGGCTGGAGGTAGTGGTGTTCAATCACCATTTTGAGTGTAGGCAGAGGTGCTTACACTCTCCTGTCTGTCACCACACTTCCCGTGTGTTCTTTCCACCTCCAGGTGCTCCTCCCTATCTCTTCTTTCCCAGGGAGCCTGTTTCATGTGACAAAAGCTAGAGGCCAATCACTAGAAGCCTATAGTGGTCACGTAAGGTATGTGCCATGGCGCCTCTAGTGTTTGACACAAGTGCCGTTGGAGAGAAGAGACAGGGAGGAGCACCGGCAGCTATGAACAAAAGACACCGACCAGCAGACAGGTAAGTGCAAGCTCCACTGCCTGCACTCTGCATGGCCTGGGGGGGAGAGAACATAGGTGGGGGAGATTTGGGGGGCCCAGCATGCAGTAAGCAGCTCCACAAATTTTCAGTAGATGTGTAGAGTTTGTGTAGGGATCCAATCAAATAGCTCCCTCTCTTATCAGATTATGTTCTGAGACGTATCTATCTGTTGGCCACATTGACCAATGTATGGCAAGATTTATCCAAAATAATTGATAACTGAGTCTTTGATTGGATGTTGTACAAGTGGACATGCTGGCAAATATTGATTAGTCAAATAAATCTTGTACTATGTTCTTGTTTAATCATTCAATATTATTCTAACCATACAGGGGTCGATATCTTATACCGCGATATGATAAACGATTGATCACTCCTTAGTCGGAAATTGATCAGGTAATAGTAATCGATTCTACCACCTTTTCCCCTTAATGATTAGATTTGAACAGAAATCCAATCAGGAATAGCTCAACTCATTAGCAAAGTACTTCTCAGTGCAGCTGTTTCTGCTACCCCTCCCCATACCTCCTCCACCCTTTTAGTTGTTAAAATGTCCAACCAAAATTTTTCAAAAGGTAATTGACTGAGCATATTAGGTATAAAAGATTTCTGGCAGATTTGATAACAGTGATTTGGACATGTGCAGACAGCCTTAGGCCTAAATACATTTCTAGTACAGTTTTATAGGAGAATTTGTTCTGCGCACCTCTACACCAAAACTTCAGGGGATGTAGAAGGTGAAACTTCAAATGTAACCATAAGCACAACAAACAAACTCCTTATTGCATTAACACTGTTATATAAAACAATATTATGATACAAAAAAACATCAAATGTACTCAAAAATTCTGCTTTACATCATAACTGTGTTGACCTATAGCCACAGAAAGCCACAGCAGCCTTCACTGCAGGCTGGCTACTTGACTAACTCAAGTTTTCTATTTCTCAGTTTTTAAAAGTTCACTGTAAATTATTTCCATCATACTTTACGCTGCTGCGTAGTCTTCAGGCTGGAGAGCAGCCCTTAGATTGTCCCAAAAAACTTCTTGCTCTTCCTCCTCAGTTGGCCACTTTAGGTAGGTTTTGGTGTTCATGAGTTTGCGCAGTTTGGCAAATCTCCTTGGAACAGTTGACCTTTCAATTGGCTCCAGAATAACCAAAATGGCTGTGTCGTTACTTTCATCAAAAAGGCGAAAGTGTGAGAACTCCAGTTCATACTTGCACCATTCACTCTGCACAAAGTGCTCTGATAAGATAAACAGTGTTTTGTAGCTTGACTCCATAGCATCAATTATGTTATCAATGATGGTTTTGCCAGGCACAAAGTCACGTTTGTGGTGGCATATCTTGTATGAAGGGTCGCCATTTTCCAGTATAGGGAGCATCATATTTTCTACCCATTCAGAATCTCTTTCACTATATGATATATAGGCGTCATAACTGATCTCTCTGTCTACTACTTTCAAAGGTCTCCTTTTTGCTTTCAGCCAAGCCCAGGTCATCTTCACGTACCATAAGATGTGAAAATAATGTAAGAGTGCACCTACAGTTATTAAACCTATAATCAAGACAGTACACAGTACAGCCACAAATAACGTTTTATGACACATTAAGAGAGGAAGGTTTGCCTTGTCAATCTCATTGCCTCTAACAGATGTTGGAGAATCACAGATATAATTTTGTGGCCACCCAACAAGTGCTATATGATGCTGATGGATAAAATCCACAAATTGGCACGAGCAGAAATAATTGTTGCCCCTTCCATCCAAGCTCATTAGATTTGGAAAGTGATTCAAATCTGACTGGTAAAACTCTGTGATCCGATTAGTTCTGATCGCAAGCAGTCTAAGGCTCGGCAGGTTAGCATCACCTGGCAGTTTGGCTAATCTGTTATTTGATATATAGAGCTCTTTCAGTTCTGGAAGATGAATTTTAAATTGTTCAAAATAATTGAAACTCACATCCAAGATTTTTAAAGCTGCATTTGTGCAGTCACTAATACGCTTTATCTGGCAATTGGAAGTGTTGAGGGATTGGAGATTTTTAGGCCATGCACATAAAGACAGCGTCGAGCTGCCAAACCCATTTTGGCTCACATCTATGCTGGTTAAAGATGGTACATGTGTTAGCACTTCAGCAACTTGTGATAAAGATGACAAGCGATTCCTGCTTACATTAAGAGTTTTCAGTGAGGGCAAAGCACCAAAGCCTTCATAGAAACAGACTGTACTTCCCAAAAGTAGGTCAGTTAGGAGATTGTCACTGAGATCAAGGTATTCCAACATTAGAAAAGACCTGGCAAAATCGCAAGGCATCAAAAAAACTTTGCTAGCAATACAAGTAACACTTTTTATGTTCCGCACTATCTTATATACAGAACTTAAGTCTGAAAAAAGATAGAAATTTGGTATCAAGAGATTTTTGATCACTACAGTTGTCAAAGACGAGTTAGCATCATTTAGAATTGGAGAACCTTGTCCTGTTCCGTGAAGTTCACAGTCCTCCAAAACCCAATCTGTGACATTTTTATAGGTGTGAATAATTTCTATAAGTCGTGCTGTGCTATCATCGGTCAGGTAGGAATTTTTATACATTAAAACTTTTACAGTCGTGTCGTTGAGAACAGCAAAGGATTCCACATCTTCTGGATTTGTAAAAGTCATGTTTTTGATTTCTAGTATGTTGACAGAAAGCCTAAGATTGTCTACTACAGATGGTAGTAAAGTGAGATTTAAAGCCAAGGTAATGTGTTGTATAGATTCCACTGTCTTCAGGGTACCGTTTTCGTATTGCTTGAGGTTTGGTATATTTAGCTGTAGCTCCTCTAAGCTCAGAACACCTTGGAAATCTTGTTTATGTAAAGCTCCAAAATTGAGATTTCCAAGTTTTAAATACTTCAATGAAGATAAAGCAGAGAAAAGAGAGGTGTTGCCAAGTGATGTGTATTGGTTACCAAGCAGATTTAAATGTCTCAACTTATGGAGGTTTCTAAACCAAGAAGGAAATAAGCTGGGTAGTTTATTACTTGACATATCCAGTACTTCAAGATTTGTTAGTGATTGAAAAGCATATTGGCCAATGGAATACATTTGATTGTTGTTTAGGAGCAGTTCTTTCAGCATCCCATATCTTTGTAGATCGGTGTCTGAAATCTCTGAAATGTGGTTATTGGACAAGTCCAGGCCCGTTATTTGTGGTGGCAGCATGGAGGGAACACTGTTTAATTGTCTGGATGAACAATTACAGAAGCCCAGGTCATTACATTGGCAGGATCCAGCTCCATCTAATGAATGTATAACAGCCAGCAAGGAACATATCAAACAACCAATCCATATGTGGTCCATCATTCTGATTTTCAAGCAACTAAAGAGAACAGAAAGAAGCACAAATAAATTATAATAATATAATAAATTTTATAAATTCATACTCATAGCAGTGCAAAGCCTAAAGTGAAACTTAAGTGAACCTAAAAAAAGTTTCACTTATTTGGGGCTTCTACCAGCCCCCTGCAGCCACCCTGTGCTTGCGCTGTCACTTTTCGATGCTCCTGTCGCCCGCAGTGACAAAAAGTTTTGATTTCGGCCACTGGGCCTGCATGGCCCTGGCCTCGATCATGCTCCCGGGAGTGTCCTGTGCATGTGCAGTGTGAGGAAATCTCGTACTGCGCATGCGCAGGACGCTCCCAGCAGAAGGAGTGTGATCAAGGATGCGCGTGGCCAAAGCCTTGCAGGTGCAGGGACTAGCACGTGGCTCTGTCGCCGAAATCGAAACTTAGGCACTGGGGTCGTCAGGAGCATTGAGGAGTGACGGAACGGGCACAGGGCGGCTGCAGGAGGCTGGTAGAATCCCCAGGTAAGTGAAACTTTTTTAGGTTCACTAAAGTTTCACTTTAAACTTCTTCTGATAAGACAATGATAAATATCCAGTTCTGAGGGTCTGAACTCACAATTTTGGCAGCAAAGGCTTTGTTGTCCCTTAGTATCTTGTAACTACATTTACCCTTTCTTATCACAGCCATAAGAGAGGTGTAAAGGGCTGCAGGACTGATTGAAGGTTAGTAGAGGTTCAGTCATCCCAGCAAACCAACTACTAATACTCATAGCAACAGGATTTCTTCTAACAATTATGTCCAGTTCCCAGTCTAAACTTTCATCTAACTGTACATTATTTGGAACCTATTTATTAGTAGTTAACCTCCCTGGCGGTGACCCCGACCTGGGCTCAGGGTAGGAAAAAGTAGCCCAGTGCGGTAAGCCCGAGCTCAGGTCGAGGTAGAGAATTCCCTTATTTGCATAGAGTTTTGGAGTCCCGCGCACGATCGGCGCTGCGCAGCGTGACTCCAGCCTCCCTCTCCGGCTATCTGCCGCTGTCTGTGGCTTCTCGGGCCGCAGGGATTCCCATATCCACGCTCTTGTTCCGGGGACCCGGCGGCAAATCAGTGCGGTGGAGCGACGGTGGCGGCATGATGTCACCAGGGGCAGGGGGTGGAACTAATTTTTAAAGTGGATCTTGTATTATGCACAAGGCAGACAAAAATCATAGAGAAACATGCCCTGTATGTCTGTCCTGTGCAGCGGATTGGGATCAACATGGGGGGGGGGGGGGGGGGGATTAGACAGGCTATCTCTCTCTCTCTCTCTCTCTCTCTCTCTCTCTCTCTCTCTCTCTCTCTCTCTATATATATATATATATATATATATGTATATACATGTATATACACTACATACATATGTATATACAGTATACGCTGTACAGCCGCAGGGCCGGATTTGTACTTCTTACCGCCCAAGGCCGACTATTACCAGCCGCCCCAACCGAAACCGTATCCTACCACCTCTCTCCACACACACCAATCCAAAAATTGTTGGGCCGATGGTGTCCACTATTGGGGCTAGTGCCGAGGTCTCCATGGCAACATGAAGTGAATCAATCATGTCACACGGGGGAACTGGTCAATCAAAGCGATCTACAGGTGATGGGCGTGGTGGGAGCCTTCCACCACACACACATAGTCAAAAGTGGCTCACAATTGGACATTGGGTGGGGTCAGCAACACGTAAAAGTGAGTCCTGTACCCACTGCTGTTCAGGGTAACAGTGCTGGCCAATCAATAATTAAGAAATGGGTACTGTGAGAGGCTGCCTTCTGTATTCTGTACTATTTGCTGGTGCTGCCCCTGGTCCTTTCATCCCCCACACCAAGTGCGTGAGACCCGGCCTTCTGTAACTGCCTGCAGCTGCTGCTATGTCATTGGACAAGGTCTGGCTTTTTGCTAGTCACACACTGTTCACAAACGTTTGGTTAACGGACTGCAGCTGCCTGTAGCACAGCACAGGCAGATGCCAGCTGGTACTAATAGTGCAGTTATCCTGACCACTTTCATTTGTTTGGACACTTGCAAATAATGCCCTGCAAATAATGCCCACTGTCTGCAGGCCGCCCCTTGTTTATCTGGTGCCCTAGGCCATGGCCTATGTGGCCTTGCCAGAAATCCGGCCATGTGTACAGGGCTGCAGAAGATGGCGGTCGGTGCTATATAAATACTAAATAATAATAATTAAAAGGTGGTGGAGCCATTCATGACAAGGTACTTTTAGTGATTAATATACACATAATACATCATCCATACAATGAAAGCTGAGAACAATGATTCAGCTGAATAATGTGAACAGGTGTTTATTCTCTGATCTAGAAAACCCCAGGGGAGCAGAAAAAAGAGATTAGTACCTTTTATTCCACGTTTGCTTCCTGTATGAGTAGAATCAATTCTCGACTAGCGTTTATGACTGATGTCTCTGGTCCTTCCTTTGTTCTGTATGTATGCCATACCACCTGCAGGTAAACATGAGCTTCAGATATCATTCATGCTATTGTGATTAACTTTATTTATAAACTCTAAAGGGAATTTAGTCTATTGCAAAAGATAATCGTGGTGCAGTTCCCATATTTCACCAGGAATATATAAGTAATACGCCTGCCTGTGCGGAAGATGAGGTAAACCATGTTTTGGTCTTCATAGTGTGACAAAGACACCTTAGGCTAGTGGCCCACTATGAGTGCTCTGCAGAACATTACAAACTGCTTGCTATTTCCTGAATGGCAGAAATGCCACAATTTCTCCGCAGTTTGCCGCACAATCACTATTTTGCTTTGCAACAAATGCAATTGCTTCGGATTTGCTTGAAAAATGCTGCATGCAGCGATATGCTGCAAGTTGAACCACCCCCATAGGGTTCCACTGGTTTAGCGGTTTGCAGATCACCTTGCAGATTGCCAGGAAACAACAAGCACTGCAAAATCGCTGCAAGTGGGTCTCAAGCCTAATGCTGGGTACACACGAAACGTTTTTCCGGTCAATAGATGGATTCGATAGATAATTCCCGTCATGTCCGATATTGCTTCCGATCGATTCTGCACTCGATTTCTCATAGAAGTGAATGGAAAAAGATAAGAAAAACGATCGTAAGATAAGTGAATCTAGTGCAGAATCGAGCGCAGAATGGAGCGGAAAAAACGAGCAGGTGGAAAATCGAGGGGAAAAAACGTATCGTGTGTACCCAGCATAAGAGCTTGTACCTAACGGCATCTGTACTGTAGACAAACATTTAGGTAACTGATTATTTTAATTGATTTCCTGAAAGGAAATGTACATGGACAATGGCTCTGGCGTTTTCTGTCTTGGGTTACAGCACTGGGGAATAAGACCAAAGCAAGGAAGAGATTTATTGGTAGCGTGTGGGCCATATGTACAGTAATGCATGAAAGTTTGTGAACTATTTAAAATGTTCTATATTTTATATAAACATGACCTAAACCATCATCTGACTTTCAGTCAGGCCCTACAAGTAGATTAAGAAAACCTATAACACAGAAATTACTGTATCTTTTTGAGCATTACCGGTAATTGAAAAAAAAAAATCAAATAACATATCTGTGTGTGGTGTGACAAAAGTAAGTGAACCCCGTTTTCATTGGTGTAACCTTGTGCACCAATAATTACAAATAAATATTTGCCACTAACTGTTTAATGACAAGTTATTTTGTTTTGTTTTTATAGCTCCCAAGGGCAGGGAGCTCCTTCTAGTGTTACTTATTCCTCTGTAATTTGTCATATGCACATGTACCAGTATGGGAGATGTCTCAAACCACACATCAACTTTGTATGTATTTTTTCCCTGGTGCTTCCATGGCAGCATACTCTGGGTTATGGCCCCGCCCCCTAACCCCATTGGACACAGTAACTATAAGTTTTTCTGCCTGTTCACTGGCCCACCATCTTTTTCTTTTTTGTCCTCCCCTTCCTTGGACACTTTCTTTTTCAGGTACTATCCCCCAGGGTTTATCCCTTTCCCTGGGGAAGACTCCCGTGGGTGCTAAATGCACTTCTGAGAGGTCAGGTGGCTGATGCCTGTTTGTTAGTTCTCGGCTAAATGCAGAGCTGTTTGTGCACGCTGCAGTCTTCTATTTTCCTCTTATTGCCTGTTCACCGTTTTCCTCTAGTATGTGACTCACCTTGTGCGGCTACCCAGTATGGAAGCCTGGTCATTCTTTTAGGTGCCTTGTCGGCATCTGCGTATAGCGCTGTGGTTTGTGTAGTGCTCGGTCGGGCGGGCGTCTCCCCCGCCGGGGAGCACAGAGCGTTCTGGATGGCCGGAGGCGGATAGCGTCCTGCAGGCATCTTCTCGCGCGCGCGCGAGAATACAGTTCCTTTTGTCGGAACTCTCTGGTCCGCCCTCTTGCCCTACTTCCGGCTGCTATAGCGGCCATTTTGGTTTTGGGCAGCTCACACTGAGCATGCTCAGGACCTCGGGGGCTATTTAGACAGCCGTTTTCAGGCTGACGGGTTGCTCGTGTGCAGCTCCTGTCAGCACATTCTGGCGCAGCAAGCCTGACACAGCAAACCTGCTGGTTACCTGGGAGCATATTCCTAGCTAACATTGTCGCAGGCTCAGGTATTTTGAGCAATTAAAGGAGCCTTACAATGGTCAGACTCTGAAGTCATCGATGAAGATGTTCCTAAGTATTATCCGCATCTGGCGAAGCTTGGTCCCTCCTTTCCCTTCATGAAAGAAATTAAAGGTGTGATTATGGATGAATGGGCAAAAGTGGAGAACAAAGCCTCCTTTACTAATAGATGGGCGAAACTTTATCCACTTAAAGAATCAGAGACCTCTTTTCTGCAGAATGCCCCGGTAGTGGATGCCTCCATCGCTAACCTGGCGAAACATGTGACACTGCCTCTTGATGACGCTGTTGCCTTTAAAGATGTGCTAGACCGCAAAGCCGAGGGTGATATGAGAAGATGCTATATCTCAGCAGGCGCTGCTTGCAGAACCTCTATTACTTTAACTTCACTAGCCAGGGCAATGAAGGTGTGGATAAACAATATGGAGGAATCAATAAAATCTGGTGCTGACTGTGAACAGATTATCTCGGGACTGGAGGATCTGAAGATCGCAAGTGACTTTGTAGCAGAAGCAGCTATTGATGGAGTACGTGCATCTTCGAGAGCCATGCTTTCATCCGTAACATCTAGACGCGCTCTCTGGCTAAGATCATGGAATGCTGACGCAAATTCTAAACAGGCGTGGATGAAGATTTCCTATGATGGCAAAGCCCTTTTCGGAGAAAAACTAGATAAAGCTATCTCACGTAAATCCGGAGGAAAGTCAGGTGACATCCCGCAGGATAGAAAGACTAGAAAGCAACGCTTTGGTCAAAAATCTCAGTTTCAAGGTTTCAGAAGTTTCAGGAACTATAAACCTGGTAGGGAGTATCAAAGGAAATGGCGGGGAACTCAGTCTTCCCTACCCAAATCGTCAAAAGTCGCTACATCTGCTCGACAGGGTTCGGGAAAGTCCTTTTGAGGGTTTGTCCGTCCACACTCATCCTGTTGGAGCAAGACTAAAGTTTTTTGCGCGAGTGTGGGCGGACAAGGTCTCAGACTCCTGGGTTCTGTCGACCATAAAAGAGGGTCATCAGTGGCACTTCAAGACCCAGCCAGGAAACATATTTCTTCCTACCCGTCTTCCTGCTTCAAGGCAAAAAAGAGTATGTTTGATCCAATATGTCCAACAGCTTCTGCTACAAAATGCGATACAGGAAGTCCCAAACTCTCAGCGGGGCAGAGGGGTTTATTCTCCACTCTTTTTAGTGGCAAAAAAATCAGGGGATTGGAGGCCTGTAATAGACTTGAAGAAGCTAAACAAACACATACTTCTACCAAAATTCAAAATGGAATCTCTGCAATCCATCATACTCTGTATTCAACCCAACGACTTCATGGCCTCAATAGATCTCAAAGACGCTTATTTCCATATTCCTATACATCCTCATTTCCAACCTTACCTCAGATTTGCACTAAAAGATCTACATCTTCAGTTCACAGCATTGCCCTTCGGCCTTTCCACCTCGCCCAGGACTTTTTCAAAGGTGTTACAATCCGTAATAGCTATACTCAGACAACAAAAGGTCCGCATCTACCATTACTTGGACGATGTTCTAATCTTATCCGATTCGCATCATCAACTTCATCTACATGTAAGAAAGTGCCTTGCCTTGCTGGAAGATCTAGGCTGGATAGTCAATTATCCGAAAAGTCAGTTGACACCATGCAGGAGGATGATTTATTTGGGAGCCCTCTTCAATACCTTGGACAACACTGTGACCCTACCGGAATCGAAAATACCAACAATAATTCGTTGGGTGCAAATGACTCTACAAGTCTCCTATTTAACAGTGAGAGAATGTCTACAACTTCTCGGCACCCTGTCAGCAACAATTCCGATGATCAGGTGGGCTCATTGGCATATGAGGGGTTTTCAACTGCCTTTCTTACGCCAGTGGAACAAACAGGATTTGGAGCAGAAGATAAGGGTTACACATTCAATGAAGACTTCGCTTCTTTGGTGGAAGGAAGTGGAGAATCTAAAAAGAGGCTATTCTCTTCGACCGATTCCTTGGATATGTGTGACTACAGATGCCAGTATGATCGGCTGGGGAGCGTGGTGCCAGAATCACGTAGTCCAAGCTCGGTGGCCCTCTCGTCCTGTTGTGAACAGTTCAAACTTTTTAGAATTAACAGCAGCACGCCTAGCTCTGCAGACTTTTCTTCCAATACTCAAGAACAAGCCAGTGTGTCTGAGGTCAGACAATTCCACAACGGTGGCATACATCCAAAACCAGGGTGGTACGCACAGCCAAATTCTATCCCAGGAAGTAGCTCGCCTTCTCTCTTGGGCAGAATCCAATCTACTATATCTAAAGGCGGTACACATTCCAGGTCATCTGAACAACAAGGCGGATTTTCTTTCAAGGAAATCGTTAGACAACAACGAGTGGTCACTGAACCAGAAAGTCTTTCTCCAGTTGACAAAGAAGTTTGGTGTCCCCAAACTGGATCTATTTGCTTCTCCACAGAATTTCAAACTTCCCCTATTCTTCTCAAGACATCCGTCTCCAGAGAGTCAAGGAGTGGACGCGTTGTCTCAACCATGGCCTTACCAATTCCTTTATGCCTTCCCTCCAGTACCTCTCATATTCAGATTCCTGCGCAGATTATCAATGGAATCAGTGACAGTTCTAGCAATCCTGCCATACTGGCCGAACAGAATCTGGTTCCCGTTGTTACAACTAGCCCGGTCAGAACCAATGTTCATTCAGAACAACGCCAATCTGCTGTCCCAAGGGGAGTTTCTCCACCCGGCACCAGACAAACTGCACTTGACGGCCTGGATATTGAGGGGCAAAGGCTGTCCAGCTTAGGCTGCTCACAGTCAGTCGTCAATACTCTATTGAAAGCAAGAAAACCGTCCACTAATGTGGTATACAACAAGATCTGGGCAAAATTCAATGACTTTGCGTCAAGATCCGGGTTTGATCCCCTAACTGCAAATGTTTCTAACATTTTAGATTTCCTTCAAGCAGGACTAGACTTGGGGTTGAGTTATAATACTTTGAAAGTTCATACCACAGCTTTGTCTACGCTGTCAGGGAACAGATGGGCCTTTCATCCGTTAGTGCAACAGTTTATGAAAGCTACACTGAAGCTGAAGCCGCCTAAAAGAAACATTTTTCCAAAATGGGACTTGCCTGTAGTACTAGATTTTTTAAGTTCTTCTCAATTCTGCCCACTGGAAGACTGTTCCCTGATTAACCTAACGAACAAGCTAGCCTTTCTTTTGGCTATAACATCGGCTAGGCGAGTGTCTGAGATTCATGCTCTGAGCTGCAAGGATCCTTTTCTAGTACTTTACCATGACCGGGTAGTGTTGAGGCCAATGCTGAACTTCTTACCAAAAGTAGTAACTACTTACCACTTAGATAGTGAATGGTCTCTCCCAGCTATGTTTACTGACCAAGAACACTCCATATCACATCCTCTCGACATAGTCTCATTAATTAAAAGATACCTGTCTCTAACTCAACAATTCAGACAATCCGATCACCTTCTGGTCTCTCCCAAAGGCTACCGAAAGGGGAAAGAGGTATCAAGCAGAACCATTGCTTCATGGATCCGTTCAATTATTTGCAGTGCCTATAAATCCAAAGGACTTCAGCCTCCTGAAAGTGTTTCAGCACATTCTACCAGGGGAATTGCCTCTTCCTGGGCCTCTTTGGCTGGGGTCTCGTTGGCATCCATCTGCAAAGCTGCAGGATGGTCATCCGCGAACACTTTCATAGACCATTATAAAATTGATCCTTGTCTGTTATCTACTGCTTCTCTTGGTCGATCAATTATTGATGCTGCTATGGCTATCTAATAAATAGTTTATGCATTCCCTCCCTGTTGATTATTGAGTCTGGATAGTTAAATCCCAGAGTATGCTGCCATGGAAGCACCAGGGAATTAGGAAAATTAATACTTACCTACAGGAAATTTTCCTTTCCTGGTGCAATTCCATGGCAGCATACGATCCCACCCAGTGCGGGGAGGACGATAGCTAAAAAGATGGTGGGCCAGTGAACAGGCAGAAAAACTTATAGTTACTGTGTCCAATGGGGTTAGGGGGCGGGGCCATAACCCAGAGTATGCTGCCATGGAATTGCACCAGGAAAGGAAAATTTCCTGTAGGTAAGTATTAATTTTCCTAAATGTATTTGTATAGCTGGATGTCCTGATTCTACAGAGTTTTGAATGTCCCATGTATATTTATTTATTTATTGTATTTATAAAGTGCCAACATATTACGCAGCGCTGAAGGTATATCTATGCCCCCCACTAGTTGTGTTGTGCTATATACAGTGCTACAGAAGATATTGGCGCTATACAAATAAAAAAAAAAATAATAATAATCTTGAACTAGTAAACTTTTTGTTAGCCAGAAACACTGTCACGTACAAACCTAGATTCTTAAAAGGAACCTAAACTGAGAGGGTTATGGATGTTTCCTTTTAAATAATACCAGTTGCTTGGCTGTCCTACTGATCTGTTTGGTTGCAGTAGTGGCTGAATCACACACCTGAAACAAGCATGCAGCTAATCCAGTCTGACTTCAATCAGAGCACCTGATCTGCATGCTTGTTGAGGGGCTGTGGCTAAAAGTATTAGAGGCACAGGATCAGCATGAGAGTCAGGCAACTGGTATTATTTTAAAAGGAAAAATCCATATCCTTCTCAGTTTAGGTTCCCTTTAAAGGGAACCTAAAGCAAGAGGAATATAGAGGTTGCCATATTTATTTCCTTTTACAATGCATATTGCCTGGCTGGCCTGCTGATCCTCTACCCTTAATACTTTTCAACAGCAAGGGAAGAAGCCAACGCATGCTATAACAATAATAAGTTTAGCCATAGACCCTGAACAGCATGCAGATCAGGTGCTCTGACTGAAGTATGACTGGATTAGCTGCATGCTTGTTTCAGGTGTGTGATTCAGACACAAGTGCAGCCAAAGAGATCAGCAGGACTGCCAGTAACTGATTTTGCTTAATAGGAAATAAATATGGAAGCCTCGCTTTAGGTGTCCTTTAACACTTACAGAGAGGTGAAAAGGCATACAGCATAGTTTTGGGTAGGACCGGGACAGTACATGAACATGTTTCACATTACATGTCACTGCAAAGTCCCTTTAAGTTTTTGTGTTTCCCCCTCTGCATTTGCTGAAGTTTATTAAACTTGTTTTCTGCAAAGGAAGCATTTTGTTTGCCCAAACAATGCTGACGTCATAAAATTAAACATTGAGTGCAATTTGGAATGACGGGCTAGTCATATTTTTTATGGTTTCTTTCAATAAAAAAAGTGAGGTCATGGTTGATGGAACAGATTAGATTACAACAGGCATAACCGTAAATCATACACAATGTTCTGGATTTAAAAATATCTGATATAGAGCAAGATAGACACATTCAAAGGGAACCTTGTGACAAGCCTATGGAGACTGCCATCTTTATTCTCTTTTACAAGAGCCAGTTGCCTGGCTACATGCTGATGCCTACTCTAGTATTTATGAAGCAAGATCAGATTTATAGCTTATTTTCAGAATTCTTTATTTTCTGAACTGCCCTACCCCCCTCCTACTCCTGCTTTACAAAAAGGTGAACCCTCCTCCCCTAGAGCGCCAATTAACTCACCTAGAGAAGTCTTAGCATTCGGGGGTAAAGTCACCACCCTCCACAGGGACCACACAGCTCCTCTCCTCTGCAGTGCCAAATTATAGCTGTCTAGTCGCCATCCACACTTCCTTTCCATAGAGAAGAATGAGGCAGCACACATAATGGCAGGTCAGCTAAGTGCCCATCTACAACCACTTGCACTGCATCCCACAAATCCAGTGGCGTAGCTAAGGAGCTGTGGGCCCCTATGCAAGTTTTACAATGGGGCCCCCCAATTCTGTATATAACAATTGATACAGCACACCAAAACAATCCAATGGCAACTACAGTGTCAGAGGTGCAAGAAGGGGATGGGCAACAGTTTGTTAATAATTACCACTATTCACAGTATCTATAGAAGTGATTATTATGAGCACAGGACAAATAGAAAGCTAATACTGCCGTTGAGGGAGGACCCTTGCGGCCCCTCTTGCCCAAGGGCCCCGATGCGGTCGCAACCTCTGCAACCCCAATTGCTATGCCCCTGAACAAATCCCTGTGCTGCATTCCACAGCTCCAACCATGTGTGTTTTAGGCATAGCCAGAGCAGGTAGATGCCTATGCTGACACCAGCAGGAGGGGGCATAAAATAGGGCATCTAAGCACACTGTGCTCTATGGAACTATTATACCCAACTCCTAGTCTTATTAAAGTGGACCTGAACTCAGAACTCCTCTCTGCTCTAAAAGATACACAACAGCATAATAACCTTTAAACTAAAAATATTAATTTGTTACAGTTGATACAAATGCTAAAATATATTTGCACCGTTTCTACTTCCTGATTCATGGAAGCTGACATATTGTTTACAGTCTGTGCTTTCAAATGGGCTTACCTGCTTATTTTCACGGGGGAGATCAAATTACAACTTGTGATTAGACACAATTGAGGGGGAATTAACCAGGCTAAACTCTCTAAATACATTCAGGGTGCATTTCTCTACGTTTTCCTTCTGTCCTATGCGAGAGTTCAGGTCCACTGGATTTTAAAACATAGAGGCATGAATAGCATAATCGCATAACAAAAGAGGCATGAACAGCATAATCATGATATAGCGGGTGCTATTGTTTTAATTGGGCCATATGCAATTCCCTTTATCTCCTGAGTTTTCTCCTAGGTGATATTTTCAAAATTGTCAATAAAATGCCTAATAAACCACCAGCAAGCAAGTAAATACTCAGAATAGTTTTGATAGTATCTTTTCACCAACTTTTTGGTACTTTTTCAGTTGCTAAGTGCTGAAAAGTTATAATAAATAGAAGATGTAACATTATCTCCTAGGAGTAAACTCAGGAGAAAAAGTTAATTGCATATGGGCCAATCTGTCTTATATTTGGTTTTCATTGATTGTTGCAACTCTTCTGGATTTGCAGGACAATATTCCAAACCTATTAAAGAGACTCTGAAGCGAGAATAAATCTCGCTTCAGAGCTCATAGTTAGCAGGGGCATGTGTGCCCCTGCTAAACCGTCGCTACATCGCCGCTAAACGGGGGTCCCTTCACCCCCAAACCCCCCACTGCAACACTTGGTCGCAGACTTGGTCGCTCCTGGAGGCAGGGCTAACGGCTGCAGCCATGCCTCCAGTCGCGTCTATGAGCGGCGCATCGCCGCGTCTCCCCCGCCCTTCTCAGTGAAGGAGAGGTGGAGATACGCGCTAACATACGCGCGTGGGGCAGGGCTGCGGCGGTTAGCCCTGCCCCAACCAGGAAGCGCTCCCCCGCTGCACCGAGGGGATTTGGGGGTGAAGGGACCCCCGTTTAGCGGCGCGATAGCGGCGGTTTAGCAGGGGCACACATGCCCCTGCTAACTATGAGGTCTGAAGCGAGATTTATTCTCGCTTCAGACTCTCTTTAAGAGCCAGGCTGTAGCTAAACAGTATAATGGGTTTTTTTTATAAGTTGGCTACACACACCTCATAACAATTTTTGTTATGTGGGTTTAGTGAGTTTAGGCCAGCAAGGTGTATGTGTCTTTCTTGCCTCCTTGGATGCTGCCATTCAGCTTTTGATGTTAGCACTATGCTCAGAATAGGGATAATTGACATAATTGTAGCTTGGTTTGCTCTTCAGTCACCTCAGCCTGTCAGCTGAAAGAGTTAAACGACAGAAACATTGATTTTCTTATACATTTTTATTACAAATATCTTTATGTCAAGGGGACTTAAATTGGGCCTGATGAATTTTGTGCAAACAGGAAATGGGCATAAAAAACTAAAACTATGAATTCCTGCACAAGACCTACACTTCTGTAAATGTGAACCTGTATATACTCATTCCGGTATCTCACTTGAAAACGTTTTATATGTGGAGCAAGGAGACCCATTTTAGGCTCAAATGTTTTCCCAGACGTGTGCTGTCACCCAGTTACAGAGCTTGTTTTAGGGATAGTTCACATTAGGGGATTATTCAGCATTTTACTGATCGCTGGTGATCAGCAAAGGGCTGCTACAATGTATCCCTATGGATACATTCACACTGCAGCGGTTGCGATTGATTAATCGTAAACGCGCTGCATGCAAAGTTTTGGAGGTGATTACTCTGTGATTCTCGTTCTATTGAACGGGAATCACAAGCGCAAATCACGGCAAATCGCGGGATTTGGGCTGCCAAATCCCGATCGCGGACGCAAATGCGATCACAGTAAAGCGCCCAATGTGAACCGGCTTTTACTGTATTTGTCTGAAAGCTCCATTCTAAGCTGATGTCAAATAAAGCACTTTGAGGGCTGGAACCCACAGGAGCGCTTTTGGCAGCGTTTTGGCAGCACTGCGATACGCTAGCAGTTTGCCAAAACGCTGGGCTAATGTTAATGGATGGGGCAACTTCCACAGGAGCGTTTGCGTTTCCCAGAAACGCAAACGCAGGACCTGCAGCATTTTGGGAGCATTAGCGCTTCAATGTAAAGTATTGAAACGCTAGCAGAAACGCTCAAAACCTAAACTGAGCGGTTTTGCTAGCGTTTTGCGGTTCAGCACACTGTAAC
Organism: Hyperolius riggenbachi; assembly: GCF_040937935.1. Lineage (NCBI taxonomy): Eukaryota > Metazoa > Chordata > Amphibia > Anura > Hyperoliidae > Hyperolius > Hyperolius riggenbachi. Next base: position 181,493,727 of record NC_090646.1, read on the forward strand.
AAAATGAAAAATAATTCACAGGACCAATCAGGATAAAAAGCAAAATGCTACGCACCCGCTGGGCAAAAAAATACAATGTTGCAAAACACTACCAAAAACGCGCATGAATCCGCTTGCAAACCGCTCAGACAAAACGCTAGCAGTTGCGTTTTGCGTTTTCTGATTTCAGTGGGTTCCAGGCCTAAAAGTACCCATGCAACTTCATGCACTACAGACTGTCACTGCTATTGACTGCAATCTTCTCAAAGAGAATCAGTGTGTGCCGTTCTCCTTGCACTGCAGGCAACAGCATGATATAATGAAAGCAGTGGCCCCATTCACAGAGCCTAAAACTGATTGGCTGAACTGATTCTGATCATGTGATCAAAATTTTAAAACAGCTTTTGTAGCTTTAGAAGCCTTCTTATACAAAGGAAATAGCACTCCGATTAAATAGCCATTAGAGGATCTGTAATTTAAAAAAAAACCCTCTGGGGATACTTACCTCGGAAGGGGGAAGCCTCTGGATCTTAGCGAGGCTTCCCCTGTTCTCCTCAGTCCCGCCGTTGCTTTGCCGGGACCCCCCGAATCAGGGCGAGGTAAATATTTACCTATCGCAATCCAGCGCAGGCGCACTAGCCGCTCTTCATTCAGGTTAAGGCGGAAATAGCCAAACGCGATCGATCTGCTCTACTGCACAGACGTGAGTCCTTTTGCCCCTGCTCAGTAGAGCGGATACGATTGGGCTCGGCTATTTCCACCTTACACGAACGAAGCGCCGTTACTGCGCCTGTGCTGGATCCCGGAGAGGTAAATGTAACAAGCCTTGTCAAGCTTGTCGGGGTGGATTTGGGGGAGCCAGCGCTGGATTCCATGAAGATACAGGGGAGGGGGAAGCGTCATTGGGACCCCGAGGATTCCCCCTCCTGAGGTGAGTATCCCCCAGAGGGTTTTTTTTCTTTACAGAGTCTATGCCTGGAAATGATCTTGATACACATACCTACTGAGTAAAAAGGTCTTGCTTGCTGTTCATTTTTGTTTTTGTGGTGTGTATTGAAATTCATGTTCATGACCTGTGTGTGGTCTGATGAAATTCCTGTCTGACTTCTTAATGCAGTGAACACACTTGTCAGAGCTTTTTCCCGCGGCCATTCCTGGGTTTACGCGGTTCTCTGTGATCGCATTTTCCTGCATGCGATTTCCTGCATTCATTTTTGATTTTTCAGATGCAGTGGATACAGTGTAATTACATGTGAAAAAAGGAGAATGCCGTTCGATTTAAAATCACACGGAAAACACGAACAAATGCGAACCTGGTGTGAGTCCTGAGCGAACCTTTGGCTACAAAGGTCATGTGTGGCAAAACGCACACAGATCAGGTAAGTGTGCTCCCTGCCTAAGTATGTGTGATGGCATCTTCCTCTTTCTCCATAGAATACTTCCAAGATGACAACATGTATGTTGTCATTTTACATTGTTTTCAGTGGAAATCAGTTTAACATTAAAGGGGTTCTGTGGCATGTTTAAAAAAACAAAAACTGACACTTACCTGGTTCTTCTATCAGCCTCCTGCAGCTGTCATGTCCTCTGTTCCCCGCCGCCGATCCCGGTCTAATTATTCGTCTAACTAGACGAATAATGCTCGCTCCCATGCGTGTCATCGGGCGCTTACTGCGCAGGCGCAGTACAAGTTTTCTTGTACTGCGCCTGTGCAGTAAGCTCCCGAAGACGCACATGGACACGGTTGCTCAGCCGCAGTCTAGTTACAGGAATAATTTGACCGGCGGCGGGAAACGGAGGATCGTAGGAGGATGGCGCGGGACATGACAGCTGCAGAGGGCTGATAGAAGCCCAAGGTAAATGACTGTTTTTGTGTTTTTAAACATGCCACAGATTCCCTTTAAGTACACATGAACTAAGGAGACTTCCATATTTATTTCCTTTTAATTAATACCAGTTGCCCGGCAGTGTTTAAAGGGAAACCAATATTGCAGCAACCATATACCTCTCACTGCAGGTTGTCTTTAAATTGCAAAATGACTTGTGTGGCACTGATCTATGTCGATACCATTTTGTTTTCTTTTGATTGTTTGTTAGTTTTTTAACGGTAAGAATTTCACAGATGTGGTTTCTTATAACTGTGTTTGCACACGAGAGGAACCAGTCTGTACTGATAACTTCACTGTAAACAGGACATGGCCATAAATTCTAGTTAGTTATTTAATGTTAATAGAGGCTTCTGCACAATATGTCTGTTTTCTTTTGGAAAACAAGTTTTCTGGAGCAAAGTGTACATTTTGTGCCTTTAACATGAGTGATGCCAAAACACGCAACAGAATAGTTATTTCGGTACTGTGTTCAGCACATAGGTGTAAATGATGTAACTATAGTACTATCATTGAGTTGACATTTGCTTGTACTGAGGCGATAACTAGGTTGATACACAACAGTGCAAGGATTGTCTTTGTTTCACAAAGTAGCAGTTTCCCTTCTCTCTTCTGCAGCCTGAACCACAAACGGACAGGAAATTCACTCTGGTTATTCTTGGAATATGGCAGCATTTGTACATATACAGCTATCATTACTAGTATAATTGCACATTCAAGCGTCTCTCTCACGAATGGCTGACATAAGTAGACTTAAACAGAACCTGAAGTGAGAGGCATATGGCAGCTGTCATATTTATTTGCTTTTAAACAATACCAGTTGCCTGGCAGCCCAGCTGATGATCTCTTTGTCTGCAGTAGTGTCTGAAACACACCAGAGACAAGTGGCCCATATTCAATTACTTTTTTTCTTATGAGTTATTGCATAATAAATAATTTTTATCTTCTCTTTAAAATAATTTTTTTTAGCATTTTACAATTATTATTTATTATTATTTAGTATTTATATAGCGCCGACATATTACGCAGCGCTGTACAGTGTATATATATATTGTCTTGTCGCTAACTGTCCCTCAAAGGAGCTCACAATCTAATCCCTACCATTGCCATATGTCTATATTATGTAGTGTAAGTACTGTAGTCTAGGGCCAATTTTTTAGGGGGAGCCAATTAACTTATCTGTATGTTTTTGGAATGTGGGAGGAAACCGGAGTGCCCGGAGGAAACCCACACAGACACGGAGAGAACATACAAACTCTTTGCAGATAGTGCCCTGGCTGGGATTCGAACCAGGGACCCAGTGCTGCAAGGCGAGAGAGCTAACCACTACGCCACCGTGCTGCCCATTGAAAAAATACATAAAGTTTATTTTTTTTTTTTAAGTACTATCAAAATTATTTTGAGTATTTTCTTGCTTGCTGGTGGCACATATGTAATTCACTTTTTCTCCTGAGTTTTCTCCTAGGAGATAGTTAGAGCAGTTAGACATGTCTATAGATGTCTTTTCATGTGTGTTTGATGGGACATTTACACTGTTCCTGCAATCAGCCTGTGTGAGGACCCTTCCTTGGATTTACCAGATTTATTACACCTTACTGTATGTGTATATTTATGACTGCACCATCTCTGATTCACCAACTTTTGATTTTGACATGTAATTGCAGACAAATGTTATGAAATCCAGTTGAGAAAAAAATACTCAACATTATTTTGATAATACTTTTTCACCTACTTTTTGGTACTTTTTCAATTGTAGAATGCAGTGATTTCATTGAGAAGATGAAAATTATCTCCTAGGAGATAACTCTGGAGAGACAGTTAATTGCATATAGGCCCAGGAGAGATAAATCATGAGTTAAGTAATTTAAAGAGAGAGAAATTGTGAGCTAATAATTAAGGTGAGATAATTCAGCAGAACAGCTTTGTGAGTCACCTCCTATAGTGCGTAGACAAAGGGCACAATCCAATTCATTTTTTCTCCAAAATGTTTCCGTAGGTGACATTTTCACATTATACTGTACAATATATAAAATGCCTTTTAAGCCACCAGCAAGCAAGACAATACTACAAGCAAGAATACATTTGACAGCACTTTTTCACCTACTGTTTGGTCCTTTTTCAATTCCAGAGTGCTGAAAAGTTATTTTAAACAGAAGGTGAAACATTATTTCCTAAGAGAAAACGTAAGAGAAAAAGTGAATTGCGTCGGACCCGTGTGTTAACTAGCAATGATGTTGCTCAAGTTATAGAACTGTTCAGGCCTTCATTAATTGTGTTATGTTTGAATTACAGATGATGGTTTTAGCAATGAAGTATGTGTCTGTTTTCCAGTGTACATGTTTGGCAGATTTCTGCAAGTGAAAGGACGCTGGCTCTATAATGTAAATGCATGTACGTGTTTCCACTAGTGCGATCTGATTTCGCCTGATCACAAACGTTGGTCCTGCTGCAAAATGCTCTGCATTGCAATTTACCCATAAAAACAAAGAAAGTTTTTTAAAAAAAGTTTAGCCAGCGAAAATGGTAAAATGCAATCACAAAGACAAAAAGCAGAGAATCTCTGAAAAAAAGCAGAGAGTTGCACACTATAAAACTGTAAACATTGTAATGAAATCACACAGCGTTTGCAATTGCAATTGCGTTCTCCAATTCCTAGTGGTAAACAGCCATAATGGCAACATTATCCGTGGCATGATTTTCTTTATTAGATACGTTTGTTTAGCTGTAGTTAATGGGCACATCCATTCTCATACACTAACTTTTCATCAACTCTCACTGTGGTCCAATTTGACCCTGGCAAACTTTTGTCACCTAATAGTAAACAATTTTCAATTTTCAGCAAAGCTAAGATGGGTTTTGGGTGGTCTCTAGTATTCTCCAACTAGCAATCGCTTAATCTGCTCCTATGTCTGTCTGTGTATGTTATGAACTTGTCCATCTTTCAATCTGAACTGCACTGAATTTTGCAACCAATAGCTTAATCTGCTCCTATGTTTGTCTGTGCATGTTATAATCTTATTTCATCTATATGATCACCCCCCACAGACATCTTTGTCACTGTCAACGGTACAATAATTTGCCCAATTACATAAGCTTGCTGCCTGGGTGTCACCCTGGGCTCAGCGCTCTCCTTCACCCCCCACATCCAGACCATTGCTAGGGTCTGCAACTTCCATTTACGCAACATCTCCAAAATCCGGCCCTTCCAGACCCCGGACACTGCCAAACTCCTTGTCCGTGCTCTGATTATTTACCGCCTAGACTACTGCAACACCCTCCTGTCAGGCCTTCTTCAGAACCGCATCACCCCCCTACAATCCATCATAAACACAGCAACCAGACAAATATACTCATCTCACCGCTCTGTCTCCATGACTCCCTTATGCAAATCCCTTCACTGGCTTCCAATACTCTTCAGAATTCAAGATCCTATGTTTAGCATACAAATCTATGCACAAGTCCTGCCCGACCTACATCTCTGACCTGGTCAGCAGATACACACCTGGCCGCCCACTTCGCTCCTCCAACAACCTCCTCCTAACCACCCCACGCATCTCACATACCCGTGCTCGACTACAGGTCTTCACTAGAGCTCCCCACATCCTTTAGCAGGGCCTTCTCTTCTTGTGTATCATGCATGGAGATGTACGTGAATGGAGATTGTTCTTGGTGGTCTCCCACCTCCCATTAACATACTAATCTTGTAACTGCAGTACTGCCCCCTGTCTCAGAGCAGATCATTCACAAGGCAATTCTAGGCAGTTGCCTAGGGCCTGGAAAGAGTCCAGGGGCTTGGTGGATGCCAAGTCCAACCAAATCTTACTTAAAAAAAAATCCAAGTGACCATCAGGAGAGGGGGGGGGGGGGGGACGACGACTGCTATCTTGCCTAAGACCCCGTTTCATCTTAATCCATATCTTCCCTGTATATGGTACTACTTACAATATACAGTAATGTTGTCATGACCCCCACAATCCCTGAAACTTGGGAGGCCCCTAAGGGTCTCGGGCCCCAGGCAGTTACCAAATAGCCATATGGAAGCACAGACTGCAGTGGCGTAGCTATAGAACATAGCAAAACTTTCATGAAACGTAAGCACTCTTAAGCAGTGCCACATTGCCCCTACCCTATAATTAAGAGTTAATTGAGCAATTTACATTCTCATGCAATCTACTCTGCATATAGTCCATGGGCACAGAGATAAAGTCAGGTGGTGAAACAACTTAACTAAGTTAATGGTGAATACTTTAAGTACCACCTGGGCCCCCTCTGCTCCAGGGCCCCATAGCAGCTGCTATGGCTATTGCTACGCCCCTGACCGACTGGTATTTTGTAAAGCGTAAACAGCTAGTTGGTGATGCAGACATACAGGAAATAAATTAAGTAGACCAACTCCAAATTAAAATGATCTCATCAGGCAGAACATGCTGTGCAGCCCTAGAGGGCAGTGCATCCCACCAAATTCCACACACTGTTATATTCCTGCTGTCAGTGAGGAGCTTGTAAGCTATTCGCTCCTTGTTATTCTTTGTTGTTTATCTGAAGCACAAGTATTCCTGTTCTGGGGAGAAAAGCTGAACAAGTATATGAAACATACCTGGGAAGAGCTATTCTGTGCAGCAGCTTGATCTGTATCTGTATTTCTTCTCCTGCTGGGTCTGCTGTGAGTGTGACAGAATAGGCTGATGTGAGGATCCTGTTGCAGGACTGCCCAGCACAGCCCAACTGTGGGTGGAGAGAAATAATACACAGAATGATTGCTTATGAGGGGAAATCCCAACACTTACAATACCCTTCCTCAGCTTCAGTATGCCAATAGGCTTTGTGCTGATGTAAATTATTACGCAAGGCGTACTTTAAAGTGAAACTGGAGGCAGTGAAACATATCCAACAACAGTGTCCTTGCATGACAGCCACAAAAGCTTTGAGACTACGCTCTGTCAAAACAAAACTTGAGGCATATCAAATCAAATCAAAAATAGCTTTAATGGCATGACCAAGCTTCAATACAAGCATTGCCAAAGCAGGGGGAATGGGCATGGGCGTCCGCAGAAAATTTTCCAGGGGGGGGGGGGCAAAAAGGCAGGGAAGAAGTGGTGCGGCGCGCGTAATTTTTGAGAAGATGTGTGCACCGTAAAACCTACGCTACGCGCGCCGCGCCAAAAAATGGGTGAGGAAATGGACCAGAATGTGGGTGTGGCCATGGGTGGTGACAAATTTTCATTAACTTAGCAATGTTGGACATTAGATTAGGACAGTGGTGGCGAACCTTTTGGAGGCCGAGTGCCCAAACTGCAACCCAAAAGTCACTTATCTATCGCAAAGTGGCAACAGCAATTTAAACTTCATACAAACGTTTTAACTCATACATGAACATTATGGAAAATCCAAGTTGAAAATAAACTGTGAAGATAAACAATTTCATTCATCGTACTCCTGAAAAATGTATTCTTTTTTTTTTTTTTTTAGAACCTCCCAGTTTTATTTTCCGTTTTAAAAAGCTAAAAAGTAGGTTTAATGCTATTGCCTCATAGGATGATGATTCAGCTTTTCCCAGAGGCCCCCAACAAGACAAATTTAGCAATCATGAGGCCCCCAACAAATCATCAGGCTCCCAACAAGACACATTCAGCAATCTTGAGGCCCCTAACAAGACAAATTCAGCAATCATGATGCCCCCGACAAGACAAATTCAGCAATCATGAGGCCCCCAACAAGACATTCAGCAATCTTGAGGCCCCCAAAAAATCATGAGGCCTTTAACAAGATGAATTCAGAAATCATGAGGCCCCGAACAAGACAAATTCAGCAGTCATGAGGCACATAAATAGACAGCATTTCACATAAATAGGCAGAATGCCCCCTTAATATGGTAGACACCTCTCACCTGGCTTCTCAATTCTCCTCCTATTGGCAATACTGTTTTTGGCTGGATTGGGGATGACATGCGGGCTGAAAGGCCTTGCGTGATGCTGTGGCCAGGCTGGCTGGCGGTGATGCTGTGGCTGGGTTGGCTGGCGGTGATGCTGTGGCTGGGTTGGCTGGCGGTGATGCTGTGGCCAGGCTGGCTGGCGGTGATGCTGTGGCTGGGTTGGCTGGCGGTGATGCTGTGGCTGTGCTTGGCTGGTTGAAGTAAATGCTGCCCCCTAGTTTAGGTAGTGCCAGGAACCCCCAGGTTAGGAAGTGACAAGGACCCCCCCAGTAAAGTAGTGACAAGGACCCCCCCAGTAAAGTAGTGACAGGGACCCCCCCAGTAAAGTAGTGACAGGGGACCCCCACTGTAAAGTAGTGACAGGGGACCCCCAGGTTAGGCAGTGAGTGACAGGGACCCCTTTAGGCATCGAGTGACAGGGACCCCTTTAGGCAGCGAGTGACAGGGACCCCTTTAGGCAGCGAGTGACAGGGACCCCCCAGGTTAGGTAGTGAGTGACAGGGAGCCCCTTTAGGCAGCGGGTGACAGGGAGCCCCTTTAGGCAGCGGGTGACAGGGAGCCCCTTTAGGCAGCGAGGGACAGGGAGCCCCTTTAGGCAGCGAGTGACAGGGAGCCCCTTTAGGCAGCGGGTGACAGGGAGCCCCTTTAGGCAGCGAGTGACAGGGACCCCTTTAGGCAGCGAGTGACAGGGACCTCTTTAGGCAGCGAGTGACAGGGACCCCTTTAGGCAGCGAGTGACAGGGACCCCTTTAGGCAGCAGGTGACAGGGACCCCTTTAGGCAGCTGGTGACAGGGACCCCTTTAGGCAGCGGGTGACAGGGACCCCTTTAGGCAGCGGGTGACAGGGACCCTTTTAGGCAGCGGGTGACAGGGAGCCCCTTTAGGCAGCGAGTGACAGGGACCCCTTTAGGCAGCGAGTGACAGGGACCCCTTTAGGCAGCGAGTGACAGGGACCCCTTTAGGCAGCGGGTGACAGGGAGCCCCTTTAGGCAGCGAGTGACAGGGACCCCTTTAGGCAGCGAGTGACAGGGACCCCTTTAGGCAGCAGGTGACAGGGACCCCTTTAGGCAGCGGGTGACAGGGACCCCTTTAGGCAGCAGGTGACAGGGACCCCTTTAGGCAGCGATGACAGGGAGCCCCTTTAGGCAGCGGGAGACAGGGGGCCCCTTTGGGCAGCGAGTGACAGGGACCCCTTTAGGCAGTGAGTGACAGGGACCCCTTTAGGCAGCAGGTGACAGGGACCACTTTAGGTAGTGAGTGACAGGGAGCCCCTTTAGGCAGCGGGTGACAGGGAGCCCCTTTAGGCAGCGAGTGACATGGACCTCTTTAGGCAGCAGGTGACAAGGACCCCTTTAGGCAGCGAGGGACAGGGAGCCCCTTTAGGCAGCGAGTGACAGGGAGCCCCTTTAGGCAGCGGGTGACAGGGAGCCCCTTTAGGCAGCGAGTGACAGGGACCCCTTTAGGCAGCGAGTGACAGGGACCTCTTTAGGCAGCGAGTGACAGGGACCCCTTTAGGCAGCGAGTGACAGGGACCCCTTTAGGCAGCAGGTGACAGGGACCCCTTTAGGCAGCTGGTGACAGGGACCCCTTTAGGCAGCGGGTGACAGGGACCCCTTTAGGCAGCGGGTGACAGTGACCCCTTTAGGCAGCGGGTGACAGGGAGCCCCTTTAGGCAGCGAGTGACAGGGACCCCCTTAGGCAGCGAGTGACAGGGACCCCTTTAGGCAGCGGGTGACAGGGAGCCCCTTTAGGCAGCGAGTGACAGGGACCCCTTTAGGCAGCGAGTGACAGGGACCCCTTTAGGCAGCAGGTGACAGGGACCCCTTTAGGCAGCGGGTGACAGGGACCCCTTTAGGCAGCAGGTGACAGGGACCCCTTTAGGCAGCGGGTGACAGGGAGCCCCTTTAGGCAGCGGGTGACAGGGAGCCCCTTTAGGCAGCGGGTGACAGGGAGCCCCTTTAGGCAGCGAGTGACAGGGACCCCTTTAGGCAGCGAGTGACAGGGAGCCCCTTTAGGCAGCGGGAGACAGGGGGCCCCTTTGGGCAGCGAGTGACAGGGACCCCTTTAGGCAGTGAGTGACAGGGACCCCTTTAGGCAGCAGGTGACAGGGACCACTTTAGGTAGCGAGTGACAGGGAGCCCCTTTAGGCAGCGGGTGACAGGGAGCCCCTTTAGGCAGCGAGTGACAGGGACCTCTTTAGGCAGCAGGTGACAAGGACCCCTTTAGGCAGCTGGTGTCAGGGACCCCTTTAGGCAGCGGGTGATAGGGACCCCTTTAGGCAGCGGGTGACAGGGACCCCTTTAGGCAGCGGGTGACAGGGAGCCCCTTTAGGCAGCGGGTGACAGGGACCCCTTTAGGCAGCGGGTGACAGGGACCCCTTTAGCCAGTAAGTGACAGACCCCCATTTAGGCAGTGAGTGACAGGTGCCCCTTCTCTCTAGCCGCCGCTCCCCCTTCACCTTGCAGCAACTTCAGACCTCGATCAGCGGCGACCCGACCAGTAAGTGCGGGCGCCGGACGCACCCGCACTATATGCGGAAGTGATGTCACTTCCACATATCAGTGCTGGTGCTGGGTCCTAGCGCCCGCACTATTGGTCGCCGCCTGATCAAGGACTGACGCGGCGGCCTGGAGGGGGTAAGCGGCGGCTACAGGGGGGTGAGCGGCGGCCAGGGGGGGGGGCAGCGGACGGCCAGGGGGAGGCAGCGGCACCCCCCTGGCTCTATGTGCGGACGTCCATGGGAATGGGGGACATGGAATGGGGTGGGGGTGCCGTGAGTTAGCAGTTCATGGACATTTTTTGGTGGGAGTTTACAGTTCATTTATGCTCCTCTCAGTCTGTGGCATGCTGTGACATAGTGTGCAGTGATTGTCACTGTCAATTTCTATTCGCCTAATAAAATGCAGTGTTTTCTCTCATCCTCTAATGTGTGAAAGCCTGGAAGTAGTTCAATCAGTTTCTTAAAGACAGTTTCCCTGGTAGCGGTATATTTGGGGCAGTGCAGCAGGAAGTGATTTTCGTCCTCGAGGGTCTTCTGCTCACAGTGTTGCCACAGTCTCTGCTCCCTGGGTTTGTATGTCTGTGTGTCTCCCAGACTCTATTTCGAGGTTGTGAGCACTCAGTCTGTAGATGCTCAGGATTTTCCTCTCTTGGAGCTTTTCCAGGTATGGGGCTATTTTATATTCTCTCTGTAGAGACTGGTATATGGTTAGCTTTTGTGACTGTTTTATTTCATTCCTCCATTTATCTACATAGTCTTCGTTGCTCTTGGCTGTGGTGTGTTTTATCTGGACTCTTGATAGGACTTGTGGATCTGAGTTTGGAGGGACCAGAGTCTTGACAACTTCTTTCAGGGCACATGGCTTTTCTTGGTCTTCATTGTGCAGCATGGCTTCGTAGTGGGGCAAGTTGGGCCTGCTGCTCTGTAGGTGGGCCCAGTAGGACAACACTCTCTTCAGTATCTCAAGCAGTAATGGGAATCTCCCCAGCTCAGCTCGGCAGGCATTGTTTGAGGTACTCCGATGGATCTGGAGGAGGTGTTTGCGGAATTCCAGGTGGAATATTTCTGTGGGACTAGATTCCCATTTTGATTGATCTGGATAGGTGATGGGGCCCCATATTTCGCTTCCGTAGAGTAGGATTGGGGTGATGACACTGTCAAGGACTTTCAGTCAGACCTTCACTGCTGGTTTGAGGTGGTACAGTTTTTTCCTGATGGCATAGAACGTTCTGCAAGTTTTGGCTTTCAGGGCCTCTATGGCTGATTTAAGACTTCCAGACCAAGGTAGGTATATTTGTCAGTTCTGCTGATTTCACAGTCATTTAGTGTAAAAGATGGGCAGGGCAGTTTCCAGGCTAAAGTTCACCCAGGGCGAGGGTGTAAAAATTGTGCCCCCCCCAAACCCCTCCTCCCCCCCCCGGATTCTCTAATCCATACTACGGACCAATTATAGGTAGTCAGGTATGGGTGCCCCAGTATTGATAGCCAGGTATAGTTGCAGCCTGTATAGTTAGCCAGCTGCAGGTGCCCCCAGTATAGATAATAACATAATAATAATAGAAAATATTTGTATAGCGCTTTCCTCCTGTCAGACTCAAAGCGCTCAAGAGCTGCAGCCACTGGGACACACTCAAGAGGCCACCCTGCAGTGTTAGGAAGTCTTGCCTTGAACTTCTTACTGAATAGGTACTGACCCTAGCCAGGATTCAAACCCTGGTCTCCCATGTTAAAGGCAGTGCCCTTAACCAGTACACTATCCAGCCACTAGTATAGGTTAGCTAAGTATAGGTGCAGCCAGTATAGGTTAGCTAGGTATAGGTGCCGCCAGTATAGGTTAGCTAGGTTTAGGTGCCACCAGTATAGGTTAGATAGGTACAGGTGGATAGCTGAGAAGTCAGGGCACAGAGAGCGCCAAGTCTAAATATATTTTTACTGGTACAATTCCAGAGCGAATTCCTGATCACCTTGGTAATCGATTGGAAGCAATCGGTCATGCCTATTAACTCACAAATTACTACTAACTAATTAGATCAGATCAATGGAATTGATCCAAAAAACAGATCAATACCACTGATCTAATTGATTTGGTTAGTGGGAATTCAGCAGTTAATGGACATGAACAATCCATTACGCAGCAATCAGAAACAATTAATCAGCTGCAGGATAGTACTGTAAACACACACACACACACACACACACACACACACACACACACACACACACACACACACACACACACACACACACACACACACACACACACACAGTATTGCATAAACCTACACAAACACACAATACAGCACTACACTCAGCAATATATAAAAACAATACAGAATACAATGCAGGCTTTTTAGCTGCTGCTGCGTATGCTGAAGGCTGGCTGCACACAGGTCTCTCTCCCAGCTGAAGGGGGCACACATGAAATGCTGGCTGCTGCAGATTCAGAAAGCCCGCTGGAGGGGGTAGGCGAGTCCCATGACTGTGTGATGGAGGCTGTCAGAGCAAGACAGCCTCCCAAAAAGTGTCCTCGGTGCAAGGAGGCTGTGGTCTCCTTGCCATAGACAATGCATACAAACAGAGCCGGGACAAGGTCCTCCAGCACCCAAGGCTGAGACACCAAAGTGCGCCCCTCCATCCCTGCCCCCGAGCCATCAAACACTGATTGCTATTAGACTAAGAGCCTCCACAGGGCCCACAACCTCCCCAACACCTTAATATCTTGTTATCTGGCTTGCAGTCACTGCTATGTATCCCCTTTTCTTATTAATTTCTGCTTCAAACACAATTGGGAATGACATCTGAATGAATTCTGCGCCCCCTCCTACACTGCGCCCTGAGGCTGGAGCCTCTCCAGCCTATGCCTCGGCCCGGCCCTGCATACAAAGCCGGGCTACAAAAACATGGCTACCGCTGCTGATAATAGCAGACCAGGCAGATTGCTCTCTAGTGACATCTGCACAGATTAGGAGTTACACTGTGCAGTCCTGTCATGTCGGAGAAGTCTGCCTGGGGAGAGAGGCTAGAACGACCTGGGGGGTGCCGCTGCTGTAGGGCTGGCATCAGAAATAGCACTATCGTTGGTAAGTGCTAGCCAACCTCCCATATTGCGCTGATTATGTCTGTCGCCCTAGGCCACGCCCACAACCTCAGAACTCTTATTTGATACCCAGCCCTGACTGCGCCCACGTCCCTCTCAGCGCTCAGGGCGGTGGCACGCCCCTAGAAACGGGGCTGAGGATGGGCTCTGGGCTGACCTTGTATTTTTCCTCTGGAACAACATGGTTTTGGTTTTCTTCAGAATAATGGGGAGCGCCCATTAGGGATGATCGAAAGAGCAGCAGGAGTTGTCGTAGGCCATGGGACCTAGAGGTGGTTCCACGGCGGTCATCACAATTTTTTGGGGGGAGCAGCAGGAGTTGTCGTAGGCCATGGGACCTAGAGGTGGTTCCATAGCGGTCATCACAATTGTTTTTTTGGAGCAGCAGGAGTTGTCGTAGACCATGGGACCTAGAGATGGCCCGAACGGTTCGCCGGCGAACGGTTCCCGGCGAACTTCCGGGGTTTCGCGATCGCGGAGTACCGCAAACTTTTCCGGAGGTTCGGTTCGCCCCCACAGTGCACCATTAGGGTCAACTTTGACCCTCTACATCACAGTCAGCAGGCACATTGTAGCCAATCAGGCTACACTCCCTCCTGGAGCCACTCCCCCCCTTATAAATGGCAGGTACCGCTGGCCATTATACTCACTCGTGTGCCTGCAGTAAATAGAGAAGGGACAGCTGCTGCAGTGCAGACTCTCTCATAGGAAAAGATTAGTTAGGCTCTTGTAGGCTTCTTAGCTGGCTCCTTGCTGATTCTTATTGCTAAAATAGCACCCCACAACAGCTCTTTTGAGAGCTAATCTTGTTCTTGTGATCTATTTTTTTTTCTGTGTGTCCCACTGACACTTGTGTTGCATAGACAGCCTTGATAATCCATACTGTGTGTGTGCCACTGCCAGGCCCAGCACATTCAGTGACTACCTGTGTGTGTGACAGGTGCACATTGTAATACCCATTACTGCATATACCAACCTACCTGTTGTTCACAGTGCACCCACCTACCTATGTGAGTTGAGCGCACACAGTGTCACTGCGCCTGTCCGCTACCTGTCTGTGTGTGACAGGTGCACATTGTAATACCCATTGCTGCATATACCTACCTACCTGTTGTTCACAGTGCATTCACCTACTTACGTGAGTTGAGCGCATGCAGTGTCACTGTGCCTGTTCGCTACCTGTCTGTGTGTGACAGGTGCACATTGTAATACCCATTGCTGCATATACCTACCTACCTGTTGTTCACAGTGCATCCACTTACCTACGTGAGTTGAGCGCATGCAGTGTCACTGTGCCTGTTCGCTACCTGTCTGTGTGTGACAGGTGCACATTGTAATACCCATCACTGCATATACCTACCTGTTGTGTTCAGTGCACCCACCTCATCACTGCATATACCTACCTGTTGTGTTCAGTGCACCCACCTACCTATGTGAGTGCACACAGTGTGATATACCACTCAGTGCATACTTGTTAACTGCACCTGTGTGACTGCACATTGTATTAGTCAAGTCAGTGCATACCTTTCACTTTATCCCCCCGATATGGACACAGCGGACAAAACAGGCAGAGGCAGACCCAGAGGAAAGCCACCCGGCAGGTCTGTGCGAGGTCGTGTTGATGTGATTTTGTGCGGCCCTCGACCAAAGTACAGTGCTCAACTCAGTGCACGTCCCATCAACTCCCAAGATTGTCAGGACGTGGTTGACTATTTAACACAGAACACCTCATCTTCCGCAGCCACCAGCGCTACTACAAGCACCACATCCGTTGCATTTGACAATTCGCTGGAGTTAATTGGTGGGGAATTAACTGATTCACAGCCATTATTGTTACAACCAGATGAAGGCGCTAAGCAAGTTACACAACCTCATATGTCTGAGTTAGGCGGCGACACTATGGACGTAACGTGTGACGATGATGAAGTACCTGCTGTTGGTGCAGTTTTGGACTTCTATATGAATGCCTATGAAGAAACTTTTGTCTATACGAATACTATTTTTACGCAATATGCCCTCTATTGGATGAGATATATAGATGATATTTTTTGCATGTGGGCAGGGCCACATTCGAGCCTACAAACTATGGTCACCCAATTGGAAGAACAGTGTCCATATATCAGGCTTACTATCCATAGTGATGAAAGTGAGGTCAGCTATTTAAATACTTTGGTAAAAGTAATTGATGGAAAGTTAACAACAGATCTTTATGTGAAGCCCACTGATACCAATTCTACACTATTATATGACAGCTTTCATCCTTCTAGTACTAAGGTATCAATACCGGTCAGTGAATTTCAGAGAGTCAGATGATTAGTAGTAGACGATTGAGATCTGTGTGAAGTCAGATTAGATGAGATGCATAACAAATGTATACAGAGACATTACTCTGAGACGTTGTTAGAGAAGGCGAGACCAAATTTGGATAGATCGGGTAGAACCAATCGTAGGAGAGGCCACAACAAAAGAATTCAATTTGTAAGTCAATACAATGTATTTAGTGACAGTATAGCCAAGATAGTACGTAAAAATTGGTGTTTATTGAGAGATAATTTCCCACAAATTGATGGGTTTCAGTCATTTTCCCTTATGTCATATAAAAGAGCACCAACATTAAAAGATAAACTTGTTCATGCCAATTTAGGATCTAAAAAAAGCTGAAATTCATAGATCCTCTAGGCCCAAAGGCACATACCCCTGTATGGGATGTGTGCATTGTAACAGTGTAATAAAAGGTAGTTATATTACTCATCCCCACAATGGTACTAAATTCCATATTAATGGCCATTTTGATTGTAATTCTAGCTATGTGATCTATTACTTAAAATGCCCATGTGGCCTTTATATTGGTCAGACGACACAAAGGATGAAAGATAGACATAAAAGTACTATCAGAAAACCTGCTAATGAATTATAGGTACCATACCATTTTACACAAGCAGGACATTCAGTTAATCAACTTAGATTTCAGGTTTTGGAACAGGTTAATCTACCTAGAAGAGGAGGTAATAGGATTAAGAAGCTACTTTATAGAGAATCAGTATGGATACATAGGGCTCGATTCACAAAGCGGTGCTAACCCAGTTAGAGAGTTTAGGCGTGATAACCATTGCACCACGCTGGTGAAAAGCCAGTTTTGGTGTGATAAGTTTAGGTGTGATAAGTTTAGGTGTGATAAGTTTAGGCATGCTAAGTTTAGATAAGTGTAGATAGCGTGCAAAGTCCCGCACGCAAAGCAGCACCATTAAACTCTATGCAAAGTGCACCAGACTTTGCTAGCGCAAAACTTTTGATCAGCTGTGCACTGCGGTGCTAACGCAGTTGGTGCTTAAACTTATCATGCCTAAACTTATCACACCTATACTTATCACGCCTAAACTTATCACACCTAAACTTATCACACCTAAACTTATCATGCCTAAACTGAGTTTAGGCATGATAAAGGGCTTTTCACCAGCGTGCTAACTGTTAGCACCGCTTTGTGAATCAAGCCCATAGACTAGACACTCTAGAACCTAGAGGGTTAAGTAGGGAGTATGACATGACCCCATTGATGTAGTACTTATCCCCTCTCTCTTTTGGGTGATGTAGACTATTTATTATTTATTTTCTTTATTTTCATTATTTATATCTTTCATTTTATTTTTGCATTATATATATATTTCTGTGTATTGATATATTGTATAGGCTTTTGCTGTCGATCTTGGCTAAATACATTGTAATATTTACTGTGAGTATAGCGCAGCACTATATGCTGCGTCTTGATGCGTTGCCAGGGGTTTGTTTACGTGTTGCTACGTGATGGGGCGGAAGGCGTGCTCAGATTGTTGACATCCACATACAAGCGGTCACGTGGGCGGGATGACATCACCGCCCACGTGTCTTCTATATGCACGACCAGAGGGCGGCTCTGTGAGCGGCCTGGAGAAACCCAGTTCCCGATCTGGTCCGCCGCTTGGTAGGCGTGTCTGTTGGGCGTGTTCTATCAGCTGGGTCCTCCTTATTGGTCGGCGTCTTGCTAGCTGTCTGCACTCTGGTGTATGCCTGACCACCCCATCGCAAGGTTTGAGACGTCAGAGAATACAGGAAAATTGAATACTCACCTTTGGTAATTTTCCTTTCCTGGATCAGATGATGGCGGCATACCTCTGGGTTTGGCTCCACCCCCCAAACCCGATTGGACAGGCCACATAATAAATTAAAGGAATCCGCCCCCTCCAGCCATTCTGGTAAAGATTAGTCCTCGAATGGACAAGAGGGAGGGATTCGTATGCCGCCATTATCTGATCCAGGAAAGGAAAATTACCGAAGGTGAGTATTCAATTTTCCTGTTTCCTGGACAGAGAATGGCGGCATACCTCTGGGACATAAAAATCACCAACGAGGGAGGGAAAATGCAAAATATATTTATTAATTCAAAAGGCAGACAAAACAGCTTTGCCAAAATTTACAGTAGTTAAGGCAGCAGGATTGACATGGTAATGTGATAGAAAGGTGTGAGCAGAAGACCAACTGGCAGCTTTACATATGCAATCGACTGACACTTTAGTAAAAGAAGCCCAAGAAGCCGCCATCCCCCTAGTTGAATGTGCATGAACTTCCTGTGGGGCTGGCAACCCTTTCTGCTTGTAACTCTCCTGAATAATTTTCACTAGCCAGCTAGCTATCGTTCTAGAGGTAACTGGAAGACCTTTCCTCTGACCCTGAATATTAATGAACAAACGGTCTGAAGATCTAAATTCAGCTGTGGCGTTAAGATAGGCCCTAATACTTCTTCCTACATCCAAAGGATGAAGACCACTGTCAGAGTTAAACGTTGGAAGAACAAGTTCCTGATTGATATGAAACACTGATGATACTTTTGGTATGTGATCCAAAACAGGTCTAATCACAACTCTATCTGGAAAGAACTCTAGGAGATTATTAGAGCACCCTAAAGATTGTAGGTCTGAGACTCTTTTAGCGGAAGAGATAGCCACCAGGAAAACAGTTTTCAAACAGATGTTAGATAATGAAGCTGACTCCACCGGCTCAAAAGGATGTGATGATAATGCATCTAAAACTATACATAGATCCCACTGGGGAAAAAACGGCTTCCTGGGAGGCCTCATCTTCTGTACTGCTTGAATGAATTGGATAACTAATGGGTGCTGAGCCCACTTATCACCAGTCAATGCTGACAAGGCAGAGACCTGTACTTTAATTGCTGATAGGCTCAACTCTTTCTCTACGCCTGTTTGAAGAAAGTCCAGGATATCTTGAATTGTGGGAGCATGAAAATTACGATGTCTTTCTGAAGAGAAAACAGCAAATTTTTCCCAAATCCGATGATATGTACAATTTGTAGAAATTTTTCTTGCCTTCAACAGGGTGGAGGCCACTGCTGCTAAACAACCTAATGACAAATACTTCTCCCTTTCAATTTCCATGCCGTCAAATTTAGGGTGTTGACCTCTGGATACAACAGATTCTGCTGGGCTAGAAGGTTGTGGATCATCGGAAGCCTGATCGGTTCTTCTTGACTCAATTCCAGTGCCATGGTAAACCAAGGCCTCCGTGGCCAGTAAGGCAGAATAACAATGATCGTGCATGATTCCGTGGTCAGTCTTTGCAAGAACCTCACTATCAATGGGAATGGAGGAAAAGCATACCCCAGGCTGAAATCCCAGACTTGGGAAAGACAGTCCACTCCCGCTGAGCTCGGATGATGATACCTTGAAAAAAAGCGGTGAGTCTTCGTATTCCATGGGGACGCACAAAGGTCTATTTGAGGTAGACCCCACTGATGTATTATGTTCTGATAGACTTCGTTGTTTAGGACCCATTCGTGAGGATTGCAGAAGCTTCTGCTGAGGTGATCGGCTACTACATTCTGAATCCCCGGCAGATAAGATGCAGATAGATGGGATAGAAATCTCTGTGCCCAGATCATTAAAGGACTTGTTTCCTGAAGGAGAGCATAACTCCTTGTCCCCCCTTGACGTTTGATATAAGAGACCGCTGTCG
This sequence comes from Hyperolius riggenbachi, assembly GCF_040937935.1. Taxonomy (NCBI): domain Eukaryota; kingdom Metazoa; phylum Chordata; class Amphibia; order Anura; family Hyperoliidae; genus Hyperolius; species Hyperolius riggenbachi. The sequence continues at coordinate 181,513,127 of NC_090646.1, forward strand.
TATTGTCTATTTGCAATAGAACCGATTTGTTCATGATCAAGGGCTGGAAGGCTTTCAATGCCATGAAGGCCACTCTCAATTCCAGTATGTTTGATTGGGTATGCGTTTGAGGCAATCTCCATTTCTGCTGGACCCATTGACCCTCGCAATGGGCTCCCCATCCTATCTGACTGGCATCTGACGTCACTACAATCGGGATCAGGGCCGGCCTTAGGTTTCACAGCGCCCTGAGCGAACCAGATTTTGGTGCCCCCCCCCCATTCATCCTCTTCGCGTGTGAGCGCACCACACACATACACTAATGGGGGGGGGGGGGCTTAGTAGTGTGTAGGTAGATAGGTAGGTGCCCCCAGTACAGGTTAGATAGGTAGGTACCTGCAACATAGGTTAGATAGGTAGCTGCCCCAGTATAGATTAGATAGGTAGATGCCCCCAGTATAGATTAGATAGGTAGCTGCCCCCAGTATAGGTTAGATAGGTAGGTGCCCCCAGTATAGGTTAGATAAGTAGCTGCCCCCCAGTATAGATTAGATAGGTAGGTGCCCCCCGTATAGATTAGATAGGTAACTGCCCCCCAGTGTAGATTAGATAGGTAGCTGCCCCCCAGTATAGGTTAGATAGGTAGCTGCCCCCCAGTATAGGTAGGTGCCCCCAGTATTGGCTATATAGGTAGCCGCCCCCAGTATAGGTTAGATAGGTAGCTGCCCCCCAGTATAGGTTAGATAGGTAGCTGCCCCCCAGTATAGGTAAGTGCCCGTAGTATTGGCTATATAGGTAGCCACCCCCAGTATAGGTTAGATAGGTAGCTGCCCCCCAGTATAGGTTAGATAGGTAGGTGCCCTCCAGTATAGGTTAGATAGGTAGCTGCCCCCAGTATATATTAGATAGCTGCCCCCAGTATAGGTTAGATAGGTAGCTGCCCCCAGTATAGGTTAGATAGGTAGGTGCCCCCCAGTATAGGTTAGATAGGTAGCTGCCCCCAGTATAGGTTAGATAGGTAGCTGCCCCCCAGGTTAGGTTAGGTAGGTAGGTGCCCCCCAGTATAGGTAGGTGCCCCCAGTATTGGCTATATAGGTAGCCGCCCCCAGTATAGGTTAGATAGGTAGCTGCCCCCCAGCGTAGGTTAGATTAGGTAGGTGCCCCCCAGTATAGGTTAGATAGGTAGCTGCCCCCAGTATAGGTTAGATAGGTAGCTGCCCCCCAGGTTAGGTTAGGTAGGTAGGTGCCCCCAGTATAGGTAGGTGCCCCCAGTATTGGCTATATAGGTAGCCGCCCCCAGTATAGGTTAGATAGGTAGCTGCCCCCCAGCGTAGGTTAGATTAGGTAGGTGCCCCCCAGTATAGGTTAGATAGGTAGCTGCCCCCAGTATAGGTTAGATAGGTAGCTGCCCCCAGTATAAGGTAGGTAGGTGCCCCCCCCCCGCATAGTGGAGGGGGGAGCCGCGGGGAGGGCAGCCCGACCTCTCCCTCCCTTCCTCTCCGGGCCACCCTCTGTGCTCAGTGCTCCCCCCTCCGATGCAGACTGCAGCAGAAAGAACTCACCTCCCTGGTTCTGATCGCCGGCGCCTCTCACTTGCCGCTGGTCTACTCTCTTCTACATAGTTTACCGATACACACTAAACTTCCTGTTAAGCAGGAAGTTTAGTGTGCATCAGTAACTAATGTAGAAGATACCAGCGGCAAGTGAGAGGCGCCGGCGATCGGAACCAGGGAGGTGAGTTCTTTCTGCTGCAGTCTGCATCGGAGGGGGGAGCACTGAGCACAGAGGGTGGCCCGGAGAGGAAGGGAGGGAGAGGTCGGGCTGCCCTCCCCGCGGCTCCCCCCTCCATCACGGCGCACGCACATCACCCCCAGCAGCGGCACCAGGGGGCGGAGAGGGAGTACCCAGCCGGGGCCGCAAAAACACGCAGCCAGGGGAGAGGAGCGCCCCCTGGAAGCCGGCGCCCTGAGCGATCGCACCGGTCGCTCAGGTCAAAGGCCGGCCCTGATCGGGATAACTGGTTGGATTTGATGACAATTGTACAGATTTTGAAGCCGTAACCACCAAAGGAGAGATTCTCTTACTGATTGTGGAAGGACCATCTTCTGAAACAGATCTACTTTGTTCCAAGATTGCAACAGGAAGTACTGAAAGTTCCTCAGATTCCAGTGTGCCCACTTCACCATCGGTATGGTTGAGGAGAGAGACCCCACAAGGCTTAGACAATCCGTGGCCGTAAGAACATGCTTAGAGAGGATCCACCTCACTTTCTGACATAATATCTCCATCTTTTCCTTGGGCAGGCAAATCTTGTTTTCCGTCGTTATGAAGCGTGCTCCCAGGAAGACCATGTCTTGAGAGGGGCTCAACTGACTTTTCTGAAAGTTTATTAGCCATCCCAGGTCTAACAACTTTTTCAGCAACATCTCCTGATGGACGAGCAATGTAGACCGGTCTTGATTTACTAGCAAGATGTCGTCCAAGTAATGGAAAACTCTGAGCCCTTTCACCCGTAGTGATGCAATCACTGGCAAGAGAACCTTTGAGAAAGTCCGGGGGGCTTTTGAAAGACCAAATGGGAGACACTGAAACTGGTAATGTTGATTGTTTACTGAAAACCTTAGATATTTCTGAAACTTCTTCCTTATCGGAACGTGAAGGTATGCATCTGACAAATCTATTGTTGACAACCAGTCGTTTTTCAGGATCATTTTTATAATCGTTTGCAAAGATTCCATCTTGAAGTGCTGAACTTTGATGAAATGATTCAGAAACTTGAGATCTAGAATGGGCCTCCAACCACCTGAATTTTTTGGCACCAAGAATAAAGGTGAATAAATTCCGTGAAACCTCTTGTTTACTGGAACTGAGACTATTGCCTTAACCTGAATTAATGACTCTATATATTCCAGAAGAACTTGACGTTTTTGATGGGAGAATGGGATCTTTGTCTGTATAAATCTTCTCACAGGAGGTCTTCTCTTGAATCTCCATTAGTGCCCCTGTTTTAACGTTCTCAGCACCCAAGGGTCCTGAATCTTTCCCACCCAGCGTTCCCGAAAGAACTGGAGTCTTGCCCCCACCGGAACAGACTGGGTGGACGTACCTTCAAAAGGGCTTCTGAGGTTGTCGGGAACCAAGAGTGGTCTTTGACTTGTTTGACTTCAAAAAGGTAGACTGGGTACCCCTCCAGTTTCTTGAAAAAGCTCTTCCTGGCTTGTAAGACTTTGACTGCTGGGAACGGTTAAAATATGGCTTTCTATAATTCTGTCGATTTTGCCGTGGTTTCCTATCTTGGGGTAATAGGCCAGAGTTTCCGCCCGTAACTTTGGCGATTGCACTGTCCATCTTTTCTCCAAACAGGTGCGTGCCATCAAAGGGTATCTTGCACCAATTGTTGCGGGATGATTGATCTGCTGACCATGGTTTTAACCATAATGCTCTTCTGGCTGTAACGGTATTAAGCATTGTCCGGGCTGAAGATCTTATTACATCTATAGCGGCTTCTCCCATGAAATCACTCGAGAGTTGTAATTCGTCTAAGGCTCTGATGATGTCCTGTTTGTCAGCGTCAGAGTTTAGGGCCAACTCGATATTTTCTACCCAGACTTTTGTGGCTTTAGCTAGGGAGGTTAAAGCAACAGCAGGTTTACAAGAAGCCCCAGCAGAAAGAAATGCCTTCTTAATATCTGAATCAATTTTTCTATCAAGAGGATCCTTGAAAGAAATTACATCATCCATTGGTAATGTTACATGTTTTGCTAGACGCATAATAGATGAATCTACAATAGGGGTAGAATCCATTAACCTCGCATCTTGTTCAGACAACGGATATAGTTTCGAAAATCGATTAACCAGAGATGGTTTCTGCTCCACTGTGTTCCACTCCTTTAAGAAAATCTCTTTAATTACTTTCATTAGAGGGAATGCCACCGGTTGTCTGTCTAAGTGTGGATAATATTTATCCGGTTTCTGACTTGCTTCCTTATCGTCTTCCCAACCAATAGCAGATTTTATAGCCATAACAAATGCTGGTACTAGGGCAAAGTCAAAACCTACAGGAGGTACAGAACCTTGTGCAGAAGATTCCTTCCCCTGCATGTGAGATGTTGAAGGAACTGCCTGTGAGGTCTGGGCAGACATTTTATCAAAGGTCTCTTGTACTGCCTGCTGAATAAATGACATAACCTGTATATTATCAGCTTCTTTGTCTCTTCCTAATTCACTGAAACATGTTTCACACAACATTTTGTCAGGCATAGCAGGCTGAGCACAAGACCAACATAACGATTTTTCAGGTTGACGAAATCTTCTACTATCCCCCTCCTCCAAAGAGGGAGATCTACGTCTATGATGATAGACTGGGGAATGTCTGTAGGAAGCATAGTCATGTCTCCTTGGAGATCTTGACCTTGATCTATGTCTGCGCATAGGAGAGCGACTTCGATAATAATATCCTCTTGAGTAATGTTTGCTAGGTGATCGCCTGTGGCGGTCTCTAGAACGTCTATCCGGAGAATGTCTCTTATCATTATGATCTTTAGAAGATCTTCTATATGAAGAACTTGGTCCGTGGGAAGAACGGTGAGCTGCAGGCTCCCTTCTTGACCTCGATCGTGACCGACCTCTATCAGACTGGTGACCTTTAGACATTGTATGTCTCTTCTCTCTCTCACGCGGACTGTGGAGACATAAAATAAAATATGTTCCACTAAAAAGATCCGCAAGGAAAATAAAAAATAAAGAGAGAGAAATAGCACTCTTTTAAATCCCCAGGAAAGATTAACTTGTGCAATAATAAATATTTTAAGAGACACAACGTGCACAAATCACTTGATATCAAAAATAAAAGTGATACCTTTCCCTTGCAACAATAACCACATCATCACCAGCCTCCATTCCTGTAACTTTCCAACCTTCAAATCCAAACATAAAAAGGCACTATTAGTACCTATAACCCTATGCTGGATGAGCACTTGATGCACATTTAGTCAGGCAGAAAAAAGTTGTAAAAGTATACCTCCGTGAGGATGCAACAGATGTAAGATATCCCTCTATCCAGGCAAGGAAGCAGCAGGAGTATACCGTGTAGGAAACAAAGAAGCGTACTACCAGGAACGAGCGGTACCGCCAGCATCCACGCTGACACCCGCTCTGGCGTTCCGGAAGACGGCCACCGGAAGTTTAAACAGGCGGCCAATCAGCAGACATCTCGCACAGTCCCGCGAGATCAGAGTCTTCCGCGTTCCAGGAAGAGCTAAGTCCCGACCAGACACTACCGCTCAGTGAGGTGACGGAGGCTGGGAGGGAGAGAAGGAAGGGCATAGGCTGCATGATGTGTGGGCACATCTATAAACCCCTATTAGGGGTCGCAATGGCCATAATTAAGTGGGAGAGGCTGAACCCACTGTAGCACGCCTTCCAAAAAAACAGGCGAGGAAAAGATAAGAAGGAAAAAAAAAAGTGTACCTGTCCATTCGAGGACAGAGGAAAAAAGAATGGCTGGAGGGGGCGGATTTCTTTAATTTAATATGTGGCCTGTCCAATCGGGTTCGGGGGGTGGAGCCAAACCCAGAGGTATGCCGCCATTCTCTGTCCAGGAAAAACATATGCATGACAAGGTCCTCACTAAGTCCGCTTGGCGAGACAGATGGGGATTGGTCGCCGCATAGTGGCAGATGCATGTGATTGGTCCATACTCCATGCATGATAGTATAAATAGTGTGATTATGTTTGAAATTATTTGTACACTGATAGGGCTTGAGAAAGGAGGTCTTACCTCCAAAACGTTGCCTAAAACGGTCATGTGTTTCTCTTAAAAAGAATAAAAGAGCTTACTTATACAGATGGTGCCGGTCTCTACCTACGACTGTGTTTATTAGAAAGATATATTTTTATTTTAATACGTAAAATCTTATAAAACAAACAACAAAAACAAAAAACATTTGGCTAAAAATAAACAAAAAAAGAGTAATATCCGATGCAGCAGTTCATTGCAGATGAGCTCCTCACTTTCCGGCCGTTGCTCACAACCTTCTTCTCTTCCCTCAGATGTAGCTTAGCCCCCTGAAGTGACATAAGAAACAGGTTAAGGGGTCTCTTCCAGTGGATACCACACCTTTCTGAAAACGGACAGCATGTGCTAATCCCCCAACCTCCCTCACCTGCTATTACATACATCACTACAGGGACTGGGTTCCAAGTCTGGGAGAAGGGTGGAGGGCGTGAACTGCAGCTGTACATCTATAGTGATAACTTCCCCAGGAATGTACTGGTACACCAGGTAGTTAAGGGTTTATTTTGTTCGCAAAAATCAACAAGGAAACATTTATAAAACGCTTTTCTCCCGTAGGACCCAAAGTGCATTAAAAATATGAAATAAGTTGCAAATAGGTGTATTCAGCAAAAAAAAAAAAAAAAAAAAAAAAAAAAAAGATGTGCCTTAACATGGGCAAAGAAATAAAATGTGCTGTTCATTTTAAAACTGTACTGACTTTTCTTCTGCTTGAGATATAAACATAATACTATTTGACTTTGCCTGTACTATTTGCAGCTGCTAAACACAAAGGATCTTGAAAAAAAATCTTGGCAATAACAAATGATGTAATAAATACATAAGAACTATGGGAAAGTGCAGTAAGAACAACATCGATAATGATTCACTTTTTGTTGAGAGAAGGTGAGGTAAACAGTGCCAATTTCCTGGCAGTCGTTCGGCTTGAGTGATGTCTGAATCACAGACCTAGAACAAGCATAGCCAGTGTGGTCAGACTGTTGGGCCCTTTTACCCTGAAAACTGTGATCGCTGTCACAAGTGCACTGGTCAAGGAAAGGAAAAACAATATAAAGCAGCACCTTGAAGCCAACTTCATCATTAGCAAGCTGCCTTCTATGCCTCTACGACCATGTGACGTTAGGGCTATGATCCTCTGCACACTAGGCTGGCTGAGCTATGCTTGACTGGCTTGCCTGAAATGATTATTTGCATTGTTTGAAAGGAAATAAATATGTCAGCCTCCATATCCCTCTCAGGTGTCCTTTAATCAAATATGCATGAAATAATTTACACATAAAAACAACTACCTCAAGTTCCTGGCTTTAGATAAAATGATGTATGGTGTGACTGCCAGGGATCTAACTGCTTTATATATTTATATATATATATATATATATATATATATATATATATATATATATATATATATATATATAGACCTGACCAAGAAGTTTACTTTATCAGACTTAAAGAGGAACTGTAACGACAAAACGGCCCCTGGGGGGTACTCACCTCGGGTGGGGGAAGCCTCAGGATCCTAATGAGGCTTCCCACGCCGTCCTGCGTCCCTCGGGGGTCTCGCTTTAGCCCTCTGTGCAGCGGTGACGTAATATTTACCTTCCTGGCTCCTGCGCAGGCGCTCTGATGCCTCTCGGCGCCGAAGTAGGCGGAAATACCCGATCGCCGTCGGGTCTGCTCTACTGCGCAGGCGCAAGTTTCCGGCGCCTGCGCAGTAGAGCGGACCCGACGGAGATCGGGTATTTCCGTCTATTTCCGTGCCAAAAGTCGCCACAGCGCCCCCGCTGGAGCCAGCAAAGGTAAATATTGAACTGACAGTCGGCACAGTCGCTGGCTGTTCGGAGGGCTGCGGCGAGACCCCCGTGGGACAGAGGACGGTGTGGGAAGCCTCATTAGGATCCGGAGGCTTCCCCCACCCGAGGTGAGTACCCCCCAGGGGAGGTTTTTGTTGTTACAGAGTCTCTTTAATATATCAGCATTACTATATCAGTTTACTGGTACAAGATTCTACTGTATAGTCTGATGTCATATTCATTGTGCACATTCCGGATTAAAGGTGTAATTTATAAACATTGATATGCTTTGTACAAGAGAAGCCTGACATAGATTCAGCAATGCCGGGACAAGTACCACAAAACCTGGCAGTGCAGAGTTCCAGGCACGAGGCCAGTTTCTGTGCAGCCAGCCCCTCCAGTTTCTGCCTCCTGTTTAGAGCATAACAGGTCATGAGCAGCATAAAAAACTGGTAAATATCAGGTATGGAGATGAGCCCTTAATTACCCATCCTACATACAGGTATTTTATGGGAAGAAAAAAACAAGAGAATTCATACCCCTTGATGCTTGCTGGATGTCTGGGTGAAAGACATGCCCATTCTCACATTTTCAGGGCCAAGATCCCTTCCTGAAGCTACACAGACCCTCTTATCTCATCTGCATTTCAAATGGAAAAACCGTTCTAAAGCCTTTTGTCAGTAGGGCCTGGATCACACCTGAAAAAAGCATGCAGTCAAGCTTGTCAGATTTGTCATAGACAACTGATCTGCATGCTTGTTCAGGAGCTATGGCTTAAATTAGTATATGTATTAAAAGGAACTAAGCACCCTTTCTTTCCCTGGAATTTAGCCTGGTTACTCATAGCTATAGGAGCTGCCATGTTCCTCCTCCCTTTCTTACCATCCTTATTTCCAGAAGTCACAGATGCTATCTTCACACATTCCCTCTGGATAAACTCTTTGAAGCAGTTGTCCTAATTACTCACCCACCTCTGTTGATGAAAAGGTATTGTTTATTTCTTGGTAATGTGTGCAAGTAAACAATTACTTAGGTCCTTAGCTGCCTGAAACCTCTGCGGTTGGGCGGTCTGGCTGAAGTAAACAAATAAAACCTGTGCTAAACTTTAAATGTAAAAGTAAAAAAAAGTTTTTTTTTAATAATGAGACACATTGTTGGCATGCATTTTTAATGTCCTTTTGAGATACCCTAGGTGCTAAACATGGTCGGGTCACTTTAAAAACAAAAAAAGCACATTAAAAAAATTGACATACATCTCCATATAAAACAATGAATAACAACATGGTACAAAAACAATAAGGTAGAGTATTACCAGGGTATGGCAAATAGGAAATGTATAAAAAAAAACCAACAACATAAATCACAGTTGTGGGTATTCAAGGTCAGCTAAGAGAAAGGGAATATAGACATATCACGGGTGATAATGCTGTCAGAGAATTACACATTACACAGAACAATGGGCCACTCACCGAGTCCACTACTAGGTGCCCATTATTTTAGTACAGTACATGCAGCTATGGCTTAACCTTATGGAACAGTTCGGTATCCCAGGTGATATACTGACATTTGCACAAACAAGATATCCCATTCAATCTGTATCAAGATTTATCTCTCACGCCATTTATCCCTCACTCTACGGAATTTAGTAGGAGCCTTCCTGTGAGCGTACACCAATTTCTTATAAGGTAGGCCCCTGTCAACCCATTTTAGTGCTCGATTCACCTTAATGGAATACAGGTAGTCCCCGGGTTAACGAACGAGATAGGGACTGTAGGTTTGTTCTTAACCTGAATCTGTTCTTAAGTCGGAACACTCTGCCATTTCTGCCCCCTGTACCTCCTCTGTGCCTCCAGTGTCCGTCATTTCTGCCCCCTGTACCTGCTTATACAATTTTAAAAGCCATTTTTTCTTTGAATTTTTCAAAATTGATTTTCTCAAAAACTACAAGTCCAATTTGAAAAAAAAAAATTTGGCTTGTTCCCATCAGTGGTGCTCACCGCCAGGTCGTGATCACGCTTACGCGTGGATTCACGACCATTTTGACGCATTCCGCCTCGGACACGCTAAGCCGTGAATAGATTTTCAACCACGAAAATCTGCTTCGGCTTCGCGTGAATGCGGACAGAAATCCGCATTCACGCTCGTGAAACCCGGCACTGAAGTCGTGGTTAGCGGAAATGCGTCAAACTATGCGGAAGTGACACATTGCAGGCCAATCAGAGGGCCCCAGCCAGGCCCTAGCAACCAATCACAGGAGGGGAGCTATGCCCTCCCCTCCTGAATATAAAGCGGCGGCCATGATGGAAAAGCTCTGTCCTTGCTAGACTGTGGTGCTGAGAGGATTATCTCCAGGCCATTGTTGTTTGAGCAAGTGCATTTATTGTGTTAAAAACAAAGCGTTTTTTTTTGCTAACACTGCTCTTATACTGTACACAGTTAGCTAGTCAGTGAGTGATTGCTGTAGTTAGTTGTAGTCAGTGTAGTGTAGTGGGAGTGTGGGAGTCTAGTGATTATTTAACTGTGTGTAGTGCAGGCAGGTTCAGTGCTGCAGTGTAGTCAGTGTAGTGGGAGTGGGGATTATCTGTGTGTAGTGCAGGCAGGCAGGTTAGTGCAGCTGCAGTGTTCACTTGTATATTCCAGTGACAGTTATACACTTGTACTATTTGCAGGCAGCCAGTCACACCGCCGGCGCCGCCACTCTCTGCCAGCGCTGTTCATTCATTCTGTCAGTGACCTTGTGCCGTGCCCAGTGCCCACTGCTCGCTCGCTGGCATATAAGCATCTCATTACACAGTGTGACATCCTTGTGTGCCCACTGCATCCTTCAGTGACCTAGTTGTATATCCAGTGCCCACTGCTGTGCCCACTGCATCCTTCAGTGACCTTGTACTGTGCCCACTGCATCCTTCAGTGACCTAGTTGTATATCCAGTGCCCACTGCTGTGCCCACTGCATCCTTCAGTGACCTTGTACTGTGCCCACTGCATCCTTCAGTGACCTAGTTCTATATCCAGTGCCCACTGCTGTGCCCACTGCATCCTTCAGTGACCTTGTACTGTGCCCACTGCATCCTTCAGTGACCTAGTTGTATATCCAGTGCCCACTGCTGTGCCCACTGCATCCTTCAGTGACCTTGTACTGTGCCCACTGCATCCTTCAGTGACCTAGTTGTATATCCAGTGCCCACTGCTGTGCCCACTGCATCCTTCAGTGACCTTGTACTGTGCCCACTGCATCCTTCAGTGACCTAGTTGTATATCCAGTGCCCACTGCTGTGCCCACTGCATCCTTCAGTGACCTTGTACTGTGCCCACTGCATCCTTCAGTGACCTAGTTGTATATCCAGTGCCCACTGCTGTGCCCACTGCATCCTTCAGTGACCTTGTACTGTGCCCACTGCATCCTTCAGTGACCTAGTTGTATATCCAGTGCCCACTGCTGTGCCCACTGCATCCTTCAGTGACCTTGTACTGTGCCCACTGCATCCTTCAGTGACCTAGTTGTATATCCAGTGCCCACTGCTGTGCCCACTGCATCCTTCAGTGACCTTGTACAGTGCCCACTGCATCCTTCAGTGACCTAGTTGTATATCCAGTGCCCACTGCTGTGCCCACTGCATCCTTCAGTGACCTTGTACTGTGCCCACTGCATCCTTCAGTGACCTAGTTGTATATCCAGTGCCCACTGCTGTGCCCACTGCATCCTTCAGTGACCTTGTACAGTGCCCACTGCATCCTTCAGTGACCTAGTTGTATATCCAGTGCCCACTGCTGTGCCCACTGCATCCTTCAGTGACCTTGTACTGTGCCCACTGCATCCTTCAGTGACCTAGTTGTATATCCAGTGCCCACTGCTGTGCCCACTGCATCCTTCAGTGACCTTGTACTGTGCCCACTGCATCCTTCAGTGACCTAGTTGTATATCCAGTGCCCACTGCTGTGCCCACTGCATCCTTCAGTGACCTTGTACAGTGCCCACTGCATCCTTCAGTGACCTAGTTGTATATCCAGTGCCCACTGCTGTGCCCACTGCATCCTTCAGTGACCTTGTACTGTGCCCACTGCATCCTTCAGTGACCTAGTTGTATATCCAGTGCCCACTGCTGTGCCCACTGCATCCTTCAGTGACCTTGTACAGTGCCCACTGCATCCTTCAGTGACCTAGTTGTATATCCAGTGCCCACTGCTGTGCCCACTGCATCCTTCAGTGACCTTGTACTGTGCCCACTGCATCCTTCAGTGCCGTTGTACTGTGCCTGGTGCATCCTTCAGTGACCTTGTACTGTGCCCACTGCATCCAGTGATTCATTACTAGCAACATGTCTGGCAGGGTTTCGCGGGGTGAGAGGAAAGGGAGTTCAATTGCCTCAGCCACTTCTGGGACTGCTCCACGTCCAGGGAGAGGACGCCCAGCTGTACGTGGTCGTGATGCAGCAGAAAGGGGGGCAGCAAAGCCTGGGCCGAGTCAGTGGACACCATTGTCCAAATATTTTAAAGTTTCTGGTCCCCGTGTGGTGGTTGAGCAAATGGAACCTGACGTACTCATGGACATCATGACTTCCTCCCAGACCTCTACTGTGAGCACCACTCCAAGCAGCAGCAGCAGCAGCCAACGTCCCACGCTTGTTGTGACATCCACCCCAGCACCCACTGGTCAGCAGCCCTCCCAGGATGACAGCGTTCTGTCCCTCAGTCCGGCATCTGAGAACCTGCTGATGCAAGAAGCTCAGGACTTACTGGGGACTGATGTGGCAGAGATTGAGATCGGGCCACAATCACAAGCGTTGTTGAGTGCTGGTGATGAAGAAGAGGGGTCTGTGTCTGGGGATGTAGGGACAGAAGAGGAGGCGGGGGAGTCAGAGGAAGAGCTGGATTATGATGATGCTGCTGATGATGACGACGTTGTGGACCCTAACTATGCGCAGCCTGCTGAGTCCGGGGAAAAATGGTCAGAGCAGGATGACGAGTCACCTCGGCCTAGGCAAGGATATCGCCATATGTCAGGCAGGGGCAGGGGCATCGGCAGCAGTGGGCGTGGAGGAAGTAGACAGGACACTGCTTCAGCCGGCACCACCACCATGCAACCCCCGGCAACTACTACCACACATTGTTCCGCTGCACCCTCTGCTAGTGGGGGCCGCAGTAAATTAAAGTCACCAGTGTGGGATTGCTTTGACGTATGTACTGATGACAAAAGGTATGCGGTGTGCAGGTTATGCAGCAAAAGATTGAGCCGTGGGAAAAGTCTGAGCAAGATGGGTACCTCATCCCTCGAGGGCCACCTGAGAAGCCGCCACTGCCGCGAGTATGCGGAGTTTAAGGGGAAGCAGGCACTGCTGGCAGGGGTTCCTGAGAGCAGAAGGCCCCCCAGCGCAGCAGCATCATCCCTCCCTCAGGGTCGTGAATCCCCCACAGCAGCAGCAGTAGTAGCACGCAAGCGCTCTTCCACCTCGGCTACTCAGGACACAGACATTGAGGCTGGCAGCCAGTGGTCGTCTCTCTCCTCTGTCTCCCCTGCATCCCAGCGTCGTCAGACCCTGCTGAGCGACACCTTTCAGGGTCTGACCAAGCCTCTGCCTCCAAGCCACAGGCGGATCCGCAAACTAAATGGCTTGCTGGCCCGGGCCATGGCATCACAACTGCTCCCTGGTGCAAGAGGCAGGGGCGTAGCAATAGGGGGTGCAGAGGTTGCGACCGCATCGGGGCCCCGTAGGGCCCTCCCTGAACTGCAGTATTAGCTCTCTATTGGTCCTGTGCTCATAATAATTACTTTTATAGATACTTTGAATAGTGATAATCATTAACAAACTGTTCCCCATCCCCTTCTTGCACCTCTGACACTGTAGTTGCCATTGGCAAGTTTTGGCGCGCTGTATCAATTGTTATGTATAGAGTGCTTGGGGGGGCCCCATGTAAAACTTGCATCGGGGCCCAAAGCTCCTAAGCTACGCCACTGGCAGGAGGGGAGCGCCATGTGGACGCTGCTCCAATTTGGCATCCCCAAGTGGCAAGTCCCCAGTTGCCACTATTTCAGCAGGAGCACGATCCCAGCACTCCACAAGTTTGCAGTGGAAAACGTGGCCCATTCCCTGGACTACTCTGTGGGCAAGCGGGTCCACGTGACCATGGACTCGTGGAGTAGCAGATTTGTGACAGGTCGCTACCTGTCCTTTACGGCCCACTGGGTGACACTGATGGAAGGGAGGGAGGACAAGAGCGCATCAGCCCAGCTAGTGGTGCCACCACGCGGGATCAGGGGGGATGCAGAAGGGTCCTGTCACGACACTCCCTCTGCACCCGGAAAGCAAGCCCGCCTCGGCAGCAGCAGCGCCAAGCCTCGGCACTGCCAAGCCCTTTTAAAATTGGTGACCCTGGGGAAGGAGAGGCTTACGACCACCAACGTCCTGGCCGCCCTCAGGAAGCAGGAGCGGAGGTGGCTGACCCCCAGAGGCCTGGAAGTGGCTGGAAGTAGGTTATGTGGCAGCCGATAACGGGGCCAACCTGGTGGCAGCAGTGCAGCAGGGAAACCTCCAGCACATCCCCTGCTTGGCCCACGTGCTCAATCTTGTGGTGCAGGGCTTCTTGCGCACCTACCAGGGGATGAGCGAGCTGCTGCAGGATGCCCGGGCGGTGGTACGCTTTTTCCGCCTGTCAGCCACTGCCTCTGCACTCTTGTCCACCTTACAGCAGCAGTATGGAAGGCCACAACACCGGCTGATCATCGACATGCCAGTTCGCTGGAATTCGACTCTGGCCATGTTGGAGCGGCTGTGTCAGCACAGGCTGGCTCTTAGGGCCTACATGCTAGACCCAAGTGTCCCCAGCAACCAGCAAGTCCCCATGATTACTGCCACTCAGTGGACACTGATGCAGCAAGTATGCCTGGTGCTGATTCCCTTCCTGGAGGCAACCAAGATGGTCAGTGAGGAGCGGGCCTCTGTGTGCCAGTGGGTGCCCTTGGTTTGTCTACTGGAGCAGGCAATGGACAATTTAATTGAGCATGGGGATGAAGCCCTGAGGCAGTTGGAAGAACAGGAGCAGATGGCAGCACAGTCCAGCTCAGAGGAGGGCTCACAGCAGGTAGTGGAAGAGTTGGAGGTCCCTAACCTGAATGAGGAGGAGGAGGAGGAGCAGAGTGCAGCAGGCGTTGTATGTGGATGGCGGTTTGAGGAGGACAACGACATGGCACAGGAAGAGGACAGGCATGCGTTATGGGACAATGGCGAGGACGAGGAAGATCTTGCTGGCAGGACCCACTTGTTTCCCATGGCAGTGCACATGTTGCGCTGCCTTCGCAGGGACCCTCGGGTGATCCAGATGCGTTCAAGGGAGGACATCTGGATTACCTTGATGCTTGAGCCCCGTCTGAAGGGGAAGCTGGGAGACTTCATGACGCCATCCACCACCGAGCAACGCACAAGGGAGTTGAAGGAGGCCCTTGTGCGCAGACTACTGGAAGCATTCCCCCAGCCTTCCACCCCCACTGTAACTGCTCTGCCAAGCCAGCAAGAGGTGCCTGCCATTGCCACTAGCAGCACAACAACAACCACCAGCACCAGCAGCAGCAGCAGCAACTGGCGCCCCGGAGACCTGAAGAGCCTGTATGTAGTGTTGGGCGAACAGTGTTCGCCACTGTTCGGGTTCTGCAGAACATCACCCTGTTCGGGTGATGTTCGAGTTCGGCCGAACACCTGACGGTGCTCGGCCAAACCGTTCGGCCACATGGCCGAACTAAGAGCGCATGACCGAACGTTCCCCGAACGTTCGGCTAGCGCTGTGATTGGCCGAACGGGTCACGTGGTTCGGACCCGAACGCGCTCTGATTGGCCGAACGGTCACGTGGTTCGGGTAAATAAATACCCGAACCACGTCATATCTCCGCCATTTGTCTGTGGGTTTAGCTTTGGGTAGGCAGGCAGGGTAGTTCGCGCTCCAGCCACGCTAGCCAGGGTCCCCCCTGTCATTGTGTCACTGCTGGGAACAGTAGTACACCGCTTGCTCAGCCACACTATATAGCATTCTGTTTACTGCCACTCTGTGTACCTCGCTCAGCCACACTATATAGCATTCTGTTTACTGCCACTCTGTGTCTGCTGGGAATAGTAGTACACCGCTTGCTCAGCCACACTATATAGCATTCTGTTTACTGCCACTCTGTGTACCTCGCTCAGCCACACTATATAGCATTCTGTTTACTGCCACTCTGTGTCTGCTGGGAATAGTGGTACACCGCTCGCTCAGCCACACTATATAGCATTCTGTTCACTGTTCTGTGTCTGTTTGGAATAGTGGTACACCGCTCGCTCAGCCACACTATATAGCATTCTGTTTACTGTTCTGTGTCTGCTGGGAATAGTGGTACACCGCTCGCTCAGCCACACTATATAGCATTCTGTTTACTGTTCTGTGTCTGCTGGGAATAGTGGTACACCGCTCGCTCAGCCACACTATATAGCATTCTGTTTACTGTTCTGTGTCTGCTGGGAACAGTAGTACACCGCTCGCTCAGCCAGAGTATATAGCATTGTGTTTACTGCCACTCTGTGTACACCGCTCAGCCAGACTATATACCATTGTTTACTGACACTCTGTGTACACCGCTCAGCCAGACTATATACCATTGTTTACTGACACTCTGTGTACACCGCTCAGCCAGACTATATACCATTGTTTACTGCCACTCTGATTCTGCTGGGAACAGTAGTACACCGCTCGCTCAGCCAGACTATATAGCATTGTGTTTACTGCCACTCTGTGTACACCGCTCAGCCAGACTATATACCATTGTTTACTGACACTCTGTGTACACCGCTCAGCCAGACTATATACCATTGTTTACTGAAACTCTGTGTACACCGCTCAGCCAGACTATATACCATTGTTTACTGCCACTCTGATTCTGCTGGGAACAGTAGTACACCGCTCGCTCAGCCAGACTATATACCATTGTTTACTGACACTATATAGCAGACTATATAGCATTGTGTGTACACCGCTCAGCCAGACTATATACCATTGTTTACTGACACTCTGTGTACACCGCTCAGCCAGACTATATACCATTGTTTACTGCCACTCTGATTCTGCTGGGAACAGTAGTACACCGCTCGCTCAGCCAGACTATATACCATTGTTTACTGACACTCTGTGTACACCGCTCAGCCAGACTATATACCATTGTTTACTGCCACTCTGATTCTGCTGGGAACAGTAGTACACCGCTCGCTCAGCCAGACTATATACCATTGTTTACTGCCACTCTGATTCTGCTGGGAACAGTAGTACACCGCTCGCTCAGCCAGACTATATACCATTGTTTACTGACACTCTGTGTACACCGCTCAGCCAGACTATATACCATTGTTTACTGCCACTCTGATTCTGCTGGGAACAGTAGTACACCGCTCGCTCAGCCAGACTATATAGCATTGTGTTTACTGCCACTCTGTGTACACCGCTCAGCCACACTATATAGCATTGCGTACTCTGCCAGTCAGTGTGTATATTGCTGGGATCAGTAATACTCCACTCACCGTCAACCACTATATGAGCTCAACATGAGTTCCCCAGAGACCTCCGCTGTGAGCAGCACTCCCAACAACAGCAACAGCCAACGCCCCACGCAAGCTATAACATCCACCCCAGCAGCCAGTGGTCAGCAGCAGCCCTCCCCGGAGGAGAACGTTGTGTCCATCAGTCCGTCGCCAGAGCGATTAATGAGGGCTGCCATTGAGGAGATGATGGGGCCTGATGTGGAGGAGGAGGTCTGGCTCAGGCCAGCATCCCAAGTTAATGTTGAGGACGATGAGGGGTCTGTGTCTGGGGATGTTGGGGTGGCAGAGGTGGTGGGTGGGTCAGACTCAGGAGAAGAGTTGTATGATGAGGATGATGATCGGGACCATCTGTATGTGCCTCAGAGTCCGACCCCGGAAAACATGTTGTATCGTGTGTTTAGGTACTAAAATCTGCGTTCCCTCCCAGTAGTGTTGGGCGAACAGTGTTTGCCACTGTTTGGGTTCTGCAGAACATCACCCTGTTCGGGGTGACTATATAGCAGACTATATAGCATTGTGTTTAATGCCACTCTGTGTACACGGCTCAGCCACACTATATAGCATTGTGTTTACTTCCACTCTGTGTCTGCTGGGAACAGTAGTACACCGCTCACCCGCCACTGTATAGCATTGTGCTCTGTGTCACTGCTGACAATAGTGGTACACCGCTCACCCACCACTGTATAGCATTTCTGTACTGCCACTGTACTGCTGCCAGTCAGCGTGTACTTTAAGGATAAGTGAAATGAGGAAGAAATCCGGTGAAAGAGGGAGGGGCAAGGGAAGAGGTGTTTCCCCTGACGGTTCACGTACAGGCCACAGGGGAGCACCCAAGAAAACCCACTCAATACTGCCCATGTTGTCCAGGACAACAACCCTCACAGATCCAAAAGAACAGGACCAGATAATTACTTGGATGACCTCTCAAGCGTCCAGCAGTGGGTTAAGCAGCACCAGCACATCACGCACGAGGTCCGAGTCCTCAGCCAGTTAAAGTCTGGGCTTTCTTTGAAGACTGCACTGAGGATGTTACCATGGCGATTTGCAAGGTGTGCAAGACCCGCCTGAGCAGGGGGAAAAGTATTAACAACCTCTCCACCACCAGCATGAGCCGCCACATTCTATCCAAACATCCCACTCTGTGGGCAAACGCGGCAGGACAGGGTACCACCAGCAACACTGCCTCCCTTGGGTTCACCAGACTCACCACCAGACCCGCCTCAGCAGCAGCAGTAGCCCAGCCATTGCGTGGTTCACAACATTCACAAACATCAGACGATGCTGACACTGTCACTTTCCGGACTAGTGCTCTTGAGGTCTCCCAGTGTTCATCAAACACAACAACCAACAGCCCTTCGGTGTGCAGCGCTACGGTTGAGTTGTCTGTCTCTGAGATGTTTGAGCACAAGAGGAAATTGCCAGCAAATGACCCCCGGGCCGTGGCAGTAACAGCCAGCCAGCATAGCCAAGCTTCTGGCCTGCGAAATGCTGCCATATCGAGTGGTGGAGACAAACAGCTTCAAGGGCATGATGTCAGTGGCCATCCCACGTTACGTGGTTCCCAGCCGCTACCACTTTGCGCGCTCTGCAGTGCCTGAGTTGCATGAGCACGTGGTCAGCTAAATAACCCGAAGCTTGAAGAATGCCGTTGCCTGCAAGGTTCACCTCACCACTGACACCTGGACGAGTGCGTTCGGCCAGGGTCGATACATCTCCCTTACCGCGCACTGGGTGAACCTTGTGGAGCCTGGCAGCGATTCCTCACCTGCTACGGCGCGGGTGTTGCCCACGCCGCAAACAGCTGGATAACAACAGCAGCACCTACCTCTCTGACTCCTTCTCCTCCAACGCATCTCAAAGCTGTACCTCATCCGGAAATGCTAACCCAGCACCAGCAGCAGTAGGATCGTGGAAGCAGTGCAGCACAGCTGTTGGCATGCGTCAGCAAGCGTTGCTGAAGCTGATCTGCCTTGGGGATAAGCAGCACACAGGGGAGGAAATTTGGAGGGGAATAAAGGAACAGACGGATTTGTGGCTGGCACCGCTGGACCTGAAACCGGGCATGAAGCTAGACACCTGGCACGAACTGGCAATGTACGCAATAGAGGTGCTGGCTTGCCCGGCAGCCAGCGTTATGTCGGAACGCTGTTTCAGTGCTGCCGGAGGCATCATCACAGATCGGCGTATCCGCCTCTCCACAGAAAATGCAGACCGTCTGACTCAAATTAAAATGAATCAATCCTGGATTGGAAACGACTACGCAACACTCCTGGACCCCAACCAAGTAACATGACCGATGAACATCTGGGATGGTTTAGCGTTTCCGGTCCCTGTTTATTGAACCTCTCATCTGTATTACATTTATGACTGCATGGCGGCAAAAAGCATTGCTGCTATATCCGCACGCTTTTTGTCCTCATGCAAGGCCTGGGTTGTTGTGTCTCACAAAGCGTGGCCTTCTCCTCCTGCGCCTCCTCCTGTTCCATCACGTGTGCTGCTGCTGCTGCTGCTGCTGCTGGGTTACCGTTGCCGGTCCCTGTTTATGGAACCTCTTATCTTTATTACATTTATGACTACATGGCGGTACAAAGCATGCTATCCGCACGCTTTTTGTCCTCATGCAAGGCCTGGGTTGTTGTGTCTCACAAAGCGTGGCCTTCTCCTCCTGCGCCTCCTCCTGTTCCATCACGTGTGCTGCTGCTGCTGCTGCTGCTGCTGGGTTACCGTTGCCGGTCCCTGTTTATGGAACCTCTTATCTTTATTACATTTATGACTACATGGCGGTACAAAGCATGCTATCCGCACGCTTTTTGTCCTCATGCAAGGCCTGGGTTGTTGTGTCTCACAAAGCGTGGCCTTCTCCTCCTGCGCCACCCTCCTCCTGTTCCATCACGTGTGCTGCTGCTGGGTTAGCATTACCGGTCCCTTTTCCTGGAACCTCTTATATGTATTACATTTATGACTGCATGCCGACAAAAAGCATGTTACCTGTGCAAAGAAAACAGACATTTCCCGCATTTAAAAGACAGTTTTCCCTTTGAAACTTTAAAATCGATTTTCTCAAAAACTATAAGCTCTTTTTGCTAAATTTTTTTTCCTCTTGTACCCACTCCCAAGGTGCACATACCCTGTAAATTTGGGGTATGTAGCATGTAAGGAGGCTTTACAAACCACAAAAGTTCGGGTCCCCATTGACTTCCATTATGTTCGGAGTTCGGGTCGAACACCCGAACATCGCGGCCATGTTCGGCCTGTTCGGCCCGAACCCGAACATCTAGATGTTCGCCCAACACTACCTGTATGCAGTGCCTGTAAGCAAGAGCCTGTATGCAGTGCAGCAGCCCAGAACAGAGGTGCCCGCCACAGCATCCACCACCAACCAGCACAAGAAACGACTGACCATCGTCTGACTATATGGGGTCATCCAGCAGGCTCAATGACACCGACAGCCCCGTGGACCCCTTGGAGTACTGGGTCAAGAGACTGGACATCTGGAGCGAGCTTTCCCAGTACGCCCTGGAACTCCTATCCTGCCCTCCTTCCAGTGTCCTCTCAGAGAGATGCTTTATTGCGGCCGGTGGCGTGGTCACAGAGAAGCGCTCTCGGCTCTCCCACGCCTCTGTGGACAAACTCACCTTCCTGAAAATCAACCAGGCTTGGGTGGAAGGTGAGTTCCTGGCCCCTATTGTCGGACACAGGGGGACATGAAGTGGCTGCTGCATGTGCTGTTGTTAACTATGCCTGCCTTTATAAAGACAGTTACTACCTGCCTAGTGCCTACCTTGGTTAATTTTTTGGTGTTATGGTACTACTACCAGTAAGTTGCC
Organism: Hyperolius riggenbachi; assembly: GCF_040937935.1. Lineage (NCBI taxonomy): Eukaryota > Metazoa > Chordata > Amphibia > Anura > Hyperoliidae > Hyperolius > Hyperolius riggenbachi. The sequence continues at coordinate 181,534,073 of NC_090646.1, forward strand.
ATGGTCCTCCTTCTGAGCTGCTGAACTGACCGCCCGCTTTGTCCTCCTGACTCAGTCGCTACTACACTCTGCGTTCACACTGCCCGGGTCACTGGGTGCATTTAATTTTTTGGCCAGCACTATGACACTGTGCTACTACTACTACCACCAGTATGTTGGCATGGTCCTTCTGTGCTGCTGCTGCTGAACTGACCGCCCGCATTGTCCTCCTCCTCCTGACTCAGTCGCTTCCCGCTGCTGCACTCTGCGTTCACACTGCCCGGGTCACTGGGTGCATTTAATTTTTTTGGCCAGCACTATGACACTGTGCTACTACTACTACCACCAGTATGTTGCCATGGTCCTTCTGTGCTGCTGCTGCTGCTGAACTGAACGCCCGCTTTGTCCTCCTCCTCCTCCTCCTGACTCAGTCGCTACCACGGTACCACCAATGCACTCTGTCTGCGTTATCACTGCCCGGGTCACCGGGTGCATTTAATTTTTTGGCAAGCACTATGACACTGTGCTACTACTACTACCACCAGTATGTTGGCATGGTCCTTCTGTGCTGCTGCTGCTGAACTGACCGCCCGCATTGTCCTCCTCCTCCTGACTCAGTCGCTTCCCGCTGCTGCACTCTGCGTTCACATTGCCCGGGTCACTGGGTACATTTAATTTTTTGGCCAGCACTATGACGCTGTGCTGCTACTACTACCACCAGTATGTTGGCATGGTCCTTCTGTGCTGCTGCTGCTGCTGAACTGAACGCCCGCTTTGTCCTCCTCCTCCTCCTGACTCAGTCGCTACCACGGTACCACCAATGCACTCTGTCTGCGTTATCACTGCCCGGGTCACCGGGTGCATTTAATTTTTTGGCCTGCACTATGACACTGTGCTACTACTACTACCACCAGTATGTTGGCATGGTCCTTCTGTGCTGCTGCTGCTGAACTGACCGCACGCATTGTCCTCCTCCTTCTGACTCAGTCGCTTCCCGCTGCTGCACTCTGTGTTCACACTGCCCGGGTCACTGGGTGCATTTAATTTTTTGGCCAGCACTATGACGCTGTGCTGCTACTACTACCACCAGTATGTTGCCATGGTCCTCCTGTGCTGCTGCTGCTGAACTGAACGCCCGCTTTGTCCTCATCCTCCTCCTGACTCAGTCGCTACCACGGTACCACCAATGCACTCTGTCTGCGTTATCACTGCCCGGGTCACCGGGTGCATTTAATTTTTTGGCCAGCACTATGACACTGTGCTACTACTACTACCACCAGTATGTTGGCATGGTCCTTCTGTGCTGCTGCTGCTGAACTGACCGCCCGCATTGTCCTCCTCCTCCTGACTCAGTCGCTTCCCGCTGCTGCACTCTGCGTTCACACTGCCCGGGTCACTGGGTGCATTTAATTTTTTGGCCAGCACTATGACACTGTGCTACTACTACTACCACCAGTATGTTGCCATGGTCCTTCTGTGCTGCTGCTGCTGAACTGAACGCCCGCTTTGTCCTCATCCTCCTCCTGACTCAGTCGCTACCACGGTACCACCAATGCACTCTGTCTGCGTTATCACTGCCCGGGTCACCGGGTGCATTTAATTTTTTGGCCAGCACTATGACACTGTGCTACTACTACTACCACCAGTATGTTGGCATGGTCCTTCTGTGCTGCTGCTGAACTGACCGCCCGCATTGTCCTCCTCCTCCTGACTCAGTCGCTTCCCGCTGCTGCACTCTGCGTTCACACTGCCCGGGTCACTGGATGCATTTAATTTTTTGGCCAGCACTATGACACTGTGCTACTACTACTACCACCAGTATGTTGCCATGGTCCTTCTGTGCTGCTGAACTGACCGCCCGCATTGTCCTCCTCCTCCTGACTCAATCGCTTCCACCAATGTACTCTGTCTGCGTTCACACTGCCCGGGTCACCGGGTGCATTTAATTTTTTGGCCAGCACTATGACGCTGTGCTGCTACTACTACTACCAGTATGTTGCCGTGGTCCTTCTGTGCTGCTGAACTGACCGCCCGCATAGTCCTTCTCCTGACTCAGTCGCTACCACCACTGCACTCTGCGTTCACACTGCCCGTGTCCACTGACAACTCTGCTGCGATGTCATTGCTAATTGCTGCAAAAAAAAAAAAAAAAAATTACAAAAACCTCTCTGGGGCCTTTTTGGCGTCAGCCACTCATCCTCCTCCAGCGGTACCTTCGCCGCCAAGTGCCATTGGAACTCGCCTTCACTTCTTTAATTGCTTAACGCGTATATCCCTTTTTAAAACCACGTATTACCAATTAATAGCCCCATTTACAGTGGTGATTTGTCTTTAAAAGCCATTAAAAAAAAATGTTGAAGTTATGTTGCCCCTTATCACCTCGATAATCCATGCAATTTGGGGGATTGTAGCATCACGGCAGAAAATCCGCGTGGTTGCGTGGACGCGGACGAAAATCCGCATGCGGCGGGGCCGAATGCGGATTTTTTTTTGCAACCACGCGGATTGCCGAATTCGTGGATGAGGCACATCCGAGCACCCCTAGTTCCCATGGAAACAGAGAATCCATGCCGTTCGTATCGGCGGGTTCGTAAGTCGTATTGTATTAATACTGGAATGCTTTTGTGACAGGAAACACCAGGCTCTAGGCCAGGCATGGGCAAACTTGTCCCTCCAGCTGTTAAAGAAATACAAGTCCCACAATGCATTTGCCTTTATGAGTCATGACTGTGGCTGTAAGACTCCTGCAATGCATTGTGGGACTTGTAGTTCCTTAACAGCTGGAGGACCAAGTTTGCCCATGCCTGCTCTAGGCTAACTTCTGAATCATCAACAATGGAAGCAACATTGAGACAATCCGAATGGAAAATGAGCTGAATCCCAGGGGGTTGAAATAAATCCTAGGTTGGGCATCAGGTCACAAGATCTCACAAGGCTTCATATCAATGAGAACATTTGGCTTTGAGTGAGAAAACACAGCCAACAGGCAACTGGGTCTAGGGTACTACACATTTAAGGAGAAGAGATTGGGTGGGACATATTTATACCTAGATGTTAATACACAGTAGAGACGGCACTATCGATTTGTATCAAAGCTCTTTTATTCCATCAAAAGTGGTTTTAAAAGTAATCTGTAGCAGCGACATCCCTGCTGTTTTGTTCCTTCGACCTTTCTCAAGGTGTTCAGCATTACATATCACTGTTGTCTAAAATAAACACTCTTATATACTCCTTCCACCCACATCTAACCAATCAGATTTGAACACCAGCAGCCAATCAGGAAGGGGTGGCCATCCAGCGGACCTGATGGAGAACAGCATCACTTAATATGCAAATTTCAGACCTCCCCTATTGGTGTGTCATGGCCTATCCTTCCTATTCATTCCCCTCCCTCCCTCTCATCAGGAGTATATGGGGGAGTAATATGCAATCACCTGTGCACTATAACTGCCTACTCACCAACCTCCGTTAAGCAGATGGGCTACGTGTGGTCTCCGTCCCCCGCCGCAACTTCCACGTCGATGACGTCCGCATCAAATCCCCTTTGGAGGAGGGAGGGGAATGAATAGGAAGGATAGGCCATGACACACCAATAGGGGAGGTCTGAAATTTGCATATTAAGTGATGCTGTTCTCCATCAGGTCTGCTGGATGTCCACCCCTTCCTGATTGGCTGCTGGTGTTCAAATCTGAATGGTTAGATGTGGGTGGAAGGAGTATATAAGAGTGATTTTAGACAATAGTGATATGTAATGCTGAACAGCTTGAGAAATGTCGCAGGACCAAAACAGAAGGGCTGTCGCTGCTACAGATTACTTTTTAAACCACTTTTGATGGAATAAAAGAGCTGTTCATCTTTCTTGTCCAGCACAGATGGTGGTGGTTGATATATCCATCGGTTATATAGAACTTTTTTAGCAGCTAAGATGATGTGTCCTATGTCTGATATGCCACTTGTTGAGGCTCTGGGGGTGGTTTCACCTGTGTTTTAGGCTGGGAAGGTAAATACCACATATTCTCGCGTATAAGCCAAATTTTGGAGCACAGAAAATGTGCTCAAAAGTCCCCCCTTCGGCTTATACGCGAGGTACTAACGTTTTGGTGTTTAGAGTCATCTGTTTTTCTGCCCCCAAGAGCCCGTTTGTGTCCAAGTTCACCTTTTTGTGTCCCCAGTGACCAGCCGTTCAGGGTCGCTCAGCAGAGAGTGCCTGCGGGAGAATGTAATGCAGAGTGCAGTGTCCAGTATTGAGGGGGAACATCGTGCGCTTGCAGTGACGTATTTGAAGTGAAAGCCTGCGGTATCGCGAGTGCAATGATTGTGGATTCCCTCAATCCCCAATCATTGCGCTTGCAATGCCAAGGGCTCTGACACTCCAAATATATCACTGCCAGTGCTGAATGCTCCACCCTCAATACCGAACGCCCCCCGCTCTGCATTGCTTTCTCACACAGGCACTCACACATGGCTGGTCACTGGGGACACAAAAGGTGAACTTGGACACAAACTGGCACTCGGGAGCAGAAAAAGAGTTTAACTCAGCCACAGCACCACATTGTCCCGAAGACACTCTCCCGACATCCAGGATGCCAGGTGTCTATTCACACTGGCCTCCCGGTCTCTCTGTAGTGCTATGCACACTGGCAGCAGGGCTCTCTCCTCCTCTGCTCCCCTCTGCCACGGCATGGCAATCAGCAACCACAGCTGATACACTCTCCCCGGCAGCCTCACTTTAGGTGTCTAGTAAGATCTGACAGTCGCTATATGTGACATGGCGGGGGGAGTGGGAGGTTGCCTACTGGATACACATATGACTTTGGGGAGGGGGTCTGCCTAACAATTGGGTGCACATCTGGCAATGGGGAGGGCGCTGCCTAACTTCTGGGTGCACATTTGGCTATGGAGAGGGGGGTTGCCTAATACTGGGGCACATGTGGCTATTTATATTAGGGAGGGGGCTTATACACAGGGTGGCTTATACACAAGTATATATGTCAAGTAAAGTCCAAACAACAAAAGGGACGGCACACCACTGGCTGCAACAAACTGTTGTATTCACGAACAAGTACACTACATGTTACGGAACATTACTTCCTTCATCAGGTGACAAACAGCCAAGTATATATATGTCAAGTAAAGTCCTGGTCTTTTGGTATTTGCTTAAAAAGTTTGCAACTTCGTCCCAGTATTTGCATACTAATAGGCAGTCCAACATACAGTGTAATACACAGTTCCCCAACCCTATCCTCAAGGCCCACCAACAGTACATGTTTTGCAGGAAACCACACACAATCACAGGTAAGGTAATTAGTGTATCAGCAGAGCTGATTACCTATATCTGTGGATTTCTACAAAACAGCCTTGAGGACAGGGTTGGGCAACACTGGTGTAATAGATCTGCACCTGTGGGCCCATATTTGGGACATTGGTTAACATAGTAAGAAGGAGGGTGTGCATATTTTATATTTAATGCATACTTTGCTCTAAAAATAAACAGAAGGTGTGACTCTCTCCACCTCTCACTGCCAAGAATTTTCCTAAAGCTGTTATTATCCTCAATTATTTTTTCCCCGATCTGCTCATCAGGAAATACTTCGTCCCAGCCTTTAAAATGTGCCTGTGCTTTCATGTTGAGATTTGCTTACATCATGAATTTCTGCAGTTCCGAAAGAGAGTCTCCCCTTTCCAGGTTTCAGAAATGTATTAAACTAAGTTGCACTATCTTGGACACATCTCTTAGGTTCTTACTTACAAACGACTTAAATTTGTGTGTACATCAGAAACGGATGGCTAGGTACTCCATAAGTTTGTCTCTGCTCTCTAAATGAGATCCAGTTGTATTCATGTAAGTTTAATAAGTTACTTAACTTGGTTATCCCCCGTTCTATCCCCCTGTATAAATGCCTCGTGTATCATCCCAGGGATAAGCTGAAGAATTTGCAACATACTTCACTGATAAAAATTACAAAATCCGAAGTGAATTCTCCATGCAGCCCTTTAAATCCCACCTCTCATTGACAACTCTCTAACTGGCTTCTCTCCACTCTCTGAACATTCTCTCTCCTCTATAATATCCAAAGCTCATCTAACCACCTGCTCATTTGGGTTTCAATACCACCTGTAGGCAGACCAGTGCAGTTTCTAGGCTAAAATGCACCCAGGGCGAGTGTGTAAAAATTGCGCCCCCCCCCCCCCCAAGCAAGGTATGGGTGCCCGCAGTATAGGTTAGCCAGGTCTAGTTGCACTTAGTATAGGTCCCCCCAGTATAGGTAGCCAAGAATAGGTATCCCAGTATAGGTAGCCAGGCATAGGTGAGCCAGTATAGTTGCCCCCGCTATAGGTTAGCCAGGTAGGTGCCTCCAGTATAGGTAGCCAGTATAGTTGCCCCCAGTATAGGTTAGATAGGCAGGCACCCCCGGTATAAGTTAGTTTGGTAGGTGCCTCAGTACAGGTTAGCTAGGTGGGTGCCTCTAATATAGGTAGCCAGAATAGTTGCCCCAAGCATAGGTTAGATAGGTAGGTTCCCCCCAGTATAGGTTAGATGGGTAGCTGCCCCCCAGTATAGGTTAGATTAGGTAGGTGCCCCCCAGTATAGGTTAGATTAGGTAGCTGCTCCCCAGTATAGGTTAGATTAGGTAGCTGCCCCCCAGCGTAGGTTAGATTAAGTAGGTGCCCCCCAGTGTAGGTTAGATTAAGTAGGTGCCCCCCAGTGTAGGTTAGATTAGGTAGGTGCCCCCCAGTGTAGGTTAGATTAGGTAGGTTCCCCCCAGTATAGGTTAGATAGATAGGTGCCCCCCAGCGTAGGTGAGATTAGGTAGCTGCCCCCCAGTATAGGTTAGATTAGGTAGCTGCCCCCCAGCATACGTTAGATTAGGTAGCTGCCCCCCAGTATAGGTTAGATTAGGTAGCTGCCCCCCAGCGTAGGTTAGATTAAGTAGGTGCCCCCCAGCGTAGGTTAGATTAGGTAGGTGCCCCCCAGTGTAGGTTAGATTAGGTAGCTGCCCCCCAGTATAGGTTAGATTAAGTAGCTGCCCTCGAGCGTAGGTTAGATTAAGTAGGTGCCCCCCAGTGTAGGTTAGATTAGGTAGGTGCCCAGCAGTGTAGGTTAGATTAGGTAGGTGCCCCCCAGTGTAGGTTAGATAGGTAGGTGCCCCCCAGCGTAGGTTAGATTAGGTAGCTGCCCCCCAGTATAGGTTAGATTAGGTTGGTGCCCCCCAGGGTAGGTTACATTAGCTAGGTGCCCCCCAGGGTAGGTTACATTAGCTAGGTGCCCCCCAGGGTAGGTTAGATTAGGTAGGTGCCCCCCAGTATAGGATAGGTAGGTGCCCCCCAGCGTAGGTTAGATTAGGTAGGTGCCCCCCAGGGTAGGTTAGATAGGTAGCTGTCCCCCATAATGGAGGGGGGAGCTGGAGCCGCGGGGAGGGCAACCCGACCTCTCCCTCCCTCTCCCCGGGCCGCCCTCCATGCTCCCCCCTCAGATGTAGAGCGCAGCAGCAGCAGCAGCCAGGGAGGAAGCGCTGTAAACAACATACCTCCCTGCGTTCCAAGCGCTGCTCTCTCGCCGCCGGTCTCTTCCTCTCTCCTGTTAGCCGGAACTAGTGTGTGCATCATCGTATAGGCGGCAGAGAGGAAGAGACCGGCGGCGAGAGAGCAGCGCTTGGAACGCAGGGAGGTATGTTGTTTACAGCGCTTCCTCCCTGGCTGCTGCTGCTGCGCTCTGCATCTGAGGGGGGAGCACGGAGGGCGGCCCACCCAGGAGAGGGAGGGAGAGGTTGGGCTGCCCTCCCAGCGGCTCCGGCTCCCCCCTCCATTTCAGCGCCCACCTCCCAACAGCGCCCCGGGCGGCGGCACGGGCCGCACGGCGCTAAAAACGGGCCTGATGCAGACGATACACAACTGTACCTCTCGGCCCCAGCCTTTAACTCCCTCCTCACACGTGTTCCTGACTGCTTGTCTGCTATATCCTCCTTCATGTCCTCTCACTTCTTAAAACTTAATATGAGTAAAACAGAACTAATCATTTTTACTGTCTTTGTACACCTCTCTGCCTGAAGTAACAATAAATGTTAACACTCCCATAACTTCAATTCCCAAAGCACAGTGCTTGGGGGTAATATTCGACTCATCTCTCTCTTTTATTCCTCATGTTCACTCCCTAACCAGCTCCTGTCATCTCCAACTCAAAAATATATCTAGCATCCGACCTTTTCTCACTCAAGACAACTAAAATGTTAATACATGTTCTTATATCTTGTCTGGACTACTGTAACATACTACTTTGTGGACTACATTCTAACAGACTGGCCCCGCTCCAGTCGGTACTGAACTCAGCTGCTTGTCTCATTCATCTTTCTTCTTGATCATCCTCTGCTGACCCTCTCTTTCAAACTCTTCACTGGCTGCCAATTAACCAGAGGATCCAGTTCAAACTCTTAACACTAACCTACAAAGCTCTCCACAATCTCTCTCCCCTGTACATATCCTCACTAATTTCCAGATGCCAACCCAATCATAATCTCAGATCTGCACATGATTTTCTGTTGTCCTCCTCTAGAATTACCTCCTCACATTTACAAGATTTTGCACGCAATTCACCCCTCCTCTGAAATGCCCTTCCCCAACACATCCATCACTCGTCAACCTTTGTTACCTTTAAATGCTCTCTAAATACTCATTTGTTTCGACAGGCATATGTACGACCTTAGGCTTCTTCCCTTTGCACTCCTACTAGGTATCCTTAACCTCTTCACCACTGAGGGGTTTTACCCCCTGAGCACCAGAGCAATTTTCACCTTTCAGCGCTCCTTCCATTCATTCGTCTATAACTTTATCATTACTTATCACAATGAAATGAACTATATCTTGTTTTTTCCGCCACCAATTAGGCTTTCTTTAGGTGGGACATTATGCCAAGCCAAGAATTATTTTATTCTAAATGTGTTTTAATGGGAAAATAGGAAAAATGTGGGAAAAAAATATTTTTTTTTCAGTTTTCGGCCATTATAGTTTTTAAATAATGCATGCTACTGTAATTAAAACCCATGAAATGTATTTGCCCTTTTGTCCCGGTTATAAAACCGTTTAAATTATGTCCCTATCACAATGTTTGGCACCAATATTTTATTTGGAAATAAAGCTGCATTTTTTTCAGTTTTGCGTCCATCCCTAATTACAAGCCCATAGTTTATAAAGTAACAGTGTTGTACCCTCCTGACATAAATATTTAAAAAATTCAGTCCCTAAGGTAACTATTTATGTATTTTTTTTCATTGTAAATTTTTAATTTTTGTTTAATTACAAAAAAAAAAATGGGGAGTGTGGGAGGTAATGAGTTATTTTTTTGTGTATAAGTAATTCATTTGTATGTGAAAAATGTTTAGGGTGTAGTTTTACTATTTGGCCACAAGATGGCAACAGTAACTTTTTGTTTAATGCGACCTCCAAGCGTCCTTCCGGAGGCTTGGAGGAAGTACAAGGAGGCTGGTAATGTGGTTTTTTTTTCACAATGATCGCGCTGCTCATCGGAGAGCAGCGGATCATTGCGGGGCTTAGATCAACGACCGGGAATGTATTTTCCCATTCATTGATCTCCGGGCGAGCGGCCAGCGGCGTGTTTACGAGCGGGAGCGCGAGCAGCGGCGGGAGCGCGGAAAGTACGGATTTCTCCGTCCCTGGGGGTTAAAGGATGGAAAAAGGGACGGAGAAATTCGTACGGGTGGAGGTAAAGTGGTTAAACACACTGCCTCTAAATATTTGTTGTATACAACCCCTCTTCTTGTCCCCCCCACATTGCCTTTAGATTGTAAGCTTGCAAGGGCAGTGTCTTGAAAATTATTATACATTTTATTCATCATGTTACTTTTATCACTGTCATTACCAATTCTGTATTTTGTATTTTGCATTTTGTATCATTTTTGTATTTTGTCACTAATTATGTATCTTGTATATTGGTGTGCACTATTGTCTATTATTATGTACCCCATGTTTGTTTCTTACTTTGTACAGCGCCACGGAATATGTTGTCGCTTTATAAATCAATAATAATGATATTAAATTACAAAACGTTTTATGATTTCCTAATAAAAGCTTAGTTTCTCTTCTATTGTCTTCAGTGCAGTAATAAACTACAATAAGATACGCCATAAGCAGAAGTAATTTTAATATATGCAGGGTTTGTTTTCCTGTACATCTGTCTGATTGAAATCATCTGAACCGTGAAAATATTTCCTTTTCTGAACTGTCAACATGCAATCTTACTGTAAATTAAAAGGTGGATGAATTGCCTAACTTGTTATAAAGTACACTCCAGTCACACCTTCACATTATTGAAGTTTTACTTAAAGAGAACCTGTACTGAGTAAAAACATTTATAATAAACACATGAGGTAACTCCAAATGAACATTACATAGTTACCTTGCCATCAGTTCCTCTCAGAAGCTCACCATTTTCTTCTGACAATAATCCCTTCCAGTTCTGACAATATTTTGTCAGATCTGAAATATATCAGTTGCTGTCAATAAAATATCAGTTGCTGTCAGTTATAGCTGAGAGGAAAACTGATGTACCAGGTAATGTCCATGTTTCCCTATGGCTCAAGTGGGCGATGTTACAGTTTAACTGTGTGCTGACTAGAAAGCTGTTTTGGGTAATGGCCATTTTCAAAATGGAGGACGGAATGTTCCCTTGATCACAGTGAACAAACAGGACGCAGGACGGGAGAAAGACACTGAGGAGTAGATTACATGGAAGGTAAGTATGACTTGTGTATGCTTATTTTGACTTTTAATTTTCAGTTCAGGTTTTCTTTAAGCCTTCCAATGCAAATGATAGTAAATTTGCATAAATTAGCAATGCACAAAGTTATGTGCATTGCTCATCGGTACTTTTTCTCCCAATGTTGAGAGATAAACTGTTTTTAGTCAGCAATGCTATAAAGCCATGGGTAAATCTCGTCACCCTGCCTTGCCTGCATGCAGTAAGAAGCCATTTCTCAATGCTTTTTTACCATTTAAACCCCCCCCCCCCCCCCAAACTCTGGGGAGGCTGTGGGAATAGTAAATTATCTATCTCACACACACTAGTATGGAACTGATGACAGAAATGTGTTGGTTTGCCATAACTTGTAAGTGGAGCCAAGATTAACTTGCTAATTCTCTTACAACTCTTGTAACTTTTACCCCACGTCGAGTATTGCTTCTCCAAGTCAATGGGTAGCAAACTTGGGGGGCTCAATTGGCCTGCCAACTCTCCTGACCTGAACCCCATAGAGAATCTGTGGGATATTGTGAACAGAAAGCTGAGAGACGCAAGACCCAACACTCTGGATGAGCTTAAGGCTGCTATCGAAGCATTCTGGGCCTCCATAACACCTGAGCAGTGCCACGGGCTGATTGCCTCCATGCCAAGCCGCATTGAAGCAGTCATTTCTGAAAAAGGATTCCCGACCAAGTATTGAGTGCATAACTGAACATAATTATTTGAAGGTTGACTTTTTTTGTTTTAAAAACACTTTTATTAGTCGGATGAAATATGCTAATTTTTTTGAGATAGGAAATTTGGGTTTTCATGAGCTGTATGCCAAAATCATCAATATTAAAACAATAAAAGGCTTGAATTACTTCAGTTGTGTGTATTTGAATCTAAAATATATGAAAGTCTAATGTTTATCAGTACATTACAGAAAATAATGAACTTTATCACAATATGCTAATTTTTTGAGAATATCCTGTATATGATTTTAACTTAATCATAAGGCTTGAATTACTTCCCTATTCATCAATCAAGCTTGCAAAAGGGACACCCCAAATCAGAAACATACATGAGCAAATTGTTATTGTATAAGCTTATTTTCTCAACAAGGTATCCTTGGCAAGCCCCAATTTATCTGGTGCATTTCTTATTTTGATTGTGAGGGGCTCTACAGAAAAGGCAAACAATAAGGAAGACAAGTCCCGTTGCTTCAGGGGCCCATTAAGTTTTGCTTTTTTTTTTCCTTCGGGGGCCCCGACTCCTATCCTCCCCTCACCTCAGGGGTCCCCCCTCATGCGGCGGAAGAGCGGCAGATATAGGGAGGCTCCGGCAGTTCCAGCAGGCGCTAGAGGTTCAGCTGCCTGGGCTACACTGTCTCCTCTCCTCTGTATGCCGCTCGCTACTAAACCAGAAAGTAACGAGCGACATACAGAGGAGAGGAGACAGTGTAGACCAGGCGGCTGAACCTCTAGCACCTGCTGGACCCGACGGAGACTTCCTATATTTGCCGCTCTCTCGCTGCGCATACCGGGAGGGGGGCCCCCCTGATGTGAGGGAGGATTGGAGTTGGGCCCCCCCACCAGGCTAGCTACCTATTAGCCCAGCTACCCACCCACCCGGCTATCTACATACCCACCCACGGGAGCTGCACGCCGGACGGAGGCTGGGACAGGAGGTCTGCTGCTGCAGGTGAGTAAATGTTTTTTTTTTATATATATTAGCAGGTGTATGTTCTGGGCTAATCTGCCGACATGATTGCACATATTTTCTGGGCAAATCTGCCGACATGATTGCACATATTTTCTGGGCAAATCTGCCGACATGATTGCACGTATTTTCTGGGCAAATCTGCCGACATGATTGCATGTATTTTCTGGGCAAATCTGCCAACATGATTGCATGTACTTTCTGGGCAAATCTGCCGACATGATTCCACATAATTTCTGGGCAAATCTGCCGACATGATTGAACGTGTTTTCTGGTCAAATATGCAACATGATTGAATGTATTTTCTGGTCAAATCTGCTCACATTATGTGTATTTTCTTGAGAAAACCTGCAAAATTATGTGAATTTTCTGGGGAAAGGGTCTTCCATGCATCAGTAGTGTCTGAATCACACCTGAAACAAGTACGTGACTAATGGAGTGAAACTTAAGTCAACCATCTTAACTCCATGCTTGTTCAGGGTCTAAGGCTAAACATTCTAAGGTGCATACACACGCCCTACCTTAGCAAATTATGGGTCCGCCTGACCCTCCCGCTGGGCGCACGTTCTGACGACAGTAGGACGTGTATACACGCTGTCGGCAGACTGATAAGACTGTTTCTGACAGATCCGCTCAGCGGATCTTTAGAAACCAGTCTTATCTGCCAACAGACTGTACACACGTCCTACTGTCGGCAGAACATCCGCCCAGCGGGAGGGTCTGATGGACCCATTGTTTGCTAAAGTATGGCATGTGTATGTGCCTTTAGAGGCAGAGTATTAGCAGGACAGCCAGGCTCTCTGCATCGTTTAAAATGAAATCTGATTGGCAGCATCCTTATCCCTCTCAGGTCAATTGTCCCTTAAAGAGGAACTGTAACCAAGACGGTACCTCCTCCCCCCCCCCCCCCCCAAAAGAGATATTCTTTGTTTTTGATTGATAAATCCGATCGAATTCCTTTTCTTTTTTTTAGAGAGATTGGACATGTTGGAAATTAAATTTCAGACCAACTTTATCAAGAATTGTATGGTGTATGATAGATTGTCAATTACTTGGTGAACAGTTCCAATCAAATTTTCTGAGCTTTCAATTATTTTATTCATGACTGGGGAAAAATTGAACATAGGTGTGGTACATTGTAACAATTCAAAAATCTTACCAATCGGTCAGAAAAATGTATTGCTATTCTTGAATTGAACAGATATTTAAAAAATTGTATGGTGTGTAGCCACCTTTGCAGTAGGTCCTAACAATTTGCTGTCTGTGAACCTCATTGCATTGTGGGAAATGGTGGCTGCTTCCAACTGCCAATTACACATTATCAGTCTTCTCTTCACAGACAATGCCAACATAGTTTTTAAGTCCTCCCCATTTGTGTCTGAGGTGCACATATAATGAGTTATATGCAACATGGATGAGGATAATCTTACACCTCTAGGGGCTGTTTCCTGAAATAAATTTTACAATTGCATCCTAGTGGGCATAGTGAGAGCAAAGGATTCTGGAACGGTGCCCTGAATACTTTGCCTGATGAACCAGTCCTTCCAAGAGACTATATTGCTTCACAGGCTGAGGACAGAATGTAGCACAAAAGTGACCCTGCAGTGTACCATGCCTGACAGGCTGTACCACATCACCCAAGTATGTCCGTGTGGTCTTAGCAAGATGCTGAAGTGTGGGAATGCTGCCCTATGTTTGTGAGAGAAGTCAACCTAATAATTTAATTGGGGGGTTGACACTGCCTGAATGTATGTGGGGACACAATGCCTAAATAGATTATTGGAGATGCACGTTGTCAAATTGTGTGGTCAGGCAGCCGGATCCCCAGTATAGATAGCTAGGCATTGCTGTCCCCAGTACAACCAGCAGCCTTTACTCAGCTTCCTGGGTCCTGTGATGAGCAGCTCTACCCCCCTCCGCTCTGCCCTGCGCCCGTGACTAAGTTCCAGGGCCCTGCTTGATGACGTCATCAAGCCAGGACCCGCCATTAAGAGTCAGAGCGAGCAGGGATGCCAGCCAGAGTGGAGGAGAGCAACGATCGCCAGGGAAATGTCAGGAAGGTGAGTGGGTCCTCTTCTCCAACTCCTACTGCCGCTGCTCTAATAGTAATCACCACGATCGGCCGGCGTTCATAGTGATCACGTGATCCGGAGCTAATCGCCATGGCTACTGATCACTAATGGGAGATGTCAACTGTCATGTGACAGCTTAATCTCCCCTCTCGGATGCGCACAATCGCAGCGGGAGTGGAATGAGCAGGCTGCGCAAATTCCTACACTGCATCACAGTTAAAGAGACACTGAAGCGAAAAATAAATAAATTATGATATAATGAATTAGTTGTGTAGTACAGCTAAGAGAGAGCTCGCAGAGAGCTCTGACTTCTGATTAGGTTATTTGAGCTGTATTGTGTTTTTCTTTTGCAGAGAACAGTCCAGGACAGGTCAAAAGTTCACTGCCTGTTCTGTAAAAATGTTTAGGGCCTGTAGAATGCTGAGTAATGTGTAAACTGCAAATATTAGAGAATGATGCAATGTTATACAAAATAAATAAATAAAAATGGATAATTGGAAATAAAAACATGAAATTTTTTTTTGCTACCAATGTTCTAGTAATTACCCGTACTACACAACCAATTCATGATATTTTTTTTTTCGCTTCAGTGTCTCTAACCTCCCTGGCGGTACAATAAATCCGCCAGGGGGCAGGGCAGCACTTTTTTTTGTAATTTTTTTTTTTTTAAAGCATGTAGCTAGCCTAGCGCTAGCTACATGCTTCCCCCCCCCCCCCCCCCCTCCCTTCACTATCCCTCCCACCCCTCCGATCGGCGCCGGCGCTTTTACCATGCAGGGAATCCCGTTCTGAACGAGATTCCCTGTATGGGCTTCCCCGTCGCCATGGCGACGATCGTGATGACGTCACCGTCGTCGGTGGGTGCTCCGATCCACCCCTCAGTGCTGCCTGGCACTGATTGGCCAGGCAGCAAAAGGGGTCTGTGGGGGGCGGTGCGGCGAATAGCGGCGAATCGGCGGCGATCGTTATGCACACGCAGCTAGCAAAGTTCTAGCTGTGTGTAGCAAAAAAAAATTATGTAAATCGGCCCAGCAGGGCCTGAGCGGCACCCTCCGGCGGCTTACCCCGTGTCACACACAGGGTTACCGCCAAGGAGGTTAAGCAGCCACAAGTGCAGCGTAGGATTTACTATAGGTGGTTCCCAGAAGGTTAATCTTCAAAATTCCTGCACACTTTAGTCGTCCCCTAAACTGGCAGATCACAGAAACCTTGAGGCAAAACTCACCTTTGGGCTTTTTATCCTGGTTGTACGCAGCACCATATTTATAAGCCTGTCAAGAATGGTAACTAGAATGACGGTCAAAATGCCCATGTAACACCAAGATGATGCAGCTACCAGCTTTGTAAACAAGCCCTCAGTAATAGCACTTGCCTGAGGCAGGCTCCAACTAGGTATAAAGGTGGCCACTAATTATACAATTTGAAGAATGATTGTTCACCAAAGATTATTCATATGAACAATCAGAAATTATAGTTTGGGATTATTAACGGATGAAATTCTGCTAACCAATCTGATCAGATTAATTAAAGTTATTTGATTTTTCATTTTGGATCAATCCCATCAATTGGTTATATTTTTGTCCATAAATGGTGCCAAACAATTTCCAATCGTTCATATGAATAACCATTCATAAACAATCGTTCAGCAAATTGGATCGATAGTGGCCACCTTTAGACTGCTAGATACCTAAACATAATTGCCAAGCAAGATGAGGCAGGAAACCTGAATGACACTTCAAAGGTGGCATTTTGCTGTCATGTGTAATAATCAGAATGGCATAGACTAAAGGCTTTACAATACTACAGTACAACTATTTGTCCAATGAAAGCAATGAAAGAGGAAGAAGAGCGTTAAGCTGGGTGGAGTTGGCACACACACTATATACAGCACTTAGATGAACAAGACAAATTCCTATTGCAACAGGACCCAAACCAAAAGAGAACAGCCTCGCTTTTAATAAAGAGAAATTTGTGATTTCACATTTTTTTTTTTAAAGAGACTCCGTAACAAAAATTGCATCCTGTTTTTTAGCATCCTACAAGTTCCAAAAGCTATTCTAATGTGTTCTGGCTTACTGCAGCACTTTCTGCTATCACAGTCTCTGTAATAAATCAATGTATCTTTCCCTTGTCAGACTTGTCAGCCTGTGTCTGGAAGGCTGCCAAGTTCTTCAGTGTTGTGGTTCTGCTATGAATTCCCCCTTCCAGGCCCCTCTATGCACACTGCCTGTGTATTATTTAGATTACAGCAGCTTCTCTCTTCTTTCGTATCTTTTACAAGCTGGATAAATCGTCCTCTGAGCTGGCTGGGCTTTCACATACTGAAGAATTACAGACAAGGGCAAAGCTGTTTGCAGGAGAAAAAAGAGCAGCCTGAAACTTCAGTGCATGAGAACTGCAGGGAGAAAGAAACACACAAATGATCTCTTGAGATTCAAAAGGAAGGCTGTATACAGCCTGCTTGTGTATGGATGTATTTTCTATGTGTGGACATACAGTACATCAACCTACTTCCTGTTTTGGTGGCCATTTTGTTTGTTTATAAACAAACTTTTTAAAACTGTTTTTAACCACTTTTAATGCGGCGAGGAGCGGCGAAATTGTGACAGAGGGTAATAGGAGATGCCCCCTAACGCACTGGTATGTTTACTTTTGTGCGATTTTAACAATACAGATTCTCTTTAAACCAACATCAACTTTCATGATCTGAAAACCAATGCTTGGGAACACATCCTGGATGTGATAGTAGCTGCATGCTGAACCTAAAGGGGTTATTGAATGACCAGAAAGAATGAAAAAAAATTCTTACAATTCTGTGGGATAGTGCGTTTTTGTGCTGCACTTAACATCTACAGCCCTTTGATACAGAAGAGTGGTTAAAGAGACACTGAAGCGAAAAAACAGGAAAGATATAATGAATTGGTTGTGTAGTACATATAATTACTAGAAGATTAGTAGCAAAGAAAATATTCTCATATTTTTATTTTTAGTGTGTTTTATAACATTGTATCATTCTCTAATGTTTGCAGTTTATACACTACTGTTCTCAGCATTCGAAATGATTTTTTTCAGAGCAGGCTGTGAACTATTGACCTGTCCTCTGGCAGAGAAAAAGAAAATTCTTCACTGACAGTTGAGATAAACTTCAGAAGACAGCCCTCTCCACAGAGCGTAATGGCTTTTTTACATAGATATAACAATTGGAGTTTCTTAACTCTTCCTGTACTGGAAACAATTAGACTTTTGTCTCTGATCCTAATGTTTTATTTCTTAGCTGTACTACACATACAAATCATTGTATCAATTTTTTTTTCTGCTTCAGTGTCTCTTTAATTACAGATATTCTTTGATTCAGCTTTGGTGAAGGGATGAAAAAGTACATTTTTGATGGCATAAATTACCCATAAGCATCTATAAATGACAGGATCCACCATATCCAGTTAGATGTTCTCATTGGTCTGAGTGAGAGCTCATTACGAAAAGAAGCACAAATAAATTACAAATACAAACTTACAACAGTAAAAAAAAAATGGAAATTTATTATCCATATAAAAAGTGCCAAAATATTCACCAACATTGTATCCTATTCCAACGACTTGCTCACTCTAGTGACCAAAAAAACCGCACATACAACTAATCACATTGTCTTGCACGCATATTCTGTTCACATGTTCCCGCAGTATCCAGAGTCCCTGGAGACTGGATATGTTCCATTTCTGTTAGCAGATGTCCAAATGTCCAGATTCATATAGGTATGGAAGGGATTGAACCTGGAAGTGTACTCTTGCTTGCACATCATAGAGTGGCTTCCAATGTGGTCAGAATGTGGAGGGGATCCATTAACAGGACAACAACCATCAAATACGTCATTTTGTGGAGCCCAGATCGATCCAAACAGTCCAGACATGGGAGACAGACTTCTAGTGCTGGAAAGGTAAGGCTGTAAGACACAAAAGCACATGGTTTGTAAATACAGCTATGAGGAAACATTCTTCCATATGTTTTTCCTAACAGTAGTTTTAGCAATAAGCATTTTCTTCTGTCAGCTATTAAAGTAGACCCAACGTTCTAGTTCCTCAAACTGACTAATCTAGGTAACACACACCCAATGGGTGACTGCTACTTAAAAGTAAGCCTGACATGAGGAAACTTACTTCAGGTTGATACCCAAGTAAAGGGAACACTCTGGATAGTGTAGAGCCTTCTCATCCCTCCAGTCAGTTCAACCCTACATTGCCCTCTAGTTGTAGCTGTTCAGAACTCATTGGGCAACTTTCGGAACTACTCGTGACCCAGAGAAGTTCTGAGGATGAGTGCATCAATACTGTGCATGTGCAAGTCCGAACTTGCCCATCCTCGGAACTAATCAAGAATGCAAAAATTTCCAAAGGTTGCTCGAGGTTTTCCAAACAGCTATTTGGTACAATTTAGCTATAACCAGAGACGGCGCTGCAATGATAAGCCAGATGAAGAAACAGGAAGACTATACTATCCAGAGCCTTTCCTCTACTTAAGTATCAACTATAAAGTGAGTTTCCTCACTTCAGGTTTTCTTTAAGATTTAGTTCTAGTAAATATGGGCCAATATTCACATCCAATCCAGTCAATGATCTGAGCAGATAATTGTAATGGCTAAAAAGGGAATTCAGCTGAAGATTGATCAGAAACAGACAGTGTCTGACCAGCTGAAGAGTGACAAAATGTGCTGGTAAACATCATTCATCCATCCCATCCATGTCCTAAGTCTGGTACACACATCCAATTTTGATCAGCCAATTGCTGACCTATGTAGAATGAAGGTTTACCTGCAGTCTGTTCATAGTATTCAAAGTCTGTTGATCTTCATACTAAATTAAGGTGGTAAAATTGGCCAACCATTGGTTGATCTTTATTGAAGGTGTACCAAGCTTTAATGTGTGCATGTGTGAACATTCGATTGACACAACATGCAAGTAACAAACTTGGTCAGCAGCACAAGGCTCTAAGAAGATGCCAGGGTAAATCAGTGTAACTTTAATTTTGGGGCTGATCAGCCAGCAATAGGGGAATTGCAACTATGACCATGTGTTTCAGGCCTTGGGCACAATCAGTGAAAGCAACATAACATTAAAGAAAACCAGTACTCCTATAAAAATAATAAAAACATTAATTATATATAAAAAAAAAAAAATAAGGACATCGAGCAATGTTCTGCTGTACTTTATCTCACTGAATGCAGGGGGATCTTTAGTGCCTAATGTGTTACAAACAATAAAAACATTATTCCAAGCAGTACATATAGCTAAGTGCGGACACATGGCTTTCGATGCCCAAAACATTTGGTCATAATCATTTTAGCTGACGCTCTGTTGCCCAGCAGTGAAAGTTCAGGCACATTTAGCTCAGGAAAAAGCAACCGCCTGGCCAGAAGGCTGTATAATGCAGAGGATGTCTGTACAGATGGGGAATGTGTATGTACTTTATCACTCTTCTGTAAAGTTGATGCAAGCAATTTTAGCAGAGCTGCCCAGGGACAGGGACCGAGGAAGATTAAAGCAGTTGCAGAACATGACCTCTGTAATGCATATTCCAAAGCATTCCAAGGAGCTCTCCTTTAACTTCCAACTTGTACAGTACACATATAGTTTAGACATAGTAATCATTACTAAAACTTCCATCCATTAGTAGGGAATCTTTGAATCATTAAAAATGATAACCACACTATGAAGAACTCACTATGGTGAAATGAATCCAACCACTCTATAAAATAATGAAACAGAAAGTATATAGACTTACAGAGGTGCTGACATAACTAGCTGGTTCCCAGGAGTTTGGCATGGGGGGAGTGGGTGGAGGGGCAGGTAATGCTGCTGCTGGTGGGCTCATGTTCCAGGTAGACTGACATTGGTCAATGAAAGCCGAATTCTGGACTTCTGGACAGGAGTAGCCATTGTGATAGTTCATGTTTTCTGGAAAAAAACAGCACAATATTGAGACACTGGTGGGTTTTCAATGTACTATATTAAAGTGTTGGCACTAAAAAGACAAAAATCAAGAAAGAATTCAACTGGTGCTTTCTATACTTCATTACCCCTATGGTAACCCAATGGAAGCCTACAATGTGCACAAGCAGCAGCTGGCTGAATGCAAAGCCTACAGGTGGCCACACATTATGCAATCTGACTGTACAATCAATCACCAATATTATCACTTTTATGTAGCATATAGGCAGGGCTGTGGAGTCGGAGTCGTGGAGTCGGGGCAATTTTGGGTGCCTGGAGTTGTGGAAAAAATGCACCGACTCCGACTCCTAATGAATTTAAACTGTAATTAAAATAGAAAATATGATAAAATGTTCTATTTCTCAGATAAGTCATCATAAATAATGTATATACACAGTAATAGCTGTGCTTAGTCCACAAAAATGAACATAAACAAACCAATCAAAAAATAGTTACCGTACTTGTGCTGCTTCAATAAAGCAGTCCCCGTATTTTTAAAGTTAAATATACATATCTGATTGTGACTGTATACATGATGTGTACACAGGAATCTCATATATACTAAATAACATCTATGCTGTAAAAATAAAGCCTGATGTGTAGCTGTGTCACTAATAGAGATGGTCAATGAGATGGAAATAATTCTGCGTTGATTCTGATTTATGCAAATGTACTCTTTGCTCATGAAATCAAATAATTTGATATGTTGTTAAAATTTGGTTTGGGGACTACAAATTAAATGGTACCCGAGACGGATGAAAAGAAAAGTTTTATACATGCCTGGGGCTTTCTCCAGCCCCTTCAGGTTAATCAGTCCCTCGCTGTCCTCCTCCCCCACCTGGAACATCTGCTGAGTCCCGGTAGTTCAGCCAGTCAGTGCAGTCCGGCCATGTGCCGCTCTTACAGCCAGGAGCATTCTGCACCTGCGCAATAGTGCTGCGCAAGTGCAGTACTCTCCCGGCGGCGGAGTGAATGCATGCGCACTACGCCAGACTGGCTCAAGTACCTGGACTCATAGCAGAAGGTCCAGGTGGCGGAGGAGGACAGCAAGGGACTGATTAGCCTGAAGGGGGCTGGAGGAAGCCCCAGGTATGTATAAAACTAATTTAATCTGTCTTAGGTTTACTTTTGTTACACAGTAGTACTATAGTCTACATATGCACTCTCCACAGAGCTGCAGGGAATCCACTGAGAATGTTGTGCACATTGAACACAGAGGTGTTGTCTATCACCCATAAACCTGGTTCAGACTGTGCATGAAGAATGTGTAATAGAGGAAGAATCCCCTTATTCCCCTGCAGAGTACCTGCACATCACTCTTGTACCCACAGTTACATTGGCTAGGGCCTGATAGATGTTCTTTGTTCCGGTCTGTACCTTTTACAAATACTCTTACCAAGGACTAGTTTTAGTCAATGACTAAAGGGAATAAGTATGGCAGTCTCCATATCCTTCTCACTTCAGTTGTCTTTTAAAATTCCTAAGCGTTGGCAGTTAAGAGACGAATTTCACGTTACATACTTTCAATCAACAAGATTGTAATATGCAAATTAGAGCAGTCGGAGTCGAGGAGTCGGAGGAATCCTAAACTGAGGAGTCTGAGTCGGTGGATTTTCGTACCGACTCCACAGCCCTGCATATAGGCGACTCCCTGAAAAATATATCCAAGTCACAGTAAGGTCCTGTTCATACTGTCAGCGTTTACAGAACGCATCGAAATTCAAAGAAACGCAAGTTGAAACCGCATGCGTTTGTATGCGTTTTTCTTACGTTCAAATGCGTTTTCTATTGCGTTTTGCACACACACACTTCACACAGGAAACAGAAAAAATTATGGGAAACGCACGCTAAAAACGCAATAGTACGCGTTTTTGATAAGCATCTATAGACTTTCATTGCGTACGTTTGTGTGTGTGACGCTCAGAACTGCGTGCAGCAATGTGGATGAGAAACGTATGCGTCTCATACGCATACATGTGAACGAGGCTATTAGAAAACATTAGTAGCCGTTTCTATGCGCAGAGTCTGCCCATACGCGTTCTGTAAAAAAACTGCTAGGAACGCACATAGTCTGAACTATTGGTCTAAATCTATTGGTGCTATACTACATGGATGTTGGTAAGACTGTATAAAAATTGTATAATCAGATTGCATAGTGTGTGGCCACCTTTAGGAAGCATTGACACTTATTGCTGCGGATTCTGCCTGCGATGTCTGATTCAGCGTTTCTCAATTTTCTGTTTTTGCCTGATTCTGTGCATTTTCCCTGCAATTTTTCAGAATGTATCTAATTAACGTCCTAATCAGATGCGATTTGCGCGTTACAAATTGTGTTTTTTGGTGTTTTCATTGACTTACATTACAAACGAACCACACAAAGAAAAAAGCATTACGGACACGATTTAGACGCAGAAAAATCCCCAAAAACACAAAAAAAGAAAAACATGGATCAAATATGATGTACCGGTAATTGAAATAATTAAATGTGCGACAAATACAAAATCGCAAACCCGCATGACATGTGAATTCTAATAAGTGTGAATGGCCCCTTGAACACGGCTGGGCATGCCCAGAAGAGCTTGACTGGCCAAATTACGGGAGCTGACCACGAGACAATGGAGCGGCCGGGGAGGGAGCCTATAAACTAAGGATGATCAATGAGAGGCAAATAATTTTGAGTTGATGCAGCACTATGCAAATTTTAAAATGAACCAATCAAATCCTGTTGAGGTAAAATCGAATTCAGTGTTCTCCCCAGGCTCTTTTAGCCGGGAGCTCCACCCGGCTAGATTTGGTGACCACCCGGCTGTCATCGGCTCAGCTCCTCACCTCCTCCTATGCTGTAAGCAGAGTTGCCCTGCATTTTCATCTCGCCCCACCCGGCTACTTTTTCATGCCACCCGGCTGGAAACAAATTCTAGGGAGAACACTGGAATTGGTCCATTTTCAAGCTGTATAAATTTGCATCAACTCAAAATATTTTGCATCCTATTGCCCATTCCTACTACAGACCACATGGGGTTGGCGGAAGCCCCAGGTAAGTATAAATACTGCACTTTGTACCACCTCACGTTTCCTTTAAGGCAGTGACATGGGCAATGAGGTGCCATTAGGCTCTTTGTCTTGAACACACACTAAACAAGTAAAACACATATTTAGATATGCACATGAGGCAGCCAGACTGGCACATTATAGCAATTGCTTTCAGTGTTTTATGCTGGGAATACGATACGTTTTTTTCCCGTTCAATTCACTGATCAATCGTTTTTTCCGCTAGATTTTCCACATCTCATCTTTCACTCACTTTCCTTATCTTTTTCCATTCACTTCAATGAGAAATCAAGCGGTAAAATGATTGAGAGGAATATCGGACATGACAGAATTTATCAAACGCATCTATCTAATGGAAAACCGTAACGTGTTCCCAGCATTACTGGTCCTCATATCTTAATCAGAGTACATGAGGCTTATAAGACTGAATACAATATTCTCTGCCTAAAGATGCCCAGAGACATGAGAGGACAGTCACCACATTCTATTAAAGCGGAATAGAACCCTGCATTTCAACTTTGCTCTAAAACATTATTTACAGCATATTATATGCAACCAGTATTTCTTTTTTACTAGACCAGCATTGGAAGGGTTACAAACAGAGCTTTAAAGTTCCTGGAGAGAACTGCTCCCTGCAGCCGAAGTTTAGATAGATACATTTAAGCAAAACAAAATGTAACAATTGTGGAATGTGACTCACTCTGACTGTGCGGGAGCTGTAGGACAGCTAAAGATGTGTAACATTCCTCACTTGTTACATTTTGTTTACTTAAATGTATCTATCTAAACTTCGGATGCATCTGCATTTCTATCCATGGAACTTTAAAGATCTGTGTGTAACCCTTCCAATGCTGGTCTAGTAAAAAAGAAATGCTGGTTGCATATAATATGCTGTAAATAATGTTTTAGAGCAAAGTTGAAATGCAGGGTTATATTCCGCTTTAATTGTGGCCATATTATATAGGACAGGTGAAGAACATACACGTATAGAAACCTACATTCATCCAAGCTCCATATTAGATATTTGTATTACATTCTGTCTCCCTGGCTGGGTTTGCATCACACACCGCACCAACCAAAGACCAGTCATTTTGAAATACCAAGTTTCAAAACCCATGCAAGGGCAAGAAAATAGATAAGAAAACAACATTATAGAATTGCTGATCCCGTATATATCATACACACCAAGTTCTGCTTCTTATAAACTAGGAGGAAGATAGCAGTTTCATTTCCCAGTTCTGCTTCTTTTTTAATGATAGTTCTCTTTTAAAACAGGTATAAGAATGATCTTAAAGTCCAGAACCCATGCCTACTTGTTCAATAGCAAAATGAAAAAGCAGAATGTTCTACAGGCATGGAAATGCTGAAAACTCTCAATACACTGTGTGCAGCACAAAGGGAAACTGAACTCAGATGAATATGGTGGACAGTGGCTGAGGGGTTTGCAGCTGCAGTCTTGCAGTCATGTGACTGTGACACCCTAACATTATTCCTGTACTACCCATATATACACGAGCTAATGCCACACACATTATACACTACAAATACAAAAACTGCACAGTGCTTTAACCAGCCCAAATACAACATTGCCTGTTGAAAAAAAAAACCCTCAGGAGACCAAGTATCAAAATTCCATATAAAGAAACAAGTGCTACACACCCTCTAAAAGCCACAACAGCTTGTGGATGCTGGCCAGCTATAGTGAAACACCAGCCTGCCTGGAACTGGACCGCAGTGCACATGACACACGTTACCAATATTTAGTGGTCAATCAAAAAAACCCTTTCTGAAGTGACCTCAAAACAGATATTTGACAGATATAGGTTACAGCATCCTATCTTACTAAATCTGACTTTTTTTTTTATTTGTCATCACACACACACACACACAACCATATGCACTGTTCCATAGAATGCACCACATCTCACACAGCACAGCTAATCATCATTACCTTCACTGTACGAGTTGAAGTCATTCAATTCCAGCGAGCCGTACATGCCAGGAAACTGGCCCTCTCTTGCTGAATTCCAATTGATGAAGCTACAATAAACAGCAGCAGAGTAAAAAGAGAAATTTACTACAATGAAGTCAAATCTCAGCTCAAAGAATGCACACACATACATTTCAGAAGCTGCCAGGGAGTAACAGGGACCGGAGTTGGAGAAAGGTGAGGTAGATGTACATTGTGCTCCAAGGCACACTGCATCATCAGGCACATTCCAATCGGCTCTCTACAAGGGGGCTAGCTTTTGGTATATTCGTTAGGTGCGGGTTGGACAATGAGGTCAACATCACATTCATCCCCCTAAACCTCTAAAAACATAACAGTTTCTGCTGCATCTAGCAATATAGATTCCAGTATACGTCTGCAAATACCCCAATCTGTGTACTACCTCCTCCTTGTCTGACCAGTTTAATCTCTTGACTTTTGTCAGAGTTCAGGAAATGTCCCTTTGCTTGCTGGCTTTTTAGTTAGTGGGACCTGCGGGCCTGTATAGATCCACCTCTACTTTCTGGTATATTCATTCTCAGCACTTTAAAGAGCTTTGCAAGAGGGAATGGACATTACACAACTGATGGGGCTGGAGATGAACCTCCAACCCGCCATATGCATGACCCTAGGCTCCTTATGATCTTGATCTATGAATCTGGTGAGTACCTTAACCGGAGTACTGTGGAGAGATTGCTAGGTGTTTCAGTACACTACATTTCTGACGTGGTGCTTGTGTTCTGCATCTTGGTACAAAGATTGTACTCGATGCTCTGGAACTTTTTAGAGATAGACAACATTCCAGCACCAGCTACCTATCCCATGTACAGAACTGCAATCATACATTTACAAGTAACTGATCATACACATTTGTATTTAATGCTCTTCTAAAACACACATTCTCCCCATGCCAGTTGCTTTCAGGAATGAACTGAAGACTTGTACAGGAACTAATGCAGCAGTGCACACCAAGGGACCACATGTACCTGTTCTGTACTGGAGGCACGGGAGCGTCCTGCGCTACACATGTCACTGTGCCCTCGAGGTTGTAGTTGACATCATTGGATAAACACACTGGCTGCGGAGTCCACACATCTTCCTGGGAATACAGACCTACAGAAACATAGGAATATGTAGGTGCAATATAAACAATATAAATAATATTAAAACATCCAGATGGCACAACTTATAATTGATCTCTCAATTCATGTTCCAGTGGCATCTAGGGTTCAGCTATACAGTAATCACATACAATATACATACAATCTACCAGGGACTCAGTAGTGCCAACACCCCCTAGTGGAATCCCAAGGTAGTACTTGCAAAATATAACTGCACACAATGGCCTCAATTCACTAAGCTTTATCAAACACTTTATCAAACGTTTGATAATTTACCTCATGGGTAAAATCTAATTTTGAATTCACTAAGGTGTTATGGATTTAGCGAAAGTTTTATCGATAAAACGTTCAATAAATCTATAACACCTTAAGTGACTTCAAAATTAGATTTTACCCATGAGGTAAACTATCAAACGTTTGATAAAGTGAAGTTTTAAATCAGGATGATACCATTTATTGGCTAACTAAAAATGAATAAAAATAAGCAAGCTTTCGGCCTTGCAGCCTTCGTCGGGCTTATATCCTGTTAGTATCCTGTGTAGTAAAGTGTTTGATAAAGCTTAGTGAATTGAGGCCAATATGTTTTCTCTCCTAAAATGGGTAGAAAGAAGGATAGGAAGGCACCAGGCGCTTGCTGAGGACGAGCTCTATAGACTGCCCCTATAATGGTTGTGCTCACGTAGACATCAATACCTTTGGTCTCTGAGGAAGCAGCAGTTGCCGTGAACCGGCTTTAAGGCCGGTATCTCTCCTTTGTAACCTAGCTGGAATGCCTGTATGCTTATGTGACAGTCATTAAACCCCTATACGCATGAGCTGGTGCTCCGACTTTTTCTCTTTTACTGGTAATTGTTTTCTCTCCTGTTCTGATATAAAACATAAATGGATATGGGGATCTTTCTATAAAATTAAGATAATGAGAGGCAGCTGTCCAGTACAAGGAATAATCTGTCAGTTTTCTAGAACTTCTTTCAGATTGCATTATAGGTTTGGCCACCCCTATTTTTCTCTTCTTCCACAAATTAGGTATCTATATATGCCTATATTACAACTGTCTAAAATCTAACCAAGCCAATGAAGTTCACCACCAATATATAGTGCTGCACATACCCGATCTGTTTGTAAGGCACGGAGGACGCCGTCCGCGCCCTCCGTGCCGTTCCGCCTGGTCCCCGGCGCTCAATAGCCCCCTAGCCCTCCCCCCCTCTGAAACCGCCCCCGACCGCAAGGCCCGGGTCGAGCTCTCCAGCCTGCACTAAGATGGCTGCCGGAGCTGGCCGTGGCTGCGCAGTCCGCATAGCCACAAGTGCGGCTGTGCAGCTCGAGGGCCAACCCCCCCATCCACGTAACAGGCTGTTTCCTGTAGCGGGGATCGGGACGTTGTCCTCAGAGCTGCGCAGCCGCACTCGCGGCTATGCGGACTGCGCAGCCACGGCCAGCTCCGGCGGCCATCTTTGTGCAGGCTGGAGAGCCCGGGCCTTGCGGTCGGGAGCCGTTCGGGGGGCTTTTGAGCGTCGGGGACAAGGCGGAACGGCACGGAGGGCGCGGACGGCGTCCTCCGTGCCTTACAAACAGATGCAGGTATCTAACTTTTTTTTTTTTTTTTTTAGAAAATTGGCCTCGTAAGTCCTTTAAGCTGGAATTTTTTTATTGACTCAAGTATAATTCTACCCAGCAAAGGTAATAGTTTCACTTGGGTCTCAATAGGGGTTAATGACTGCATACAGTATTGCAGTTATTTTTTTAGGGGGTGCTATGCAGGTGCTGGACCAATTTCCGGGGGAGCTGACGGCGCGCGTCAAAAAATGGGTGTGGCCACAACCTGCGGCGCGCAAAGCGCGCCGCGGCGAAAAAATGGGCGTGGTCATGACCGGATGAGGACGGGGCTAACTGTAATTTAAAGTGAACCCAGGGTGAGAGTGATATGGTGGCTGCCATATTTATTTCCTTTTAAACAATACTAGTTGCCTGGCAGCCCTGCTGATCTATTTGGCTGTAGTAGTGAACTGAATTACACCAGAAACAAGCCATGCAGCTAATCTTGTCAGTTCTGACAATATTGTCAGAAACCCCTGACCTGCTGCATGCTTGTTCAGGGTCTATGGTTGAAAGAATAAGAGGCAGAGGACCAGCACGGCAGCCAGGCAACTGGTACTGCTTAAAGGGAGATAAATATGGCAGCCTCAATATTATTCTCACCTCGGGTTCCCTTTAAAAGTGCAACGCAAAGACAGAGGGCCCAAGTTTTGGTGACCCTTTTCCCAGAAAATTCACATAATTGTGCAGGTTTTCTCAAGAAAATACACGTAATGTGAGCAGATTTTAACAAAAAACACGTCCAATGACCCCAATATGCACAATCGTTATCAGATATGGCCCCAATATGCACAATCGGTAGCAGATATGGCCCCAATATGCACAATCGGTGGCAGATATGGCCCCAATATGCACAATCGGTGGCAGATATGGCCCCAATATGCACAATCGGTGGCAGATATGGTCCCAATATGCACAATCGGTGGCAGATATGGTCCCAATATGCACAATCGGTGGCAGATATGGTCCCAATATGCACAATCGGTAGCAGATATGGTCCCAATATGCACAATCGGTAGCAGATATGGTCCCAATATGCACAATCGGTAGCAGATATGGTCCCAATATGCACAATCGGTAGCAGATATGGTCCCAATATGCACAATCGGTAGCAGATATGGTCCCAATATGCACAATCGGTAGCAGATATGGTCCCAATATGCACAATCGGTAGCAGATATGGTCCCAATATGCACAATCGGTAGCAGATATGGTCCCAATATGCACAATCGGTAGCAGATATGGTCCCAATATGCACAATCGGTAGCAGATATGGTCCCAATATGCACAATCGGTAGCAGATATGGTCCCAATATGCACAATCGGTAGCAGATATGGTCCCAATATGCACAATCGGTAGCAGATATGGTCCCAATATGCACAATCGGTAGCAGATATGGTCCCAATATGCACAATCGGTGGCAGATATGACCCCAATATGCACAATCGGTAGCAGATATGACCCCAATATGCACAATCGGTAGCAGATATGACCCCAATATGCACAATCGGTAGCAGATATGACCCCAATATGCACAATCGGTAGCAGATATGACCCCAATATGCACAATCGGTAGCAGATATGACCCCAATATGCACAATCGGTAGCAGAAATGACCCCAATATGCACAATCGGTAGCAGAAATGACCCCAATATGCACAATCGGTAGCAGAAATGACCCCAATATGCACAATCGGTAGCAGAAATGACCCCAATATGCACAATCCGTAGCAGATATGACCCCAATATGCACAATCCGTAGCAGATATGACCCCAATATGCACAATCCGTAGCAGATATGACCCCAATATGCACAATCCGTAGCAGATATGACCCCAATATGCACAATCCGTAGCAGATATGACCCCAATATGCACAATCAGCATCATCTGAAAAAGAAAAGAAAAACCCATTTACTCACCTACAGCCAGAAGACCTTCTTTCCCGACCTCCTGTCCCGAGTCCCGACCTCATTGTGGCGCGCAGCGCCCGCGCGCCCACGATCCTCTTCCTTCCCGACGTCACGACGAGACTTCCTGCCTGCATGCAGAGAGCAGGGCTACGGGAAAATGGCCGCCCGAAGCCATGCACTGCAGACTCGAAGTCTGCAGAACAGGGCTCCGGGCGGCCATCTTACCGTAGCCCTGCCTGCTGCTCCGTGCTGCCGCTGTGTGAACTGACTTGGCGTCTTTTAGACGCCTGAAGTCAGTTCACTCCAGGGGGTGCTTGGACAATTCTAGGGGGTGCTCGAGCACCCCCTTGCACCCCCCTGGCGCCGCCCCTGCCTTTAAGTGCAGTCAATACCTCCTCCAGGCCCCCAAGTGCTGCAATTATTCACGCTCTTCTATGCAGCCCAGTATTTCCTCCCTGCCCCTTTCCTTGATAATTGTTGTGGCCAGGACTTTCAGACCTGTGTTTTCTTGGCATTTTCTTTCCTCAAAGTGTCACTTACCACTGGGTACATTGCTGCAAATGGGAATGTAACTATAAGCACACACATTACTCAGTGTGCTCAGTGTTGCCTGTGACTCATGCATAAATCAACCCCTATACTTTTATGAAGTGAATCAGAACTAAATTTCTAGACTTATACTCTAGTATATACAGTACTTATTCAATACACCTGGCAAATTTTGACTTAAAAGTTACTTCTATTTAACCAGAAAGTAATTTTTTGAAGGGAAATTACATAGGTGTCTCCCAAAAGAAGATAAGATGATGTGATGTACTGTGATGCACTGAAACCACTTGGGCCCATATGCAATTAACTTTTTCTCCTAGATTATATTTTCACACCTTGTCAATAAAATGCTTTTTAAATCACCAGCGAGATAATTTTGATGGCACTTTTACCATCTCGTTTTTGGTACTTTTTCAATAGCAAATTGAATTGTATTTAGGCCTTGAAGTCTTGCCAGCATGATCATTTCGGATCACTATTATGCCTGGTCAGCCAACCATATTGATCCATACAAGGCCAGCGTTCATTAGATGAATGGAATTTGTTCCGTTTGCAGGATTACCTTTGTTTTTTTTAGCATCTGAAGCTTCAGAAAATGATGAAGATAGGATGTCTGGATAGTGAGAAATGCTGTTGATGCCTGAACTGCAACGACAAACACGCCAGAAGTGTCAAACTATGACTCATACTAAGGTATTTCATGTATTAATGTCTCAGTTCAAGTTCAGAGAAAAGTGACAGCATATCAAAGGTTACTCTATCTAATATAAACTACTGTACAGTAGTACACTTTTTATATTTAACAATTTTACAGAAATGTATTATTAAAAGTAAAAAAAAAACAAGTGCGGTCAGGGCACTTAAAATTCACAAGAACCGGTCTGAATGTTAACATGCTAACAGGAGAAGTTTCTATGAGAGTTATGTCTCCCCATCATTACAGACCTGTTTGCACTGCATGCAATGTGAACTGATTTGTGAAGCAAAGGCATTTGTCTGATCATAAGGACAATGCACATCACGGTATTATGCTCCCACTAGTGCAGTGTTATTCTTGCAACATTGCAAACACACTGCATGCTACATTTTTGTTGTATTTGCCCTTGTGTTAACCTCCTTAGCGGTACGCCCGACACTGTGTCAGGCATACCACTATCTGTCCTCCTGAGTGACCCCCACTGAATAAATGTGCTGCAATACCTGCAAAACCTTCTGCTAGCACCAGGCTAGCTAGTAAATGTGTCCTGCACCCTCCGCTCCCCCGCGATCCCCCCGTTTATACATTAGCCTCCCCCCCCCCCCCCTGGATCCAGCTGTCGCGCAGCCTCCCGGCACAGCTCCGGTCTCTCTATGGGGAGGATCGGGGTTGCGCATGAAGTCATGTGTGATCCTCCCCATAGTGAAGACCGGAGCTGTCCGGGGAGGCTGCGCCGATCACTGGATCCAGGCGGGGTAATGTATAAACAGGGGAGCGGCGGGGATCGGAGGGTGCAGGACTCATTTACTAGATAGCCTAGTGCCAGCAGAAGGTTTTGCAGGTATTACAGCACATTTATTCAGCGGGGAGGGCTGACTTCACAGATGCACCACCACCTGGGCGGCGTAACGCTCAGGAGGTTAATAAATGGAATCACAAAAAATGGAACAGACAAGATGGACTCAAAGCACCAGAGCTGCAGCCACTAGGCTCTATAGACAGTATCAGTGTTAAGGAGTCTGGCTTAGTGAACAGTAAGAGACAAGATTTTAAGCCAGCTCTTCTGTGTCAGAGGCAGAGCCCTTAACCAGTACACTATCCAGCCAAGGAAATGCTGTATATACAATACAGAATTTTCAAGTGTGGCTTACTTATACCCACAATAGCCAATCTAACTCAGAATGCAAGCGCATAATTAAACCAAACACACATGCAAAAAATTGGGGAGACAATGCATGCAACTGCCCTAAATTATGTTATTTATAGTGTGAACAGGTCCTGCTAGTGCTTCTATAGTTACGTAATCTTGCAATTTCATCTCTCCTGTGTCACCTGACTGCCATGGCAGAGATGGCAGGTAAGCTCGTTAGAAAGCACAGGATGTTAACAATATGTCTGCTTCCATGAATCAGGAAGTAGAAACACTACCGATTTTAGGATTTGTATCAGCTGTAACAAAGAAATGTATTTTTTTTAAAAAAAAACGATTATGATGATGCGTATATTTTAGAGCAGAGAGGAAGTTCTGAGTTCAGGTCCACTTTAAAGGATAGCAGGAACAGGGCACAGCTTCAAATGAGTTAAGTCCAGGCTTTTTTCAGTGTCTGTCCTATACAGAGAATACTCCCACAGGAACACAGGAGTCCGTAGAAAATGATTAATAGTACAATATCTGTACATGCTAATCAATAGCCAGTTTACCACTACTGCTTTAACTACGTAATGCCATGGGCTGAAGGGATTATACATGCACTTACACTTTGGCAGAATAAATGCCCAAGCTGTAATGACACTGTGAAATGGAAAAGTCTTACCTGGTATTACAAATACTGTGCGACAGATTCAAAGCAATGGGGTTCTCTGTAGGGAAAGTACTTTGTAATACATTTTCTCCTAAAAACAAAAAAAAACAAAGGGAAAGTGGAACATGAAATCCTTTACATCTGCATCACAGAATGTATTTATACACAGACGCAGCTACAGTTACACTTGTACACCATTTCCATGTCTAACACAAAGCTAGAAAAAGCAAACAATTCTAAAACACACACAGCTTCTTTCTCAGTTAATGGACAACCACTACAAACATGACATGGGTTTAACTATTGGTCGATATTCTCACTTTTAGTTAATACTTCTTTTTAATGCTCTTTTATTAATGGATAACTGTAGTGAGAGGTATATGGAGGCTTCCATATTAATTTCCTTTTAAGCAATACCACTTGCCTGGCTATCCTGCTGATCCTCTGCCTCTAACACTTTTAGCCCTAGACCAAGCATGCAGCAGATCCGGTGTTTCTGACATTTTTGTCAGATCTGACAAGATTAGCTGCATACTTGTTTCTAGTGCGATTCTGCAGGCAGATAGCTCAGCAGGGCTGCCATGTAACTGGTATTGCTTAAAAGGAAATCAGTATGGCAGCCTCCATATACCGTCACTACAGTTCTCCTTTAAGTCCGAAATAGTGACAGCACTATAAAGTTGTTTTTTTGTAGGGGAAGTACATACATAAAGTTTACAGGTTCATTCGATGCATCTGAAAATGTCAGACATTACTGCAACTGGACTGTTCTAGCATTCTTGCTCTCTGCTAACCAAATCCTCCAGCAGCAGTTTTAGTTGTTTTGTCCAGAGTGCTAATGCTAAATATGTATACCGTAAATATCTGGTGTGGCTAAACGGGCAGTTATGCCGGACTCACCTACACATAGCTCCAGATATTCAACTTCTAATTGCGTAGCTATTTTGTCATGCACACACAGCTGAGTCGGTCAGAGCTACCCAATTGTTTGTTAGTAAAAAAATTATACATACATATCTTGTATCCTCCATGCTTGTCACTGAGGGACATGGAAGAACCCCAGAGCAGGAGTGTGGTCCTTTGTTGAGAATCAATACATTTTCCCACATTGGCCCTTCAAAGATTACATGACCCCCACCTGTACACATTTTCCAGCTTTATAACTTTTTTTTTTTAATTACCTGTCTTAGAATTGACTATCAATCACCTTCAGAATAACCACCCCTACATGCCAAGGTACAATTTCTGGAGGAAAACTGACAATTTGCTCTAAAATAATAGGGACACTGCTGACTCACACCTCTTCCACTCTGCCATTAAAGTAAACCCAGAGAGACTCAGTTTGGGGATGCTGACACTGACAGACTATTATAACTAGCTATCATTAGGCCTGTTTATTGATGGGCGCTATGTTGTAGACATATGACGCACTACCCCTGCATATGCACACAGTGTGGCCTTGGCCCTTATTAGGTAGGACAACGATACCAAGCATGATTTCTACACTGCAAATCGTAAATGCCCCCTGTATCAAAATAATGTGTACTATGCCTAAAAGTTATTGGTGTATCCTTACGCTGTGGGAAGTAGAGCCGGTTTGGCATTGCATTCTTCTTATCTCCATCAGAACTGCTAGCACTGCTCCAGCTACCCCAACTGCCCCGGCTCGCTCGGACGCTGCCATGAGAACTGCCACACTCAGAGCTGGAGTCAGACGAGAGCTTTTCTACAGATTTCTTTTTCAGAATCTGATAGCATTCTGCAAAAAATAAAAACACATTATGCAGAGGAAACACTGTACAAATCTACTTACACAAAACAGCCCTGATTAACAGACGTGGAAGAAAATGTAATAACATTAGAATTTAGTGACTGAAAGAGAGCCTATAAAAATTATAAAATTATAATATATAAGTAAAGAAAAAGCAGTTTCCAAACAGAAATACTTGAGTGTTCAGTGTTCTTGGACCCATCTATTTTCCCTTGTAACTACTGAGTGCTTTAGGGCCTATTTATAAAGTGGCTACATTAAAATGTCTTTGCCCTGCATTTCTGCACATCACAGTGAAACCAGAGAAACCTCAGCATAAGAAGTTTGTTCTTTTTTGGTGAAAAAACAGCACTGCATTGTGCAGCGATTTTCTCCTCCTTGTTGCTGCTGATCAAATATTGAAATTGGGTTACAGATTATTGGAAATATCATGTAACCTGGCTTAGGCCTCTTTTCCGCAGACGTCTGAAATGCTTGTTTGTCGAGCAGTTCAGGGTCCTATCTGCACCCACAACTGCCATTCAGGTGCAATTTAAATGTAGCCGAATGGCAGCAGTTGTTACACCACACGTGTCAAGACATGACAAGGTGTTACCATGTGGCATAAAATCGTCTCATGTTGCATATGAGCACGGTAACGTACGTGTGTGTGTGTGTGTGTGTGTGGTGTGGTGTGTATGTGGTGTGTGTGTGTATGGAAGCAGCTGACAGGCGGTGAATGGCCTGCTACATTTTCCCAGGTGAGCGGATGCATCGCCCGTAGCCACCTATGGAGCGCACGTCTAAACAGCTGCCCTTTCTAGCATCAGTCCAGAGAAAATGTAAGCTGCAGATATAATCTGTGCCAGGACTGCTCTGTTCGCTTTTTACCATCTCAGCAGACCACAGAAAGGCATTTAACAACGGCAGTAATTTCAGCTGCCAGGCAATAATTAGGAGGGGGCTCACAGAGATAACCATGGCCGCTATAGATCCATCCCCACAAGAACCCTCCATATACAAGAACACCTTCTTCCCCCAAGCTGTCCTGCTGAGCTCGAGCCACTGCCCTGCAAAAACATCCGTCTTACTTGGCGAATAAAGCGGATTCTGACAGACAAATGTGTATAGTTACAATCACCTTAAAGAGACTAACAAAATGTTCAGCCTTATTTCTTCTATCCTATAAGTTCCTATACCTTTTTCTAATGGGCTCTGACTTACTGCAGCCTTTCCCAGTTGCACAGTGGCTGTACTATCTCTGTTATATAATCTAATCTTCCCTCTGTCGGGTTCAGGCACTCAGGCAGGAATGTGCTGGTATGCTTGTGATAGGATAGAAGCTATACACACCCTCTCCAGGCCCCCTGCAGGCTCTGTATGAGTCACAGACTGAGCTTCTCTCAGCCTATCACATGCTGTTAGCAGCCATGTCTTTTGTTTGTAAACACTGCCTAAAACTGGCAATTACAAGCCAGGATTGCAGCAGGGAGTGGCAGAAACAGCACAGAGGGGCCCAGGAGAATATAATGAATAGAATGGTATGCTTTTTATTGTAAGAATTTTAGAGTACACATTCTCTAACAGGCTGCATTTTCCTGGTGTACTCTTAAAATAAAATCATACCTGTGTCTCCATGTGACGGTATTCTGCTGTTTTTCTGCTCTACTCTGCAAGCTTCGCCATTCGACAGGGGATGCCACATTTTCCCTCTGTTTGTAGACCTCAGATCCGACCTGTCCACATCTGGATAATTGTGTTTTAGAACGCTTTGCTCTGTACCTCTGAAGTAAAGGCAACAAAAAGAAAAAAAAAATCAAATAGACATTTTTCCTTTCAAACTTTACATCATGAGCAAAGTCGTAACTAGAAATCACTGGGCCCCCCTGCGAAACTTTGGATGGGGCCCCCTCGCCCGGCTTACTGCACAAGTAAACTGAGAACCAATGTTGTTCAATTGGCTAGCGCACACTTGAATACGTTTTCCCCATGCAGATAAAAACAGACAGCAGTGAAGCACTGCAGACACTTTATCAATTGCATTAACCTCTGTAAAAAAAACATGCATGGTTTCACACATACAGACACAAATGGTGTGCAGAAACACATACAGGAAAAAACACACAGAAAACTGACAGACAAGTGTGCTCCCAGCCTCAGCTTTTTATTATACTCCCTCTGTCCATCTCTGATGGAGCATAACTGGCTCTGCAGACTCCTCCAGCATCACTGCAGTACAGAGCACTTGGGGAGAGGTAGAGAGGCTGGGGGCAGGGATCTGTACACAAGACCCTGCTGAACACTGAATAGGGACTGTCTACAAATCTTTGTAGGATTCCTTATCAGTGGCTAAGCAGATGCAGTCATTAGAGCAATAATGCAGAGACCAGAAAGCTTTTTCTCTTTGTGTCCTTAGTTGTCAGTGTCTCAGTACAGGGAAAATAAACTTCTCCCCTCATGGGGCCCCCTGCTGCTTCTGCACCCCCCCCCCCCTGCAGCTGCATCCCTTGCAGGGTCTATTGTTACGCCCCTGATCATGAGGATTCTTCTCTCTAAAGACTAAAGCCGTCTAATTACTTTTCCTTCCCTCAATCAACATAGCATGGTGCTTTCATACTCTTATGGGTTACTAACTGTACAAATGTCAAGCTATTCTTCAAAGCTTCCAATGCAAATTGCAACCAAAATCTAAGCCTGGAATATTCTCTAGCCCTGCCTACTATTGCCAGATGTGTACTCATTAGCAGCAGTTACATTGAGCAAAAGAGGATTTAGCTAGTTTTTTTATGATGGGCAACAAGGAGCACAAAATGTAAACCACAGCAGCAGTTTCCAGGAGCGAAATTGCGCTCCATTAGTACTGGGCAGCCAATGTAAGATACCACTTGTTAGGCAAACTAATAAGAGCAGGTGGGCTATGTAGAAAGAGGGAACAAGTAGAAGTTAGGGTCATGCACATACATGGGGTAGCAGTCATGTCAGGCAGACCCAAGTCAGCCTGGGCATACTGATTGATGGGAAATTAAGCTTCAGGAATCAAATCTCAGCTGTTGTGAAATATATATTCTTTAATCTAAGGATTATTGCAAGGATTAAACAAGTCATTCCTTCAGAGGATCTTCCAACCCTAGTTCATGCCTTCATCACATCTAGGCTGGACTACTGCAATGATCTCTATATAGGCCTTCCAAAGACCTACGCTGCCTGCAATTAGCACAGAATGCCGCTGCAAGGCTGTTAACGAGCCAACCCCGCCATTGCTACATAACACCAACCCTTTTCTCACTCCACTGGCTACCGATAAAATTGAATATTTTGTTTAAGATTGGCTTACTGACATTAATATCCTTGCACAATCTGGGCCCTGGATACCTGAAGGACTTGCTATCCAGAAGGACTTGCTGCAACTGCATCACCCCCCCCCCCCCCCACACACACACAATCTTAAATCAAAAGGATGCAACACCTTGGTCACCCCAGAGTCCACCTCAAAACCTGTGGAGACAGAGCCTGCTGTCATGCTACCGCTACACTTTGGAGCTCCCTGCCATACCAAATCAGGACAGCTCCATCCCTGGAAGCATTTAAGTCCAAACTGAAAACCTACCTCTTCAGTCTGGCATTTATGATCTGTATTGATCTGAGACACAACTATGCGCTTTGAGTCCTATGGGAGAAAAGCTCTTTACAAATGTTATCGTATTGTATTGTTTTTTTTTTTGGCATCTCCTCCACACTATAAGAAATATGAAAGTGTGGTGACCACCATTGTGATATGTCATTTTTATTTTACACAAACCGTATTGTCTAGTAATGGCATAGTCTCCTATTTGCCTTTACCAACAATGAAAAAATGGGAGGGTGAACCATATTTATTTAGTGGAGACGGAATTGACTGGTATGAAACAAGACTTCACAGATGGGTGAAAAACATATAGTCTACATTTTTAGCTGCAAACTTAAAGAGACTCTGAAGCAGAATAAATCTCGCTTCAGAGCTCATAGTTAGCAGGGGCATGTGTGCTCCTGCTAAACCGCCGCTAAACGGGGGTCCCTTCACCCCCAAACGACCCCACTGCAACACTTGGTCGCTCCTGGAGGCAGGGCTAACGGCTGCAGCCCTGCCTCCAGTCGCACCTAT
The DNA here is from genome assembly GCF_040937935.1 of Hyperolius riggenbachi. Taxonomy (NCBI): domain Eukaryota; kingdom Metazoa; phylum Chordata; class Amphibia; order Anura; family Hyperoliidae; genus Hyperolius; species Hyperolius riggenbachi. Next base: position 181,573,169 of record NC_090646.1, read on the forward strand.
CAGCGGCGCATCGCCGCCTCTCCCCCGCCCCTCTCAGTGAAGGAAGACTGAGAGGGGCGGGGGAGAGGTGGAGATACGCGCTGACAGACGCGCGTGGGGCAGGGCTGCGGCGGTTAGCCCTGCCCCAACCAGGAAGCGCTCTCCCGCTGCACCGAAGGGATTTGGGGGTGAAGGGACCCCCATTTAGCGGCGGGATAGCGGCATTTAGCAGTACAGTGCATACAGTATTGCAGTTATTAACCCCTCCTGTCCCTTAAAGAGACGGGATAGCGGCGTTTTAGCAGGGGCACATATGCCTCTGCTATCTATGAGGTCTGAAGCGAGATTTATTCTCGCTTCAGACTCTTTAAAGGACGACTGAAGTGATTGGTATATGAAAGCTGCCATATTTATTTCCTTTTAAGCAATACCGGTTGCCTGGCAGCCATGCTGGTCTATTTGGATGCAGTGGTGTCTCAATCACACAAGCAGCAGCTAATCTTGTCAGATTTGATAATAATTGTCAGGGTCTATAGTTAAAAGCAGTAGAGGCAGAGGATCAGCAGGACAGCCAGGCAACTGGTAATGCTTAAAGGGAAATAAATACGGCAGCCTCCATATCCAGTTCCCTTCAGTTGTCCTTTACCTAAAAAGGGCAGCACTGATTTAAAGTGTGACTGGTACAAAGAAATCTGCAGAAGATTCTGTTGAACAAGTCACATAGATTAAATGTTCCCAAGTGGGACCTCAGAAACACCGCTATTACACCAATAAATAAAAAAGGGGAGGGGCAAGCGGGAGTGAGGTCATGCGAGGTAAATGGGGAGAACAATGCTCTTGGCAAGCGGGATTGGGGCTGCTGTACACATGCTTGATTCTTGGCAGCTGTCCATGCGCTCAAATTTTATCCGGCATGTTAACCAGGGCTGTGGAGTCAGTACCAAAATCATCAGACTCCTCAGTTTATGGAGCCTTAGCTTCCAGGTACCCAAAATTGTTCTGACTCCTCCTCCACTGCCCTGGTGTTAATGGGGCTTAAAAAAAATTATGAGAGCATTGTTCACTTAAACCCTTGGTGCCCCTCCGCTCTCCTGTCCAACATCAATACATGCAAAGAACAGGGGGTTATAGCAAATGTATTGTCTAATCTGATACAATATTGTACAGTGTATGCCTGGCTTCACAGAAACTGGAAGTATTGTATGTGTGGGAGAAGCAGGATAGGTACCTAGCATTAAAGACACCATTCTTCTTCTTATTTTTTCTGGCACAGCCTCTGTTTTTATTCCAACTGTAATTTGGAAAAACACCATCCCTTTTCTCTCCTGCATTCCTTCTCCGGAACTGCTCCTCTTGCTAAAAGATAAAACAAGTATTAACAATGGTGTGAAGCAGATACAAGGTAAAAATATCAAATGTTTATGCCTGTATCAAATAACTATAATTTCAATGAAGAATTATGGCAGGAGAAAATATATATTTTTTTTACATATAAGCTGTGTACCTGGCACATACAGGACAACATACAAGAATCTGAATCAACCTTAAGTCGTGTCAAATTTTTCACCTACAGCATAAGCTTACATGATTACATAACGTCCCTATATGTTACCCACAAGCTTCACAGGGTAATTGCAGTCATTACACAAAGCATTGCCGCAATCTGTCATGATTACCAGCATCCTACACAGTTTGAGTAAATCCAAGCTTTATAACCATGCAGACAATGGGGAGGCCTGAGCAGAGATATCTACCCAAAAAGTTACAGTATACACGCACTATACATTACACATTCTTTCACTCTGGGCAGGAGCTACACAACAAAAGTAAGCGCCATTACAGTAAAATGTGAAGTGTGAGGTAGTAGGTTAACTTCATTGTTCAGCAATTTAGAAAATACTAGAGGACAGTGCAACAGCCATTCACTTAGCGTTTTAACATGTCAGCAACACTGTCTTCCATATTCATGGCACTTCAAGGAAACCTGAAGTGAGAGGTAAATGGAGGCCGCCATATTTATTTCCTTTTAAGCAATACCAGTCGCCTGGCTATTCTGCTGATCCTCTGCCTCTAACACTTTTAGCCATAGTTTGACATTTTTGTCAAATCTGACAAGATTAGCTGCATGCTTATTTGTGGTATGAGTCAGACACTAATGCAGCCCAACTGCTCAGCAGCGTTGCCGAGCAACTAATATCAATTAAAAGGAAGTAAATATGGCAGCCGCCATTTACTTCTCACTTCAGATTCCCTTTAAGGATTATTTAAAAGTGCATGTCAAGTGACTAAAAAATAAATAGAAAGGCAGATATTTACCTATGGACAGGGAAGGCTCTAGATCGGATCCTATAGTTCCTTCTCTGTCCTCACTTGTTCCCCTCACTCCAGCGCCGTCACCCCAGTTTAAAATGCCACCTTGGGTGGCTTCAGAAGCACTCAAGCCCTCGATTGCTTCAGATGATGGCGGCTCCATACTGCACATGCGCAAGTGCGCAAGCAAGCGTGCACACGCAAGCACAGTATGGAGCTGCCCACCTTTGGGAGCACTATGCTTCCAAAGCCTCCAAAGGGCTCACAGAATAGTATTCAATCAACACACAACAGGGTGACAGTGCTGGAACGAGGGGAGCAAGAGAAGTCAGGGAAGGTTGTATAGGGTCTAGAGCCTTCCCTCTCCATAGCTACATATCTGAAGGTACATATCTTAACTTACAAGCCTTCACTACTGTATCTAAAACAAGAACAAAGGTTTGGGTAAGGGTTAACTGACATGATGCGCTATTTGCTTTGGATATTGCATTATGAACATGACCTACTTTCTTGTTTACATGCCTTCTCAGGCAGGGATCGGAGTGGAAACACAACAGAAGCCTTGCCCTATACAAGGCTGTGTTTTCAATTGCAGTCAGAAAGAAGGAGCATGATAAAAGTTAGCTTTTAGGAGGTTTTAGCATTCCCATGTGGTTAACTGCCAACAGGAAACTTTGTCAGGATGATCAACGGCCCAAAAGGTTGTCCAGGGATCTGCCTGTGTGCATCAGGCCTAAGTCACATCCAGTAGTTGGAGTTCACTTATCTGACTTTCAGTAAGGACAGCTTCACACATTCTCCTCCATATGCATCAAAGAGAAAGTGTTTACATACACCTAAGCTAAAGATGTTACATATTAACGTTCTACAGCTTGCTATAAGCATGCAAGGTAGAGCACAGGAATGTGAGAAATGAGTAGGAGGCAGGAAACCATGTCTGCAAACCTGTCACAACCTTGGCCCATAAATACTGAACTTGTAATAGAAAATACATCAGACGTTGCCTCACAGAAACCTCACATAAAAGTCAGGAGCACCTTTAAAACATTCACAACTACTCTTTCTTGAATCCTCTCTTCTCATCCATTTATAAGTTTGTAAATGTAAAACCTTTTAAGTATCCAAAAAGCATAAAAACTAACTAAAAACAAAACTACAGTAGGAGGTGCCCATGGAAACAGTGAATTAAGATATCTAAATCAATGGTAGGTATGTAAAATAAAAAAATATATAGTCAGCCTACCTTGACGGAGACGACGCAGTATATTTTAGCACTAGGACTTGTAGGACTTGTAAAAAGGGTTTACCTAAATATCACTCCGTTAAGGCAGGCCGACTAGATTTTTGCTTTTATGCCTGGTACACACTATGAGATTTTTCTGACTGATTTATTGTCAGATCGATTATTTCCAACATGTCCGGTCTGCAATTCGATCGATTTACGAGCATTTTCCGATTATTGTCTATTTACTTCAATAGGAAATCAATCGGAAAATGCTCGGAAATCGATCAGAAATGTTGGAAATAATCGATCTGACGTTTCATCTGCCAGAAAATCTCATAGTATGTACCTAGCAGACTACATACCTACCACTGGTTTTGATACCTTAATTCACCATTTCCATGGGCGCCTCCTACCGCAGTTGTCATTTAGTTTATTACTCAATTATGGTCATATTGTAAACCTATGATTTTTCATTAAGTACTACAATCATTTTTCTGGAGACGTGACCACCAGTTTCTGGTGCATTCCGTTTCTATTGCCCAGATTAGCTTTGAAGTATTGCCTCGATTTTCATGCTGCTTTTGATTGGTCCATTTCCAAGTGGTATCAATTTGCATAGATTTAGCATAAGAGTTACATCAGTGCAGAAACACTAGTATCTTATTGACCATTCGTACTGGTATGGAGATGATATAAATAACACTTGTTTCTGACTAGAAATGTTTTATTTTCTAGTGTACTTAAAACAAGTAGACAAAGCTACTGAATACCGAATTCAGGAACCAGATGGTCCAACATAGGGGGGTTAGCAAGACATGTATAAGAGGCTGCTTCCTTTCTTTCAATTACAGCAAAACAGAAATCTGCCTTCTTAAAACAGAAGGTAATTGCAATTATTCAGGTTGGAGTGAGTATAGATTTCTCCCACGATGAATCCCTGCTTAATATGCAAATCATCCCTTGTTCTCCCTGTAAGCTACACTGACCTCCAGAACCGCTGGAATGCAATGAGGTGTCAGCTTGTTAATTGCTACAATAATCCAACATGCATACATGCAACATGCATGTTTCGGATTGGTCGATCCGCATCAGTGCATGGCATGGATTATTATGAAGCCCTGGGGATACCAGGCTCCTGGGCTTTATCCAGCACTGACTTCAAACAATGTTGAAGATGAGCAACACATAAATAAAGACACACCTTTGTTGGAGATGCATCTGCTTTAGTACAGGTCTTCTCCTCTCTGGAGCTGTTTTGAGGACTCCTCTCCACAAAGGCACCTTTGACTACTGTTTTTTTAGGCGTTTCAGCACAGTCCTTCTGTGCTGTAGGGGAAACACGGTGCTTGTTCCCTGCAAGAAACCATATATCATCACATATTCATAAATAGAATAACAGTATAATATTGATTGGTCCAGGGTTCACAGACAATTCAGATCAAATAGTTGCGGTCACTTTTTCCCTCTTTCCTACTAAGGCCTTGAGTTCATGGCTGAACAGGGAAGCCATACTTCTATGTGTAAGCCAACAGAATCACACAGCAGGAAAGTGGTTGTGGTAGATGCAGACTATTCGAGCGCAAATAAAAACAGCTTCGCCGCTTGTTCCCACTAATTACCCTACAATGCTGTTTTTGCATGAAATGTTCGAAAATCTGCAAGGACATCAGACATTGTACAGAAAGCTATGTCTTACATTCCCACGCTATACGCTATAATGCATTTTAAAACCACACTCCTTCCTGCATCTCACATTAATGGGATAAACTTGTCTGTGTCTTGCCATATCTTAATCTGCTTTTTAACATTCGTACTAAAAATCTAACAATCCAATACAAGACTAATATAGGCTGCTGTACACATGAGATCAATTACCTATTTGGTCAATAAAATTAATGCATGGACGCCAAAAAATACAACTAACAAGTTAAGATTAATTGACCATTTTTTTCCCCACAAATAAGATCATTTTATGGAATGAGTCAAAAAGAAAATGTATAATTATGCTTTTCTATGGCACTGACTTCTTCCACAACACTTTACAGAGTCATGTCCCAGACTGTCCATCAGATCAGCTCACAGGTTAATTCCTTTCATAGATTAAGACCAATTGTTGCAGGAACCAATAACTTATTGGTATGGTTTTTGAATGTGGAAGAAAACCACAGTGTTGGAAGGAAACTCAAGCAAAAAAAGGGCAACCCAAGTGCTGCAAGGGGAGCGTGCTCTGCACTACACCTCCATAAAGGTGCTACTACCTGAAGCGATTATGTTTTAAAACCTTCTAATAAGCATTTTAGCAACTTTTGTAGTTAAAGCTGCATTAAAACCTTCAGGAGTGTAGCTGCATTAAAACCTTCAGGAGTGTGTCTAGCATTAAAATGACTGCTTCTTTATGTTTTTTTCTGTAACATGCTCTATGATTTGTAGGCCTTAACAGCTGAAAAAGTTGTTACTACCAGTTATCCTTATATTTTATATTCTAGTTAATACTGGTTGTAGAGAATATACAACACAATAATCAAAAGTGGATGTCGGTCATTAGCTTCAGTTGACAACATCCAAATTGTGTGGAATTACAGGCTTTTAATTACTGGCAACAAATTTGTGGCTGGAACAACAGTTGAAATATTCAGAGCAATCCTGGAAGCTAAGATTCTATTTTTCTTTGTAAAACTTGAAAAGCTAGGTTTCAAGTTTTAACTGCAGCCATGCCAATATGATGTTAAATCTGGTCCATTCAGGTCCCACACAGAGCAATGATAACATGCTGAACGTTTCCTGCTATCAGGAGTGTATGCACAGCCACACAGAAGTTTTATGGCCACTACATACTTTTCAGCAGTGCTGCTGCAGTCCTAGTACTCTGACTACAGATATAAAGCACTCGTTTATTAACCCTTGCAAAGTAAAAAATACTAAGGCAACAGAGGTAAGTTCTAAGTAGGACTGGTACTATATATATATATATATATATATATATATATATATATATATATATATATATATATATACACGTTTATCTCATGTCACATGTTGCTTTAGGTACTCTTTAGTCTCTTCCGTACCGGACGGCTCTGACGTGTGTTTTTTTTAGTAAATTTTATCAATAAAATATACATAGAAAAGAGCAAATTAACCAGATCCTTAGTTAACAATGGTACTAATGCATCCACAAATTGATACGATACAAACAATTTTTAGAAGCAAATTATTTTTTTGTAGGGAAATTGACATTTGTTTGGAAGCAGAACTAAGGATCATATTCTGCAGGCTCTTAAAGTTCCCATAAACACAATGAATTTCCCATTTGATTCCCTGCAGATTTGATCACGCTGAAAGTATTGCTCAGACAGGATGGAAAATCTAAGTGGATCGGGGCAGGGCAGGCGGTAAATAGTCAGCCCATAGCATTGCATGGCATCAAATAGTGCAATGCTGCTGTTCTATCGCTTTTTAGTGGATCCCCTGCTGGAATCTATTAAAAATGGATTTGCTGTGTGAGGGAGAAAAGGAATTGATCATTCTGGAAGACTGGGTGGAAATCTTTAGGTGTATGGCCAAGCTTTAGGGTTATGAGCTAATAAGGAGTTAAAGGGGCACTACAGTGAAAAATTGTAAAATTTAAAATATGTGCAAACATACAAATCAGTAAATTTTTTCCAGAGTAAGATGAGCCATAAATTAGTTTTCTCCTATAATGCTATCACTTACAGTAGGTCGTAGAAATCTGACAGAAGTGACAGGTTTTGGACTAGTCCATCTCTTTATAGGGAATTCTCAGGGATGTATTTATTTTCAAAAGAACTTCGTGAATGGCAGTTGCTCTGTCCAACTGCCAAAAAACTGTAGCGAGCAGGGAAGCTGATCAGCATCATTGTTTAAATCCTTTTTAGGGAATATCATTATAAAGAATAAAAGCCTTGCTGAAAATCCCCTATGAAGAGATGGACTAGTCCAAAACCTGTCACTTCTGTCAGATTTCTACTACTTACTGTAAGTGACAGCAACATAGGAGAAAAGTAATTTATGGCTCATTTTACTCTGGAAAAAATGTACTTCTTGTTTGTATGTTTGCACATATTTTAAATTTTACAGTTTTTCGCTGTACTGCCCCTTTAAATAAATAATTTAGGAATTCCCTCTTTAGAACATTTGCATTTCCATAAATAGTTGTGAAAGCCAGATCTCAGAAATATAAGCAAAACCCCTCCCCCCGGTTAGTCACTAATATACATTTTTACATTAGAATAGGATTATTTTAACTAGCACACCTCAGTTCACAACAATGGCTCAGTACTTTCAGGAATGTGAATGCTTATTAGGACTTAGACAGTGAAAAATGACAGCAAAGCAGTGCAATTATGAGAACACATGAAAGCCTGAGCTATTACCAAGTGCTTATCTAATGTCTAGTTGCAGGGCCGCCTTCAGAAGTTTTGGGGCCCTATACTGCACAAACCAACTGGGCCCCCAATTTCTTTTTTCAGGACTGCCAGAAGATTTACAGCCTTTCTAGACAGCTCTGCACTTCAAGGGGTGTCAGGAAGGTCGGTGTGACAGACAAGCTAGTGCTGCTATTGAATGACATTCAGAATGTACATTATACCAGCAAGCTTCCTCTTCAGAACTTGCAGCTCTAGTCAAGTGTCTGATAAGTGTCCTTATGTGCTTCATGGTAGGACCCCCCCTGGCGGGGCCCCATACGCTACGCCTCCCACTCATGGTCTATCTGCGGCCCTGTCTAGTTGCAGCTTTTATAAAAAGGTGGAAAATACAAATAATTTACCATCAGTCTTCCGAGGAAAAAACTGTGGCTCAGTCTGTGACTGAAGCAGGTTCCTGGACATGAGGTCTGCAGGTAATTTACCAGATACAGAAGAAAAATCACAACAGTTCTGTTGTTTGGGCTCAGACAGCTTTTCTAAAGAAGTTTTATAAGTCGTTTCCATAGGAAACATAGAAGTGATTGGCTCCTCCTTCAAAGCACCTTCACTTGCAGTTCTTTGTGGGAGAAGTGAGCTTTGCAGTGCAGATTCTTCTTTCTCCAGACTATTGTCTGGGTTTGTTAAGTGCTTTTGGTTACCCGTATCCATGCTGTCTACAGAGTTCAAATCTATCCACTTTTCAGCCAGAGTCTCGCTACAAGCAGAATCCTTTGGTGAGGGGGGTGGCATGTCCACACTGAGCTGCTGGCTTGCATCGTAAGTGGTTGCATTGCTTCCCGCATTGCTTGACTTCTGCTTTATGCTGTAGTACACGGAGCACTTGTGCTGCTTCTTCTGAGAGTGACTGTAGGTAGCAGGACTCCGCTTGGATGCATTCTGACTGCGGACTGATGGAGCAGCGACAGACAGGTAGCCCTTCCCTTTCCCTTTGTCTGGAGGACCACTGGAGTCTGTAAAATTTTTGCAGCTGCCCCTGTAAGGACACAAAATAATTAACATGCATCTTAAAATATGTAAATTCAGAATGACATTTCTTTGTCATGCTTTGTTCTAGCAATATATTCTAGGGAAATTAAAACAAGGGTAAGTAGTAAGAGAAGGACGACAATAGTAAACTGCTCTTCTTATACTGACAGCTAGCCATGTATGTACATAACAGAGTGGAACTAAACTCAGAACTTCCTCTCTGCTCTAAAAGATTGCCACAGCATGAAAACCTTTATGGGAAAAATTCTTCATTAAAATGTATTAAAATCCTTAAAAACCCTTATGTTTTACTTTTGCAGAAGGCACTGAAATGGTTAATCCTCAGTGTCGGAATGCAGAGAATATCCTCACTACTTTCCCTACTTCACAGTGACCCCAAAGGTAAAGGCTGGGGGTAGAGAGCTCTAGCTCCTTCTTTTAAGTTCAGCATTCCTAATCTTCGCCTAGAAATAATGACATAATGTGGCAAGCTGATCAAAACTTCCTGATTGGAAATTGATCCTTGATACTTAAATGATTAGCATTCTACCACTCAATCCAGTGAAGTGCTATGCGACCATCCGTTCCCCCCTACTTTATTCAACATGTCCAATCACATCTTCGATCAATAGTCAACTGATACTGAATTGATGAGATAACTTGGGGCAATAAATGCTTGGCAGATTCAATTAAAATTATTGAAATATTGATCTGAGTATGCCTAGTTTGAGCATGAGGGTAAAAGGCAGGCCCATTTCTGAAAGCAACAGATCAGTGCCTTGACCTGTTTGCTCCTTTAGCAAAAGTTTTCGGCAAAGAGAAAAACCACCTTCTCTCTATCTGCAAGTACCTATACACATCTGGGGCGGGGTGTGGGCAGGGCTTGTGTAATAGAGGGGGAGAAGGGTTCCATTTCCATTGAAGATGCTAGTTGACAACTCTTGGAATATAATAACTGGCTTCATACACACCTGTAGGATTCAGAGGCAATTGTATCGACTGGGTTAGAACTTTGCAGGATGGATGAGCTGGAGTTGTTCCTATGTCTCAACTTAAAAAAATCTGAAAGGATATATTGTGCTTGCTGGAAGGCTATTAAAACAACTCCGATGAGAGACAAACTGCAAGAACAGAAAAAAGTTTTAGCTTACAATAGTAAACGCTAAGAGACAGAATTGTACAGAAGTGTGATCAACAAAGTCGTCATGAATTCAAATGTGAATATTAGCTGACAAACTTGTAGCAGAAGGTGCTTCACAGCACAGGTGGAAGCTAAAATACAATAGTAACAGCATAAAAACAGTTGTATATACCTAACAAACATGACAGTGAGTCTCCAGAAGGACTCCTCCCAGCTGGGCCCTGGAACGCCATCCGCACACAGGGGTAACAAGTGATGTGGGAGGGTCACATTGAGGGTGAAGCGGAATTCCAGATTGGAGGCACTCACAAGCGTCAGTTCACGTATCACCCAGGATGATGTGAAGTCTGGAATGAATCTGCTCAGAGAAACAGGAGGAATTATTTCAACATTCACAGTGGCACAGAACCAGCATAAAGACAAACATATAGCTATGCTTCGTATATTGCCTAGGCAGCATATAAAATATTTAAAGATTAACCATGCAAATGAAAAAAAATGCAAAAAGTTCTTTAAATTAACTTGTTTATGATTGTGGAGTTCCTGGATTTCTGATGATCATAGTAGCGTGCAGGCGACCAATTGAATGAACACAATCTATGCTGCAATCAAATAGCTCAGTCAATAAGCACTCAGCATGCATCACAGTGGAATCTCTCCCCTTCCCGATTGCAGAGTTGCAACCGATAGGCTTATGAAACTGATCACTGCGAGCAGAAGAAATACCTGCATAAACAATAAACTTAGAAGTTGGTGCTCTTAAGAGCGGCATTGGACGTGAGCGGTCATCAGTCTTGCTGCCTCCAGGTGGATGAGAAGAGATCCATATCCAATAATAAGTGAACAGAGCAAACCAAATCGCGATTCAATAAGACATTCCGTTACTCCTTTTTTTTCCCACCCGTAAGATTACACCACACTATCATTTAAAATATGCTCTTATTGATAGAGTGTTTTCAGGGTGCGTTTTTCACGCTTATTTGCCTACATAGTACCTCGTTGTCATTAGATTGCTTACTTCATACTTTACCTAAAATAGGTAAAAGTGCGTAATAGCTTTATATTGAAAGAAAACATTTTGTACGCTCTCTGAAATAATTAGGCATTCCACACCTGTTTTCCTTATGCCTCTTTTCCACGGACTGTTGATAGGCAGTGAAATGCCTCTCAAACTCTTACACCTGGTCACTGCTTCCTGGTAACTGCTCACTACTGCCTGGTTGCAGCTCACTGCTGCCTAGTAACTGCTTGCTGAGCACACAGCTCAACAGTCCGTGGAAAAGAGGCCTTACTTTGCTGGTAACAATCACTACAAACTCATCTTACACACACACACTTATTCATGAACAAATACTTGTAACACTTAATTAGGAATACCTGTACACTTGCTCATTTATGCAATTATTGTATTTAACTACCGTACCTGGCAGCTAGTAATGGTCATTCAGATGCAAATAATTGTAATGTAAAAATAATAAAAGTTGATGCAGGATTATGCAAATTCCAAATGTAAATTCATGCGACTTGAAAACCCCCCAAGGTTTAATTTGGTTTGTCTATTTTCAATCTGCAAAAATGTACGTACAGAATTTGCATAATCTTTCATCAACTCGGAGTGATTTGCATCTCACTGCCCATCCCTGGCCACAACAAAATGCATAAACTCATGCAGATACAGGGCAGCAGATTTAGTTCATGTTCACATTTAGGGATGGTCAATGAGATGCAAGTAACTCCGAGCTGATGCAGGATCATGCAAGTTTTGTATGTTAATTTTTCAGCTTGAAAATGAACCAATCAAATCCCAACAAATACAAACACAATTATGAAAATGCATAATTCTGCATCAAATGAATTATCTGCAGATCATTGACCACTCCTATTTACATTAAATACCAGAACAGGGAAACTGTAATGCTGACTGGGGCATAATTGTTGGTGCCATATGAGCTGTTTTTTCAGTATTGCTCTTAGAGCCCTTTAACACTTAATGCATTTGTGTGCGTTAGTATGTGATAGTGCACGTTTTTTCCATAGCAGTGCATTGTAAAAAAAAAAGCTACCAGTTAAAATGCGTATAGTGGGAACTGTGCCATAGGAAAACATGGACATTACTTTGAAAATCAGTTTTCTTTCAGTTATAACTGAGAGCAACTGATTAAAGAGGAACGGTTGCGAAAATCTTAAAATTTAAAACACATACAAATAAGAAGTACATTTATCACAGAGTAAAATGAGCCATAAATTACTTTTCTCCTATGTTGCTGTCACTTGCAGTAAGTAGTAGAAATCTGACATTACCGACAGATTTTGGACTAGCCCATCTTCTCATAGGGGGTTCTCAGGGTTTTTATTTTTAAAAGCACTTAGTGAATGGCAGTTGCTCCGTCCAACTGCCAAAATAGTCTGCAGCGAGCAGGGAGGCTGGCCAGCATCATTGTATTAATCATTTCCAGGGAATGTCTTTATAAAGAATAAAGGCCATGCTGAGAATCCCCCATGAAGAGATGGACTAGCCCAAACCCTGTCGGTAATGTAGATTTCTACTACCTACTGTAAGTGACAGCAACATAAGAGAAAAGTAATTTATGACTCATTTTACTCTTGGAGAAATGTACTTCTTATTTGTATGTTTTAAATTTAAAGATTTTCGCGACAGTTCCTCTTTAAGAGTAGAAGGGCCCTAAATCTCCTGGGACAAAAAGCCTGTGGTATCTTAGATAACAAGTCTTTAGTGCTGTGGTAAATTTCATCCTATTTCTCTTGTCAGTTATCCAGTCCCCCTCCTGGTTTTGCAGCCACTGATGGTATTCCTGTAACACTGCAGAGAACACAGAGGGGCATAACCCTGTCCCCAACACCCTCTACCACCCAATCCCTCTGACCCTGGTAGCTTCCCTAATATAGGAAAAGTAATGAAAGAACAATGGAGTGTCTCCTTGCTTAAAGTTGGGCTTTAAATTACAGGCAACGTAATAGTGTGTAGGTTTACACATTACATATTTGAAAAGATAAGATAGACATTGCAGTGTCTGCAAAGAGGCAACTAACAGTTTTTATGGCAACACCGATACTTACACAATATTGATGTCTCGTGAAGTATTTTGACTCAGAGAAAATATTTGGCAATCTAGAACTTCAAACCCAAAACCTTGGCAGTTGTATCCATTTATTTTCATAGCCACAATGGTTATGGGTAGAGAACCGATGTTTTCAACTTTAAACATTTTTGTTATGGATAAAACTTGCTTGCTGTTCTTTAACTCTGTATGAGACAAAAGGAATGTAAGTATGCAACTAAAGCCAACATTATGACAGAGCAGAGTCAAATAAAAAAAAAAAAATACTCACGCTGTCTACAATCCATCAGGGTGGATTCTGGGACTCTAAATCGTAGGGATCCACCAATTCCTGGCAGTCGCCCCCCAACACGCAGCAGCTCTCTTGCTCCAAGACCCTCTACAGTAATCATGTCCAGAAAAGTCAGATTATTTCTGTCAAGAGAGATAACATTGTGTTCACATCCCTAAGTCTTTTCAGAGGTGTTTTTATGATCTCCTGATGTATTTGTGTATCTGTATATGGGGTTTTCTCTGAGTTGTATTCACTAAGTTGTTGTGCGATAATAACGTCTAAGCTTGTTTCTATTGATTAACAAAGGGTAATATCCGCACAGAGGCTATACAAGTTCCATAAGCTGCCCAGAAGTGTGAAAGTCCTCAGATCGACTTCATGTAAATACAACAAATTCAACTTCAGCGCTGCATAGTACTTTACAGTATAAATCCATCACCAACACCCTTCAAAGTGCAGGCTTACCGGCTTCCAAACAGACCCAAATTATAAAGTCTAAGCGTGTAATATATCTCCACAACGATCAAGGCCTCGCCAAGCTCTCCTCAAACTTCAGATGCACCAGTTATCCTTCATATGGCACAAATACTGCCAGCATATATGTGATGCGCTATTTCTGCTGAGGGTCCCTGCTGTAAGGGCCCTTATTTGAGTATCTGGAAAACTTTTTATGCTTGCGAATAAAGGTGCTTGTCTTTTAAAACGGAGAACACTTAGATTTGTTTTTCTCTGGTATTACATATATGCTGGGAGTATTTGTGCCATATGAAGGACGAGAACTGGTGCATCTGAAGTTTGAGGAGAGCTTGGAGAGGCCTTGATCGTTGTGAAGATATATTACATGCTTAGACCTTATAATTTGGGTCTGTTTGAAAGCTGGTAAGCCTGCACATTGATGGGTATTGGTGATGGATTAATACTGTAAAGGACTATGCAGCGCTGAAGTTGAATTGGTCGTTTCTATTGAAGAAGTGTTATGTGGAAATGAAGGCCATTTTGGTAGTTTCTTGTGACAGAAAAGAGAAAGGATATGTGCAAATTCTATACTTATATTTCGTCCAAAGACAGCTCTGGAAATTTTTAGAGATTTTGAAGTAATTGCGAAATTTCAACAATCCTTGTGCAAGTGTACGGGGTTAAAGGGCCTGATCACTATGCCGCCTTGCTGATCCAATTTCAGCACCACGGCTCAGTGTGCAATATGCAAGGACATCAGTATATAGACAGCACTGTCTGATAAGAACTCTGATGCACTGGAAATGTATGCAGATCGCAAATGGACAAATCAAGGTTCACCTTGGCAGGATGCGACTGGTCTATTTTCAAGCTGCATAAATTTGCATAACTTCACTTACTCTGAATTTTTGCACCTCATTCACCATCGCTAGTGGGGAGGTTTGACAATAGCCCAAAAAGATTTTTACATTTAAGAGTTTAAAGTAAACTTTTTATCTTAAATATTTCTTACATTTTCATTCTTTTTGTGCAAGATTTGAGGATGCAACAAATGATTATTCTATCAAAGCTTGCTTAGGCTAGATTCTGTTCCAGTCCTGTCAGTTTTCCATAGCTAGGTTCACACACACAATGTGTATGTGTGAACCCAGCCTTCCACTGTCCATGTACTGCAATTTGGGAGTAATACCACATGTATTCTTAAATTAAGCTATACATATTTAAAATAAACAGACAAAAAATGTGCTATTTTGCTGTCAGGTTTACTTCATTTCCTCACTTGCAATATTTTACTATCAACACATTTTGAGAGCCCTTTATTAGAGAAAATATACCACATGATATTAACAGACCATCAACTATATTCTATATAAGTCAATGCAACATCAATTTGGACTCCAAAGCAAATTTCCACTAAAACAGTATTACACGGGTGACTATGCTCAGATGGAAGCAGACTTATCCTCAAAGCAATTCTCCTCAGCCCAATATCCAGGAACAAGGTGGTTGAGTTTGAATTCAATGACTAGTAGCTCATGACTCGTATCTTTACTATTTTCACTTAGTCACTTTAAAGTCACTGTTGATGCACATCTGCCCTGTTTATTCCATTCAAAAGGAACCAGTAGCTACTCCTCTCTCTCAACTTTTCCCCGTCCTTGAAGAGCATTACAATCCTAAATGATTTCAAAATTCTAATTTCTTGGTTCCTGCAAGGAGGGCCAGGCACAAAGCAAGGCTAAGGAACTCCACACTCTGGGCAGTAATAGAATTCTTATTTCGCTCAAAACACATCATCTCTGATGACAACGTAATGTTGCACACTGAAAATGTACTCTATAAAAAGGAGTTTGGAAAGAAAGCACTCTCCTGGCATTGTATACGTATCATGCAGTCCAAGCTCTAAAGACTGTCACAGGGTTCCATTCAATCTTTCATTCAGCTCATGTCCTGCATGCTATTGCAGCACAAATATGCTGCATAATTATTAAATGATGGTATTCACCAGCCAGCCATAAATGTTAATTTCTGGTAGGCATAAAGGCATTTCAACAGCTTCGCAGACTGGTTTAGTTGTCTGCCATTAAACACTAATGTTTGGCATTTGAGATTTTTTAGAAGTAGAAAAAAGTAGACTAAAAACTGTCTTGTTGTCAAAGTACAACCTCCAATAAAACAATATTTCCTGGTATTTCATATTTAGCCTAGGTACTGGAGGTTTTCCAGCGCCAAGGATAAATGCTGTGACTTTTGGGAAAGTTTTTTTTAACTAGCTGGCGTAGCTTTCCGTTTCTCAGTATTGTCAGATACTACTTTTCTGATCTACAGTATACTATCTAGCTCAAATACTGCAGACCACCAAGTAGGAAAGATATATTGTAGCGTTTTCAGTTCCTGGTTCCTAGTATTTACTACCCAGTGCAACTAACCGAGGCTTGGTAGCATTGGGGGATAAATAACTTTGCAATACTGAAAGATTCGGCATTCTGATAACATCTAATCCAGGTATTAAACACTTTCCAGCCCAGTGGATAAATTACTAACCAGAGACTTTCTAGCAGTTATGAAACATCAAGCTGAAGACTGCATTGTGTATAATACTTTTTATAGCATTTTAGTGTTTGTTTTGTGTATATTATACAATATAAATACACTTGTAAATGCCTTAGTTGTCCAGGTCATAGACAGCAGGCCCTTATGCAATTAATTTTTTAGGAGATAATTTTTACAGCATTTTACAATAGCAAAAGTACCCTAAAGTTGGTGAAAAAGTACTATCAAATTTATTTTGAGTTTTCTTGCTTGCTGGTGGCTTAAAAGGCATTTTATGACAACTTGTGAAAATATCACCTAGGAGAAAACTCGGGTGAAAAAGTTAATTGCATATGGCCCTAATGTTTCAATACTGAACAATACTTCTATATAGGAGGGTTTGGTTGTCCACTTATGGCTCTTTTTTAAGCATTTTTTAAGTTAAGTTCTTCTTAGGGCCCCTATGAATTTGTGGCAGCATGGGATTCTGAGATGCACATCAGCATTTGTACCAATGCAAGTATGTATAGGATTCATGCGGGATGCGAAAAAATGCTGCTGACCATCTGTTTTTTACCACCACACACGCCAATTCAGAAGCTCCCTACTAATGTCAATAGACTGTGATTCCCTGTCTGAATTTGTTTGGGGGGGAATCTCAACAAATCAAGCATTTTGGAAACAAGCCCTTACAGTTTTCACATGTGTTTCAAAGCAGGGGTGCTCATCAAAGGGTCTTTGATGAGCACCCCTGCTTTGAAACACATGTGATTGTGTCAATCATACTTTTACAAAATTTCCTAATCTATGTAGCAGAAAGGTAAACAGAGTGAATGCAGTTTGGATGGATATTTTAGGTAGCCCCTTTTATTACACAAAATTGGTAAGATTGTACAATCAAGATTGTATCATTAACCTCCTTAGCGGTAATCACGAGTTCAGTTTGGGGTGGAAAAAAAACAAGCCAGGAGCGGTAACCTCATGATGAACTCGTGGTAGCTGCCGGGAGATCCAGATGTCGGCTGCCATTCTCCCTCTTCTCCGAGGCTCTGCTTCCCCCTGGTGAGATTGCTGTGTGTCGTCATGACGACAGCTGGCAATCTCACCATAGGGTTACAGCGCCACCCGGACGACGGAGGAAAAACTGAAGCGCTGGATCCCAGTGAGGTGGGTGAGCGCTGGGGCTGCTGAACGCTCTAGCAGCATGATTTTTCCAGGTTTTAGGATCTAAAAGCAGGCAAAAAAAAATAAAATTTTTTAAATTGCACCGCTTTTAGACACAAATCCGGAAAGAATCTAACGCCATGGGGGTTAATGGAGACCTTCAGTAATCACTCTTCACAAGCCAATAAGAGTCACATGACATTGTCACATTCCAAAAACAATTTCATGCATAGGAACTGCATGTAGATGGATAAGTGGGAATGGGTTCTCTCCGTGTTCTCTTCACTGGTGACCCCAGGAAACAAGTAGGAGAGGAGATTAGCACATCAGTACAATGATTTTTCACTCTAAACCTATTTACAAAACGATTTTATGACAACATATACATACTACTAATGCAGACGATTTGAAAAAAAAAAAAAAAAAAAGTACCTAAGAATTATAAGTGAGGTAACTTTTCTGTAATCTACAGGTGCAAAGACTATCCCAACTTGCCGACATTCCCAAGGTGATAAGACCAACTCAACAACTTCGCTACTGCACTCAGTATCGTCCTGTAACGAAAAACAGTTTACTTACCAAAACTTTTTTGAAAGAAGCCCAACAATAAATAGTACAATCTATATGAAAGAGAAAAATTTACAAAATGAAAAAAAAAAAAAGAGATTTCATTTTTGTATATGTTGAAACAGAAATTTATAATGGTACTTACATGCAAAAGTGCAAGGAATTACCACAGAGATTGGTCAATTCCGAGTTGATGCAGGATTAAAGAGAGCTCGAGGTGGGTTCAATAAATTACAAAAAAAAAAAAGTAGGCTACCTGATCCGGGGACTGAGCAGATCAGGTAGCCGCAAAAACCGCCGCTCCCTTGGGCCGCAATAACCCACTTTCATGACCTCTGGGACACGACGCTGCAAGGAGAGACACTGTGTCTCAAAGCGTACAGGGAGGCAGGGGGTGTGGCCAAGAAGAGAGAGTTGCCCAACGGCAGGAACATCCCTGGCGGGCATTTTGAACAGGTAATTCCTCTCCCCTCCGTTTACCTCCGAGATAACTACAAATATTGTCGCTAATCTCAGGGGCTATAGCGCGGCGGGGGTGGGTCAGAGATCAGCGCTGTGGGGACACAAAAGCATGTCTTGAGGCAGAGAACATGCCTGTGTCCCATCTGCTCCCCCAACCCCCCCCCCCTCCTCCCCCCCCCCAAGAATCACCTCAGGTTCTCTTTAAGAAATGTTTAATAAAAATGCTTGCAGCTTGAAAAGAAACTAGGTTTGGCTTCAACTAGTCCATATTCAAGCTGCATATCTTATACAATAAAATCCCCTGTCGCTGCGTCCAGCTGTCCCTGTTTTTTGCTATTGCGCATGTGCGCAGTAACGGACAGCTGGACAAGATCAGGGAGGGAGGCGGGCGAGAGAGGTGGGCGAGGAGTGCGCGGCGGTTGCGTGGGCATGCACACTGGCGGCGGCAGAACGAAAAAAAAAAAAAAAAAAGACTTGGGTCTACTAGCATTGGCATAAATGCTGCATAATCTTGCATCAAATCTGATTTTTTTTTCCATCTCACTGACAATCTATATTAACATGTCGATGTCACAAAACACAACGCTGCTTACATCTGAAAAAGTGGCGGCAAAACACCTATAAAGTATAGTTATGTAACTTTAGCCTAAACCATATTAAGAAAAATCTGCTCACTGTTTTCAAGAATAAAACACCACACACACACTAGGCCTCAACGATTTTAGGAAAAAATTGAATTGAGCGATTTCTGTCTGAAATTGCGATTTCTATTCGATTCACGATTTCCTTCAAATCAAGCTTAGTTCCCCTCTCTGTGCCTGTTTATTCCCCCTTTGTCTCCCTGTCTCTCCTTGTGCCCCCTTTGCCTCTTCATGCCTTCTCTGGGTCTCTCATTTGCCCCCTTTGTTTCTCTGTGCCCACTCTGTTTCTCTCTGTGCCCCCTCTGTGTCTCTCTCTGTGCCTCCTCTGTCCCCCAAGCTGCATCAGTTCTGGACATAGTTTCCAGCACGAGTCCAGCGATGCCCGTCTATCCACTTCGCCTCCTGTTTTGCCAAGCACAAGAGCCGGCAGAGGGCGACAGAGGACGCAAGGTATGTCTAACGCTGTGAGCTGCACGCTCTGGGACTTTGGGAAAGTTTGAAGGCGCTTCTTCAAACTTCCCCATGTGGAAATGACGTGATTGCGATATTCGCCGCTTTGACGATTCTGAAATTGTGACCTTGGTGATCACGATTTCGATTTAAATTCGATTTATCTTTCAGGCCTAACACACACACACACACCCACCCACCAACACGCACACCCACCAACACACACACCCACCAACACACACACACCCACCCACCAACACACACACCCACCCACCAACACCCACACAACCACACACACACACACACACACACACACACACACACGCACGCACGCACGCACGCACGCACGCACGCACGCACGCACGCACGCACGCACGCACACACGCACGCACGCACGCACACACGCACGCACGCACGCACGCACGCACGCACGCACGCACACACGCACGCACGCACACCAACACGCACGCACATGCACACACACACACACACACTTTTCGTCTGCTATGTTTTCAAATGATTTTAAGAAGTGTTTGTGAGAATTAAACCACAGTGAATTTCACTTCTATATTGCTTTACTTTTATAGATGCAAATTTGGATATTTATTTAGGGCTTATAACTTTACAATGCTATCAAAACTCTTAATTGGCTGCTTACTTCATAAATATTACAAAGGTTTCTGGGGTAAACACAGTAGTCTGCAGGATATGCATGCTGTGTCTCCTGCATAGTAGTGTTATACTGGGAACATTTTACTGTGTCTCATACCTCCAAATATTCTGCAGGGGCCCAGGGGAGCAGTATTAGGTATGGAGGCCTATCACTGGCTCTAGGCCCTGCACCATCACCCGCCCCCTCAACCTTCTAATCACAAATGTACAGTCCTGTCTGAAAATTGATACAAATTACAACCGGGCGTCCATGTTGGAGTCGATCAAAGTGATCAAATCTGCTGGGGGGTGGATAAATATTGCATAGTGTATGGGCACCTTATGTCATACTAGAATGAAAATATGGCCCAGCACTGTTAAACAGAACATTAAAAAAAACTGATTAACCACTTTTTCCACTGCTACAGTATATCTAAGTCATTTGTGGCACCCTCCGAGCCACCATGACGTAGATATACCGATTTAGCTTGAAGCCCTGCTGTGCACGATCCGGTGCGCTTCAGAGCACTGTCAGCTGCATTACTAATTGGTGAAAGGGAACATGTTCCTTAGTAGCCAATTAGTTCACCCCCCTCCCATGAACGATAGCTACAGTAGTCAACTGCAGCAATCCTTCATCTATCCCCCTCCGTGAACAAATCATTAAAAAAAAATAAATCCACCAGCATGCAGTCTCTCTCACCTTACCGCATTACTGCGACTATCCTGACGCCGAGCCTCCAATCCCCGCTCTGCATTCAGCTGAGTATTGCCGACTACCCGGGTCCCAGCTTGATGACGTCATCAAGCCGGGACCCGGGTAACCGGCATTACGCAGCTGACTGCAGAGCGGGGATCGGAGGCTCGGGCTTCAGGACAGTCGCAGGAATGCGGTAAGGTGAGAGAGGCTGCATGCTGGTGGATTTTATTTTAATGATATGTGCAAGAAGGGGGCTGCCTGGTGGTGGTGGTGGAGGGCATCTGGCTATTAATTCCAGGTGGGGTTGGGGGGGGGGGGGGGGGGGTCATAACCAAATACTAGAAAAATACAAAAAAAAAAAAAAGATACATCCTATAAGCAGAATACTGAACCTCCACTCCTGCTTGGAATGTTCACAGTATTCAACATTAAGTATCCTACCTTACAAAGTAAATACATTACCTGTTCATTGCATTCTCTTTGTAGCTTGAACTCTGCAGTTGTGAGATCGATCTCCTGTTCATTTACACCATACCTAAAAAAAAGAAAAAAAGAAGAAAAAAAAAGCAGCATTTTAGAGAGGTTTTACTGAAGCTTACAAACAATATACCAAAGTGAAATGTAATCTTGGGTGGCCATGATGAATTGTCTGCAGTCCTGAAGGGTGCTAGGGGCCCACTTATCAGGACAGGAGGAAGTATCTGAAGACAATTTTTGTAGAACCCTGATTGGCAGTTTTAGATCATCTTATTTATAAAAGCAAGAACCGATCTTGTTCCTTGGTGAACAAGCTTCAAAAAGCGGAGAATAGAGGTACCATAATATCTCTTAGGGCTCATTTCCATACAGCATGCTTTTATGAGCGCTTATGAAAATGCAATTGAAGAGACAGCAGACAGTGCATAGACTGCACTGTCTGCCATTTCAAATCATACGTGGCAATTCAACACTGAATTGCCACATAGTTGCCTGCTGCCACGAGTGACGCGCGATGCATGGAAACAAGCCCTAAACCGGCAAACAGAAGCCTCACCCCTTTGTGTTGATAATGGCAATCTGTCTGTCCTAGTAGCAACCACCGTTTCAGAAGTTACATATTGCCCACTCAATTTAACTGCACCTGTGTACCAATACTTTCTAATGAGGCAAAACAAACACCGTTCTCTATGAATTCCTATGCTGTTGCCACTATGGAGGTGACCACCACCATGGAGTCCTTAAAAAGTGGTGACACCACTTAAAGGAAAAAAAAAAAAAAAAAAGATTGGGTAAAAAGTCCCAGTAAGGGTTCAGACGCACTATAATTGCTTTTCTGAGCGCTTTTGGGACTCCAATTTACGTGCATTAAAATTTTACCGCGATTTTTAATGTAAGTCAATGGGAGCATTATTTAAAAAGCTCAAAGAATCCTCAGATGCCCAAAGCGCTCAGAAAAGCGCTAATAGTGTGTCTGAACCCTAACAGATTCTTTCTATGTTATTAAAGGGCATCTGAAGTGAGAGGGATATGGAGGGTGCTATACATATTTCCTTTTAAGCAATACCAGGCGCCCAGCTGTCCTGCTGATCCTCTGTCTCTAATACTTTTAGCCATAGACCCTGAACAAGCATACATCAGATCAGGTGCTCTGACATTTCTGTCAAATCTGACCAGATCAGCTGCATGCTTGTTTCTGGTGTGATTCAGACACTACTGCAGCCAAACAGATCAGCAGGGCTGCTAGGCAACTGGTATTGTTTAAAAAGAAATAAATATGGCAGCCTCCATATGCTTCTCAATTCAGGTTCCCTTTAAAGGTATTACCTAACCAATTTTTGTTGTTATGTTTTCAGAAGCAGCGGCCAAGCTGAAATCTTTGCTGTTGATGGCCACTTTTATAAATGTTGCAATCAGAAAGGTGCTGTTATCTCACTATTATAAATGCGAAAGTTTGGAAGTTTGTTAATCACGAAACAATGGCTGAACGGATTTGAATGAAATTTAGCACACACAGTACATTACCTGGAACACCACATAGGATATCGGTTATCCCCATAACTAAAAAGTGGGCGGAGACAAATGCAAATAAATGGCAGCCATTCTTTCACGGTTATTGGTAGGGTTCTCAAACTTTGCACAGTTGGTCACTGGGTGACTGAGATTTATATTCAGAAAAGTGGGTGAAGCCTACAAAAGATAATTAAAATTCACCTATTGACTTTCAAGGGGGATATTTAACCATTTCACCCGCAGGGATTTTTCACCTTATGCATCAGAGCAATTTTCACCTCCCATTCATTCGCTAATAACTTTATCACTAATTATCACAATTTATTGATCTATATCTTGTTTTTTCCGCCACTAATTAGGCTTTCTTTGGGTGGTACATTTTGCTAAGAATTATTTTTTTATAAATGCATTTTAACAGGATTCATAAGAAAAAAAATGGAAAAAAATCATTATTTCTCAGTTTTCGGCCATTATAGCTTTAAAATAATCCACGCTACCATAATTAAAACCTATGTATTTTATTTGCCCGTTTATCTCGGTTATGACACCATTTAAATTTTGTCCCTATCACAATGTATGGCGCGAATATTTTATTTGCAAATAAAGGTGACTTTTTTCAGTTTTGCGTCCATCACTATTTACAAGCTTATAATTTAAAAAAATTTCGTAGTATACCCCCCTTTAAATGCATATTTAAAAAGTTCAGACCCTTAGGTAACTATTTTTTTTTTTTATTGTCTTTTTTTCCATTAATAATTTTATTTGGGTAATATTTTGGTGTTGGAAATAAACAGTTAATTTTTAATGTCATATGTGATAAATTGTAATGTAAAAAATATGTAGATGTAGTTTTACTATTTGGCCACAAGATGGCCAATTGAGTTTTTTTTCCCTCCTTGTGCTTCTCGCTAAGCGGAAGCACAAGGGGGACGCGGAAAATGTTACGTTCAGAAAGACTGAAGCCTCTAGTAAGAGCGCTTCGGTTTTTCTGCTGGGGACATGGATCAGTGATCGGGAACCATATTCCCGTTCACTGATCCCAGGGCTGCCGGGGGACAGCGCGGGAGCGCGCCGTAGCGTGACACCGCAGCAGAGCAGCCGCCCGGACATGAGCTTCAAGTCCGGGCGGCAGAAATGGTCAATTGTTGCCTTTCTTACACTGTTAATGGCCCAAGTCTCAAACCTGGTGCAGTTGGTCATTGGGTGACTGGGGTTCAAATTCAGAAAAGGGGGTGGCACCACAAACACACAATCAGATTTGTTTCATTTCAAAGCACATTATTGATGCCAAAGACCACAAAGCTCACAAACTAGGTCATTGAGTAATTGTGTGTCAGGGTAAGAAAAAGTGGGAAAGCCAACATCAGCCAAATATATACCCCTTATAAATATTGTCATTTTTCTGGTGCACATTCTAGTCTCCCCTTTATAAACCGTTCCCTCTAACATTTTTCCCCAGCCAGAGCCCAGCTATCATGCAGGTAATACTCATACCATTTACTGAGAAGGCTCAGAGCAGCTTGAGGGTTGGGATAATGAGAAAGAGGTAGCAGTTGCACTGTAACTGGGAAAGGTGAGGGGTTCTTCAGTGTAACATATTTCACCTAAAAACATACAAAGAAAAAAAAAAAAAGTGTAAAAAAAACCACAGAGAAACATATACCCAAATGGTTTCAATGGTAACCTAAACACGACTGTTACGGGATAAACAAAGCTACAAAGTGTCCGTAGTCCTGGCATTGAACACAACGTTGCAGTGCAATTACCGAGGTATTGCTTAGTGCAGTTGCAGTGAAGTTCACAACAAGGTTTGGCTCAGCAATTAACTGCGGCAGGAAGACTTGGGGTCTGTCCATTTCCTTCTTGTGTTGTGTAGTGCTGCCATTTTCCACGCTCTTTCTTCTGTACACGAAAACAAAATACATAACAGTTTATCTAAAATCCGGAAATGCATTTGCACGCATTTCATCTTTTATGTTTAAGCAGAACTATAGATCCATCACAGCTCAGATTCTTACCTGCACATTTCACCGTCTTGCATCTTCTGGTACTTTGCATAGAGTTCAGAGCCTAAATCGTAGTCTACACTCCAAGCAGACATTCCCAGAGAGAGACTGTACTGCCAGCGCACACTTTCTTCTTAAGAAACAAAAGAAATATGTATTTAAAGGGTACCTGAAGTGAAATAAATCAATAAAATTGAATACTTATTTCAGTAGTGGGAAGCCTATATATATACTCCAGATGCTTCCCCCATTCTCCTCAACACCATAAATCCAGCGCTGGCACCCTCTGAACATATTTGACAAAAGCTTGTTGAATTTGCTCCCGCAGCCACACTGCAGGTGCACTTATGGCCTGTGCAGTAGCATGGAGCCACTTGTGCATGGCTTTTTCCTCCATGCACAAGCGGCTCTGAGCTACTACACAGGCACGGGCTGTACTTGCGCCTGCGCAGTGTGTGAGTCCTCATACATAGATGGAAGCATGGCTTCAAAGAATAACAGGGTACCAATAAGCAGCAGTAGGGTGGAGGCGGATCAGAGAAGCCTCTAAATCAGGGGTGTCAAAGTCAATCACGTAAGGGGCCAAACTCTAAAACATAGCCTTAAGGCCCATACACACGTCGGATTTCCGCGAACGATGGGTAGTCTGAACGTCCCGTCGTTCCTCCATTAAATCGGGCGTGTGTACAGACTGTCGTTCGCTTGATAAGAGTGAGTTTGAGCGATCTGCCCGGCGGATCGCTCAAACTCACTCTTATCAAGCGACCGACAGTCTGTGCACACGCCCGATTTAGTGGGCGAACGGCGGGACGTTACGTTCAAACGACCCGTCGTTCGCGGAAATCCGACATGTGTATGGGCCCTAAGTCGTGGGCCAAATTGTTTATCAGGATTTAACGTTTATTGAACCATCTCAAACAAAGTGGTATAACTATAGGGGCCTGCTCCTCCCCCTTCTACAGAGTAGCGCAGTGGAACAGTCTAATATTTACTACTCCAGCACTGCTTTAGGTCTCCTCGGGTCTTCCTGACAGCCACACGCGCTATGCTGCATACCTCTTGTTCCTGAGACATGTCACATGTGACTTTTAAAAAGAACAGAAGAGACTGCTCTGCTGCACCACTTAGCTATGTGGGGAGATGGTGTTTGGGAGGAAGGTGGGTGTGCTTATTTTACCAGCCCCAGGGCGGCGGGGGGGGCGTATCTAGAGGGGTGCAGGCATGGCTTGTGCCATGGGCGCCTCCTCCTCCTTCATGCTTCACCACCATACTGAGAGATGCCTCTCAGGCATTTGTACCTGCTCTTATACTGGAGGACATCTCTCACTACCTATACTGGGGGAGGGTCTACTTCTACTGGGAGACAACTGCCAAATCTATACTGGGGGGGGGGGGGGGGTTACTTATACTGAGTGGAACCTCTTATTACCTATACTGAGGGACTACTTATACTGGGGGGATACCTCTTACCTCTTATGCTAAAGAAGGCTACTTATACTGGGGAGACATCTCTAACTACATATACTGGGAGGGCAACGTAACCATGGGTCTACTTATACTGGGTGAACTACCTCTGGCTACCTATATTATGGTGCTACCTCTGGTTACTTTTACTTGGGGGTTAACTCTAGCAACCTATACTGGGGAGACTTGTATCATTGCAAGAAAAGAAGCTGTTATTATGGGGCAAGGTGGTCTGATGGGGGGCGCAATTTCAGTGTTTGCCATAGGCGCTATGTCACCCAGATACGCCCCTGGCCTCAAGCCTATTTTGTTATGGGGGGGGGGGAGGCTTCTCTGGATGGGAAGGCAGTGTGCTGTTCTTTTAAAAATTATGCACATTTGAAGCTCTCGAGGGCCACATAAAATGGCAAGGAGGGCCGCCTTCGGCCCGTGGGCCTTGCGCTTTACACCCGTGCACTAGATGGTCCAGAGGCTTTCCTCTACTGAAGTAAGTATCTAAGCTTTTCCTTTTTTCCTCCACAGGTTTGCTTTAACATAAGAAACCACCTACTCAGATTACTCTGCTGCAGACAGTGAATACTGCATATGGACCTCAGGCCAAAAACTCTGAGGCAGGGAACACACTTTTTTCGTGCACATTTTCTGCACAGAAAGACTGAGAACTCATGTTAATCAACGGCTTGTTCACACTTAATACGTTTTTCGCACACAGAAAAAAAAAACTGACATTCTGCATGAGGAGTCTGCACATTGTCAGTTTTCTCACTCAGTGTGCAGAAAAAGAATGCAGAAAACCGAAAGACAAGTGTGTTCCCTGCCTAAAGTGAAGATTACATTATTTACTGGCTAGCTGTACAGAATAGAACAGACTGCTTTTAAAACCGTTAAGGTTTCTTCAATGTAGCAGGAAAACAACCAAAAGCAAAAGCCTCAAGGTTTCAAAAGCTTACATTTTCAATATGTTAAACTTTCCAATTAATATCAAAATACCTGTATCAAAGTTTTTGCTTTAATCACTATTCTGCTAGGTTTTTCACAGGAATGTCTAGTCTGCCATCAATGAAAATAAAGTCTAAAAATCCATTTACAACAATTCTGAAATAAATGAATAGCTAATGAGTCTAAGGAAGTATTCACACTGCAGGGTTTATGGCCATGGATGGTGACATTGTATATTTAGGAATGGAACAACTGCTTAGACAAGTCCATTGCATTGGGCATGGCATAACAGCATTGCGATTATCACATGTGCACAGGATCCGTTGACCTATACAGTGGTCCATTCTGTGAAATGGAGCATTTTGGCTCATAGTGTAAACAGATCCTATTTGACCCCATGATCTTCTAAACAGCCTTCAAAAGATCATGCCATCTTCTAACCCAAGCCAGGTCTCGTCAGTGTGGGTGCATATTGATTGCGAGCTTTCCTATCTCAGGTACATAGGTTAGTAAAAGTTATAACCCCAAGAAAGACCTGCCGATCAGGAATGAGACACTAAACTAAATATTAGATGCTTGGAAAACGATGCAGAACCCACACTAACAGCACTGTGCACTGAATAGTAGTAACGTACAATGAGCTTACAGTAAGCATCCAACACATGCAGATGATTCTTTGCTCGGTTCAAATAACCAGGGTAAGACTGATTATTATTATTATTATTGATTTATAAAGCGCCAACATATTCCGTGGCGCTGTACAAAGTAAGAAATATGGGGTACATAATACAGACAATGGTGTACACTAATATACAAGATACATAATTATGGTGGAAGACAACTACCTTTTACTGCTTTACTCATTCTATAACTCAGCATCTCTAAATACAAGATGTTCCTAATACTGCTTATATGGATATTACTGATACAGTACTATTTCCTACAGACTAATGCTAACGAAATACAAAACAAAGAGACATTTACCAGATGATAAGTGCCTGATGATGGGGTGAACTCCACACTGCGCAAATGTTTTTACATGCTGGTTCCTAGACTGAAATCAAAATTGACAAAAGCAAAACATTAATGTGTTTCTGAAGTACTGTAACGGGGAAAAAACAAATCACATCAATATCTTATGTGGCTACCCTTAGGACATGTTCACAGTGACCATTGGGTTCCCTGTAACAACAAGAACATAACAGATCGGGAAAGCTGCTCTGCACGTTATGATCATGCTGCGAAAGGTACAGTAAAGCATACAGTCAACGGAAAGTATGCTTCACTTCTACTGTTAATTTTTACCAATAACTGCACGTGTTCCCATACCGCAGCCCATTATAACGCAACACACCCGCCGCACTGTGAATGTTGCATAAGTGGTGCATTGCAGTGCGGTAAGCCGCGGTACAAAGCTTTGCGGCCCATTGTGCCTCAACGCACCACTGAAAACAAGACCTTAGTGTGCAAAACAGCAGCAATTCTCTGTGGAACACTTGCACATACAGAGGCAAAAGGAACCAGAAGGGACAGTGATACCGAGGCTGCCATTTTCATTACCTGATCATCAGATTTGTATGCTCACCTCTGGGCAAGTGACTGAAGTTAGAGCACCAGCACAGAAGTCAGGCACCTGGCATTGTTTACTAGAGAGTAAAGATGCACGCGTGCGTTCGCGTACACATACACACAAAAAACCCACATGCAGATCGCTTTTTTTTTAGTCTATGAATTTCTTCTGCCCTGTGCGACTCTTCAGGGCCAATTTGTCCCGCCCCCCGGTGACGTCAGACCGCAATGATTGGCCGCCGGGTCCCCAGAACAAGAGCGGGGCTATGGGGATCCCAGTGGCCACCGAAACACATGGACAGGCCGGGGAGAGCAAGAGGGAGATGCTGGAGTCCCACTGTGCAGCAGTGATCGCGCGCGGTAGGCCTGAACGATTTTAGGAAAAGATTGAATTGCACGATTTCTGTCAGAAATTGCGATTTCGATTCAATTCACGATTTTCTTCAAAATCAAGCTTAAGGTGGCCACACACCATACAATTTTTTTTTAAATAGCTGTTCAATTTAAGAATTGCAATCAATTTTTCTGACGGAATTGTAAGATTTCAAAAATATGACCAACGTACCACACACCTATGTTCAATTTTTCCTCAATTATGATAAAAATGATTGGAAACTGAGAAAATTGCTAGGGTGTGTATATTAATAAATTGACAATCCAACACACACCATACAGTCTTTAGTAGAAATTGAATAGAAATATCTGGCATTCCGGATTGATTTAAATAGAATAAACCAGAAAATCCAATCGGATTTTTCAATCGAATTAAAAAAAAGCTTTTGATTTTTGAGAGAGATACGATCGTTTTTATGGAACTGCTGTAAAATCGGATCATTTTAATGTATCGTGTGTGGCCACCTTTTAAGCATGTGCCTCTTCGTCTGCGCAAAGGAGGCGGAGCATTAAAAAATTAGACCAAATCGAGGGGGTGGGGAGTTATCATGCCACTGTCCCTTGATTTATTTGGGATAAAAGTCATGGCACAATGGCGGTGGGGATGGTTAACTTCAGGTGTGGGATAGGTAGCGTAAAGGTAAGGGGTGGGGTGTTGCGCTGATATACACACACACACACACACACACACACACACACACACACACACACACACACACACACACACACCTCCAGCAATCACTGATACACACCGTCATGACAAAGTCAGGTCCGGTGGAATAGCGTTGAAAACCGCCACTGTGGCGATCACGGAATCGTCGTTTCCGTGATCGCGATTTCGATATTAAAACGATAAATCGTTCAGGCCTAGCGCGAGGGACTCCTAAACAGCCAAGAATTCCCTAGCCCGACCTGAGCTTGGGCTTACCGCTGGCAGCTCATTTTTCCTACCCAAAGCTCAGGTCGGGCTTACCGCCAGGGAGGTTAAAGAGGCTCTGTATTGAAATAAAGTTCCCCTGGGGGTTACTCACCTTGGTAGGGGGAAGCCTCTGAATCCTATCGAG
This sequence comes from Hyperolius riggenbachi, assembly GCF_040937935.1. Lineage (NCBI taxonomy): Eukaryota > Metazoa > Chordata > Amphibia > Anura > Hyperoliidae > Hyperolius > Hyperolius riggenbachi. The sequence continues at coordinate 181,603,639 of NC_090646.1, forward strand.
ACTTCCCTCGTCCTCCTGTGTCCCCACGGTGGTCTAGCTGCAGCCCACTGAATGCACAGCCGACAATTTGTCAGGCTGTGCAATACTTACCTTTCCCCTGGTCCAGCGGGGACGCTGTTGTGGCTCTCGGCCTGGAAATAGCAGATCTCAGTCGGGTCCGCTCTACTGCGCAGGAGACTTGCACCTGTGCAGTAGAGCGGACCCGACTGGATCAGCTTTCCGAGCAGAGAGCTGCTACTGCACCTGCGCTGGAACCGGGAAGGAAAATCTTTACATCCCCCACCGTTCAGGGAGCTCTATCGCTGCTGCCGTGGGCCGGAGAAGGACAGGGGAAGAGGCGAGTACCCCCCAGCGGCATTCATCATTACAGATCCTCTTTAAAGAGCAACTGTCGGGCATAAAATCAATTCTTTATTTTTATCTGGTAAACAAGTAATAAGGAAGCTAATCAGGCAATCCAAAAGTTAAAATCACTATTACTTTTTTTGTTGATAAATTATCATTCCCCAGTTTACATGACTCATTTGGTACACAGAAAATTTGATACACAAACGAGAAGTTACAGGGCATGCTGAGTTGTCTTTTTTGCTTACCTACTTCCCCTCAGACTTAACTAATGCAGCCCAATTGGCTGAAGCCTCTTTCCCTCCTGTTTTCCCCTCCCACACCTCTGTTCCTCTCCGATTGGCCAAAATTTCTCGGGCTGAAACAATGCACTTTCCATAGTGAAGGGTGGGCAAATCAGGCAGAGGAGACTAAGGGCGGACTCGGACTGGCTTCAAAATAGCCACAGTAAATATGGAAACTGTCTAGAATAGGATTCTCTAATTTTCCTTTATAAAATTCACAGGAATCATAACGTAGACAGTGCAATACATGTGCAAAAAAGAAGTCGGACTCCGGCACACTCCTTGATTTTCTTCTTTATTGAGCCACGATACTCGGTACAAACATACGCCCCCTGTCAACAGCTGTTTCGCGTGCGGACACGTGTCCACAGGACACACGCCTCCTCAGGATACATGTTATGTAAGTAGAGCAAGTATTTATCTACATTTTTTTTTTCCTGAGATAGTATGGCTGACAGCTCCTCTTTAAAAGGAAATAAACATGGCAGCCTCCATTAACCTCTCACTACTGGGTCACATTAAATAATTATATTGTAAAGTTTATCAATCGAAAGTCTAATAGGGCAAGTCGGAAGATCACCATGCATTGGGGGTGGGGCAGGAGCAATTGGGGGGGTGGGGCAGGACCAATTGGGGGGGGGGGGGTGTCGATGGCCCATAAATGTTGCACTGCATCAAGAAGTACAAGCCTTGCAGTTCAAACGGATGCTTGTTTGTTTTATGCTGAATCAAAAGTGAGCTTGCAGTGTATGGAACAAAAAAAAAACAATCACTACCTGTTCGAATCGAATCTTTAACAAATCATAAACTTTTCCAGGGTATGAGAACTTATGAGCAACTGTATATTAACGATATTAAACTACCAATTACTTTGTCCAAAAAGGTGGTAGGGGGAAGGATGCTTAAGCACATAAAATAGGACAAAAACTACTCACCAAGGAAAAGGCATAGTGGATCAGCACTGGAACCTCAAAAGTGACTCCTAATGTTGTGGCTATCATAATGTTGGTCAAATAATGTAATGGTAATTCTTTGGCTTGGATTTTCCATGTAAAAATATTCCAGCAGCCAGGAGGTAAAGCAAGTAAGTGGGTGAAATTAAGGATCTGCACGATGAAAAACATTGTTATTAAAGCTTTTTTTTTTCTTTTATAGCTTTAAAGATACTTGTCATTCATATCCAAACATGTTAAATCTTGCCATCAATAGATATGATAGAAGTATCAAAGCATTGCTGCATATTTACTACAGTTAACCTGCCTTCAATACATCACATTTTTGAGTCCAATAAAAAACTTATCCTAGCTCTAACTTGCACCGAAGCAGCTGGAAATGGTTTCTTGCTTCCCAGCTGCTCTCTGATTATCTCATATACAATACAGCCTTACCACCTCTGCAGCACAAGCTATTGTCTCTTATAGGGCTCTACTGAACCCCATGTTGCCTCTTCATCGGAAGATCTGTAGTGATGGAATATGGAGCTTCAGTCCCGGTGTTAAACAAATGCTAGGCCCAAATGCCACCTGTAGACATGTGTTGGAAGCAAATGCCAAAAGGCAGAGGATTTGGCATTTGCAACTGTCACACACTGGATGGAATTGGGTTGGATGGATCAATTCCTCTCAATCAATACTGATCAGAGAGGAATCTGTTTTGCGACTTGGATCGATCATTTTGCAAGACTCTATAAGCGTATGGCCAGCTTTGAAGTTGTAAATTGATTCACTTCACTCACCCCTCTATTGAAGTGTAAGCATCGCCAAACATGGGGGGGCATAGCGAATTGTACGGACTCATTTTTTGTTATGTAAACAATGGCAGCAATATACTTGTATTCAAAAACAGGACTAAAGTCAGTTTTTCAGGTACAGCATATTACTAATTAAAGCCTATTTAAAGAGAGTGTGAAGTGAATATTTTTTTGATATGTTTACATTTTAACCACTTGATGACCCAGCCTTTACCCCCCCCCTTAAGGACCAGCGTTGATTTTGCTGATCTGTGCTGGGTGGGCTCTACAGCTCCCAGCACAGATCAAACACCAGGCAGAGCGACCAGATCGTCCCCCTTTTTTCCCCACTAGGGGGATGATGTGCTGGGGGGGGTCTGATCGCTCCTGCCTGCGTGTGGCTGGCGGGGGGGGGGCACCTCAAAGCCCCCTCCACCGCAGGATTCCCCCTCTCCCTCTCCTCCTTCCCTTCCTTCCCCGGAGATCGGAGGCTGCACAGGAACGGATCTGTCCTGTGCAGCCTCTAACAGGCTCCTGCCTGTCATGTGACAGCGATCCCCGGCCGCTGATTGGCCGGGGATCGCTGATCTGGTACAACGCTGCTACTGTTAGCAGCGTTGTACAAATGTAAACAAAGCGGATTATTTCCACTTGTGTTTACATTTAGCCTGCGAGCCGCGATTGGCGGCCCGCAGGCTATTCACGGAGTCCCCCAGCTGTGAATTGACAGGGAGCGGCTGCTTCCTGATTAATTAGCCTGCAGCCGGCGGCGCAGATCTGCGTCGCTGGTCCTGCAGCTGCCACTTTGCCGACGCGCGGTATGAGTGCGCGGTCGGCAAGTGGTTAATTCGCTTCAGAACTCTCATTAGCCACAAACCGCCGCATCCCGGCTGAAAAACGAGGGCTGCAGACCCCCCCAAATACCCGGGGGTTTATCTGGCCGGCGCTTCCTGAAGAGGCAGAGCTCTCTGCTGTAGCTCTGCGTCTTCTCATGTCAATCGCGGCAGATCGCCGCCTCTCCGCGTGGCGATTGACGGCAGCTCATAGCTCTGCCTCTCAGAGCAGCAAAATCCACGACCAAGTTGGTCGTGGATGTTTGCAAAGGGATTTGGGGAGTCTGCAGCACTTGTTTTTCAGCAGGGATGCGGCGGTTTGCAGCTAATGAGACTTCTGAAGCGAATTAATAGGTAAATATAGCAAAAGAAAATTGCTTCAGAGTCTCTAAACAATCTTACTGCTAGGCTGCAAATTTACATTTTTGTGCCACATAACCCATGCTGCAAGAACATTAACTTACGGACCCTGTTCTATAAGGACGTGTGCTGTTAACCACTTGAGGACCGTGGGCTTTCCCCCCCCCCTTAAGGACCAGACCCTTTTTTTCCCATTCAGACCACTGCAGCTTTCACGGTTTATTGCTCGCTCATAAAACCTACCACCTAAATGAATTTTGGCTCCTTTTCTTGTCACTAATAAAGCTTTCTTTTGGTGCTATTTGATTGCTGCTGCGATTTTTACTTTTTATTATATTCATCAAAAAAGACATGAATTTTGTCAAAAAACTGTTTTTAACTTTCTGTGCTGACATTTTTCAAATAAAGTAAAATTTCTGTATACATGCAGCACGAAAAATGTGGACAAACATGTTTTTAATAAAAAAAAAAACCCATTCAGCCTATATTGATTGGTTTGGGTAAAAGTTATAGCGTTTACAAACTATGGTGCAAAAAGTGATTTTTCCCATTTTGAAGCATCTATGACTTTTCTGACCACCTGTCATGTTTCATGAGGGGCTAGAATTCCAGGATAGTATAAATACCCTCCAAATGACCCCATTTTGGAAAGAAGACATCCCAAAGTATTCACTGAGAGGCATAGTGAGTTCATAGAAGATTTTATTTTTTGTCACAAGTTAGTGGAAAATGACACTGTGACAAAAAAGAAAAAAGAAAAAGTTTCCATTTCTGCTAACTTGCGACAAAAAAAAAAAAAAAAGAAATCTGCCACGGACTCACTATGCTCCTCTCTGAATACCTTGAAGTGTCTACTTTCCAAAATGGGGTAATTTGTGGGGTGTTTACTGTCCTGGCATTTTGGGGGGTGCCTAATTGTAAGCACCCCTGTAAAGCCTAAAGGTGCTCATTGGACTTTGGGCCCCTTAGCGCAGTTAGGCTGCAAAAAAGTGCCACACACGTGGTATTGCCGTACTCAGGAGAAGTAGTATAATGTGTTTTGGGGTGTATTTTTACACATACCCATGCAGGTCATGTTTGTTCCAAGACTACTCCTCACGGTTTAGGGCCCCTAAAATGCCAGGGCAGTATAGGAACCCCACTAATGACCCCATTTTAGAAAGAAGACACCCCAAGGTATTCCGTTAGGAGTATGGTGAGTTCATAGAAGATTTTATTTTTTTGTCACAAGTTAGCGGAAATTGATTTTAATTGTTTTTTTTTCACAAAGTGTCATTTTCCGCTAACTTGTGACAAAAAATAAAATCTTCTATGAACTCACCATACTCCTAACAGAATACCTTTGGGTGTCTTCTTTCTAAAATGGAGTCATTTGTGGGGTTCCTATACTGCCCTGGCATTTTAGGGGCCCTAAACCGTGAGGAGTAGTCTTGAAACCAAATGTCGCAAAATGACCTGTGAAATCCTAAAGGTACTCTTTGGACTTTGGGCCCCTTAACATACTTAGGGTGTAAAAACGTGCCACACATGTGGTACCGCCGTACTCAGAAGTAGTATAATGTGTTTTGGGGTGTATTTTTACACATACCCATGCTAAGTGGGAGAAATATCTCTGTAAATGACAATTGTTTGATTTTTTTTTTACACACAATTGTCCATTTACAGAGAGATTTCTCCCACCCAGCATGGGTATGTGTAAAAATACACCCTAAAACCCATTATACTTACTTCTCCTGAGTACGGCGGTACCACATGTGTGACACTTTTTTGCAGCCTAGGTGCGCTAAGGGGCCCAACGTCCTATTCACAGGTCATTTTGAGGCATTGGTTTTCTAGACTACTCCTCACGGTTTAGGGCCCCTAAAATGCCAGGGCAGTATAGAAACCCCACTAGTGACCCCATTTTAGACACCCCAAGGTATTCCGTTAGGTGTATGGCGAGTTCATAGAAGATTTTATTTTTTGTCACAAGTTAGTGAAAAATGACACTTTGTGGAAAAAAAAAATAAAAATCAATTTCCGCTAACTTTTGACAAAAAAAAATCTTCTATGAACTTGTCATACACCTAACAGAATACCTTGGGGTGTCTTTTTTCTAAGATGGGGTCACTTGTGGGGTTCATATACCGCCCTGGCATTTTACGGGCCCAAAACCGTGAGTAGTCTGGAAACCAAATGTCTCAAAATGACTGTTCAGGGGTATAAGCATCTGCAAATTTTGATGACAGGTGGTCTATGAGGGGGCGAATTTTGTGGAACCGGTCATAAGCAGGATGGCCTTTTAGATGACAGGTTGTATTGGGCCTGATCTGATGGATAGGGGTGCTAGGGGGGTGACAGGAGGTGATTGATGGGTGTCTCAGGGGGTGGTTAGAGGGGAAAATAGATGCAATCAATGCACTGTGGAGGTGATCGGAACATGGTCTAAGGGGGATCTGAGGGTTTGGCCGAGTGATCAGGAGCCCACACGGGGCAAATTAGGGCCTGATCTGATGGGTAGGTGTGCTAGGGGGTGACAGAAGGTGATTGATGGGTGTCTCAAGGTGTGATTAGAGGGGGAAATAGATGCAAGCAATGCACTGGCGAGGTGATCAGGGCTGGGGTCTGAGGGCGTTCTGAGGGTGTGGGCGGGTGATTGAGTGCCCTAGGGCCAGATAGGGGTCTAATCTGATGGGTAGCAGTGACAGGGGGTGATTGATGGGTAATTAGTGGGTGTTTAGGGTAGAGAACAGATGTAAACAATGCACTTGGGAGGTGATCTGACGTCGGATCTGCGGGCGATCTATTGGTGTGGGTGGGTGATCAGATTGCCCGCAAGGGGCAGGTTAGGGGCTGATTGATGGGTGATTGACAGGTGATCAGGGGGATAGATGCATACAGTACACGGGGGGGGGGGGGGGGTCTTGGGAGAATCTGAGGGGTGGGGGGTGATCAGGAGGGAGCAGGGGGAAGTTTAGGGCATAAAAAAAATAGCGTTTACAGATAGTGACAGGGAGTGATTGATGGGTGATTAGGGGGCGATTGGGTGCAAACTGTGGTCTGGGGGGTGGGCAGGGGGGGGTCTGAGGGGTGCTGTGGGCGATCAGGGGGCGGGGGGGGGAATCAGTGTGCTTGGGTGCAGACTAGGGTGGCTGCAGCCTGCCCTGGTGGTCCCTCGGACACTGGGACCACCAGGGCAGGAGGCAGCCTGTATAATACACTTTATATGCATTACAAAGTGTATTATACACTTTGTACGCGGCAATCCGGGTGCTAGTAACCCACCGGCGCTTCCGAACGGCCGGCGGGTTACAGCGTGAGGTGGGCGGAGCCAGTCCCCGGCGGAGGATCGCGTCACGAATGACGCGATCACTCCGCCCATGCCCGTACAAGGACCGCCGCCAATTGTATATGCGGCGGTCCTTGCGGGATCCACTTCCCGGCCGCCATATGTACATGCGGCGGTCGGGAAGTGGTTAAAGCACTTTTATCCGGGGTCATATTGAGACTCCCATCATCAGCAATTGGAGACCAATATGTGTGGTATCTGATCTCTCCAATACCTGTAGATCAAAGAGAGGAACTTTTGCAAAAATGTTTCCTGTTCAGCCATATTTAGGTAGCAAGTGGTGGGAAAAGTTACGTAAACTTGAGTTTTAGCACACTAACATTTTAAAATTACTGCCACACCATAATGACACCAAAGCTGTGGCCTTCATTATTGGCACGGCGTTTCTATAGTACTGTATAGTAAACTGGAGAATAAAAGAAAAACTCACCATAGAATATGGCAATATCATTCAATTCTCTTGCTGTGCAAATCCCTTAGGTGTATAAAGAATGGGATTGCCAGTTATTTATTTTTAACCTAATACTACTTACTCCTTGTGATTTATAGGTATATTTAAACAAAACCGGTGACTAATGAAACACTTAAGCTCAACTAAAACCAGTGCAAAATTAGTACTGTATCCATCAAAACGCTGCTGTGACTCAGTCACACATCCTCATGTTGTGTATACTCAATTCATGGTTCATGGTACTACATTTTCGAACTAGAAAATTCCAAGATGACAGGACCATTATGAAAAATTGTGATATGTAAAATAAGTATGTACACATACTTAATAGAAAGTACATTTCTACCAGATTAAAATGCACTTTAATTTTCTTTTTTGTTCCTGCTACTTACAGAAGGGAATTTAAATCTAACTTTGGACTAGTCCATCTTGTGATGGAGGATTTTCAGGATTCCCTTTTTTACAAAAACAATCCCTGGAAAGGAGCTATACAAAGATGTTGGCCAGCCTGCCAGCTCATTTGCACACTATATCGGCAGTTGGACTGAGCAACTGCTTTTCAGTAAATGCTTTCGAAAATAAAGAAAACCATGAAAATCCCTTATGTGAAGATGGACTAATCTAAGACCTGTCAGACTTCTACTGCCTACTGTAAGTGACAGTAACATAAGAGAAAATCATGTTATAGTGCATTTTAATCTGGGAGAAATGTACTTTTTATAAGTAATTTGCACCCATATTTTTAAATTTTTCGTGATAGTGGTCCTTTAAAAATGAAAGAGAATTAAATTGTTAAAAAAAAAAAAAAAAAAAAAAAATGAAAGAGAAGGCAGTCTAAACGAGGTTCATTAAAGATCGAAAAAAGATTACTGATGTCCTGTCTCTACTAAAAAAAATAGTAAAAGTAAAAAACACCTCAATTTATGGTCACACACAGGCATCACAGATTAGTCTTGAGCTTTGTTCTGTGAATCAACTAACAACAACCACCACATAAACAGCTTCTGAATTTCCAAAGAGCTTCCCTACAGCTGCCAATGGAAGCCAAGGCCATATGGCTCCTAGAAAATACTAACTTTTGCTTTCCTACATTTCTATTACATTTTTGACACATTACATTTTCCACACATGGCAAGTGGATGCTACGTGGAATAATTCTTAATTTGCTGCAAAAAAAATTGAAGAAAAACAAACAAAAGCAAACATCCATTCCTGGTTTACTATCACTGACTCAACCAGCAGTTGTCACTATGCTACTGTCTGTAAACAGAGGCCTAGCAATTAATTCAAACATCCTACTCAGAAATATATATATATATATATATATATATATATATATATATATATATATATATATATATATATATATATATATATATACATACACATATATACATATATACACATATACACACATATATACACATATATATATACACATATACACACACATATATACACATATATATATATATATATATACACACACATATATACACATATATACACATATATACACACACACACACACACACACACACACACACACACACACACACACACACACACACACACAGCCTGGCTGTGCAGTCGCGGTAGAAAATGCCTCTAAGAAAATGCCTCTAACTCCACAGTATATGATAGCACTGACTCCTCTAATTTCATTATAGCAATCTTGTTGATTAAAAGTAACATAAAAGACATTTTATCACTGCCAAAGGTAGGTCTTGGTAGGAGTACATGTAGAGGCTTCAGATAGGAATAATGAACATCGATCAGGCCCTAGCCTAGGCAGTCTAACTGTGGGTACATCTAAAGGTGCCTAAAAATGGTACAATTTTTTATTTAAAAAAAATTCGATTAGAGAATTTAGATTTTTCCAACATGTCTGATTGGATAATTTAAAAAAAAAAACAAAAAACGGGATTATCGTTTTTCTGGATCGAAAGAAGATTATTTTCAACTTTCGTTCGATTCTATCATTTAGGGTGAATAAACGAGAAACTCAAACATTTTTATTGTACCATGTATGGGCACCATAATGGTGGCCATACATGGTACAATTTTTTCATACAATCTTACCATTTCTATGTAGTATAAGGGTAAGTTAAGTGAATTTACTGAATGGATAATTTAGGCAGTTCCCTTATATTACATAGAAATGGTAAGATTGTATGAAAAAATTGTACCATGTATGGCCACCATAAGAGTGATGTTCAGTTAATCTGCAGGGAAAGGAGAGGATTCTTCTTACACATTCTACATGCACAATCTGAACCAGGTTTACAGGAAATAGAGAACACCTCTGCACGCAATGTGCACAACATTCTAGATTCACAACAGCTCTGCAGGGAGTGCATCTGAGTATAGTCCTACTTTATAACTTTAAAGCAGAACTGTAAATTCCTTAAAAAAACAAAACAAAAAAAACAAAAAAAACTTTCACTTACCTGGTGCTTCCCCAAGCCCCCAGCAGCCGTCCTAAGCTTTGTGTAGCCCGGGGCACGCAGGCGCAGTTGCTGTCGACAGCGGTAACAAAAGTAGCTGGCGCGGGAGAACGGAGGCTCGGGCAGGACAGCTGCTGGGGGAAGCCCCAGGTAAATGAAACTGTTTTTTTTAAGGCATTTACAGTTCCGCTTTAAGTAAACTTGTAAGAAATAAAGTGCCCCTGGGTGTTACATGCCCCGGGAAGGGTAAGCCTCTGGATCCTAAAGAGGCTTCCCCCATCCTCCTCAAGCAGTTGAATGCTATTAGCAACAAAAATCCCTGTGTTGACCTTAGCAACACACAAGTCATACTTCCCCTTAGGTAGCATGCACAACAAAATGATGGCGGCAGCAGCCCGAGTGGCTTAAAGGGAAGGTTCAAGCAAAATAAAAAAATGAGTTTCACTTACCTGGGGCTTCTACCAGCCCCATGCAGCCATCCTGTGCCCTCGTGGTCACTCACTGCTGCTCCAGTCCCCCCACTGGCAGCTTGCCGACCTCGGAGGTCGGCGGGACGCATTGCGTACATTTTTACGCATTCCCGCTAGTGCTGAAACATTAACACATACATTTTTACGCGTTACTGGTTCAATGCGTAAATTTTTACGCATTGGACCAGTAATGCGTAAAAATGTATGTGTTAATGTTCCTGCAGTATTGGGAATGCGTAAAAATGTACGCAATGCGTCCCGCCGACCTCCGAGGTTGGCAAGCTGCCAGCGGGGGACTGGAGCAGCAGTGAATGACTACGAGGGCACAGGATGGCTGCATGGGGCTGGTAGAAGCCCCAGGTAAGTGAAACTCATTTTTTTATTTTGCTTGGACATTCCCTTTAAATGTGTTAAAATGCAGAGCCGGGACAAGGTCCTCCAGCACCCAAGGCTGAGACACCAAAGTGCGCCCCTCTATCCCTCCACCCCAGCCGGCACACACTGATTGCTATTAGACTAAGAGGCACCCCAGGGCCCCCAACACCTTAATCTCTAGTTATCTGGCTTGTAGTCAACTTCCATGTATCTCCTTTTCTTATTTCTTTCTGCTTCAAACACAATTAGGAATGACAGCTGAATGAATTGTGCGCCCCCTCCTACACTGCGCCCTGAGGCTGGAGCCTCTCCAGCCTATGCCTCAGCCTGGCCCTGGTTAAATGTCTTCATTATAAAGAGGCTATATGCCATTTAATGAGCAAACCCACTTATGTCAGTGGTATCTAGTTTATGTGGTTGCTGTCAAGCTAAATCTTATGCCATTTGCTTATGTGTCTTGAAGATTGCTGTGGTGAGAAGTCCCAGCTCTGGCCTACAGCCATAGCAAAGCCAAATTATAGTCCCAGGCTCATGACTTTACCGTAATGTACAACAAATGAACAGGATTCTGTTCCCCCTGCAAGTTTGTAAACGGGAGCTTCGCCAGCCACACGTCATTGTGTTTAGGAGTGTTTACATGTGTTCATGGAAGCAAAGCTGAAAGTAGCTGTCCACAAAACAATTTGCCAAGTACAACTTTACTTCTGAATCTAGAAGCTAATTACAACATCATTTAATTTCATGTGAGCAAAGAGTTACTCCCATAATGCATTTACTTCAGGACAGGGAACGAATATCCAAATCATTACTTTACATCCCTAGTAAGCCAGGCATACATCCAGGCGGTCAGAGGCTAAATTCATTGAGCTTGTGATCATTGAGGGCCCTTTTCCACCAGCGCGTTTGCGCTGGCTGAATCGCAAAACCGCAAACCGCTAGCGATTTTACAATCGCTACGGTTTGCTTTTTAACATAGGAATCGCGGTAGGTCATTTCCACTACCGCGATTCGCTTTTGTCGGGAACGCGAACGCGCGGCGGAGCGATAATTGCCGCGATTTTGCTATGCAGTGCATAGCATAGCAAAATCGCGGCCGCAAACGTCGGGGGAATCGCCGGTTTTGCGATTCAGCAATCGCTAGCGTTCAGCGTGAACACTAGCGATTGCAGGTGGAAAAGGGCCCTGAGGGTCTATCACAGTAATCACAAAGTGAAAAATGAAAAAAGGCTTGGGTCATTAAGGGGCCAGAGCTGCAAGCTCCCCATTCTGTTAAAGGAACTGTACTGAAGGATCAATTGGTTATTTTTTATAATATGACTTCATAAATGATTTAGTCAGTGTTTGCCCATTGTAATAGCTTTCCTCGCCCGGATTTACAGTCTGACATTTAACATGGGCTACATGTTTAGGCCCAGTACACATTAGCTTTTGCCAATGGAACTGGCTGTACAGTTCGCTGCAGGACCTAATTTCCGGGACCATTTCGCTCAGCGGAACAGAAACAGAGTGTTTTGCAGCACAATAAGAACCAATGGAAAATGGACGTTTTACAACACATTGGCTGTAAAATGGACTGTTTTCACCGGATCCAGATGGTCAGATAAATATGGTTGGTTCTGTTAAAAAGCGCAGATGTGAACCGGGCCTTACTATTGGCTGCTCGGCAGAATGTGTGTGTACTAAGTGTTCCGAAGCCAGTATAAGAAATACCTGTTCTCCCAGATTGTTCTATGACATCACTAAGAGGGTAGGGCTACATACCAGTATATAGACATGGGAGGGGTTTCTGATGCTGAAACCAAGATAATGAGCACAAAATGGGTATCCTGAATAATTGACTGCATCCTACGGTGACCAAGTATGAGGCGTTTTTTGTTTTGGGGTTATTTTTTCCTTAGATTTCATACAATTTACCTATAAAACATCTTGCTAATGGTGTCCATACACAGTACAATAAAACGTAAATTTTTCCCATTTGACCAAAACTATCAAATCAATCGAAAGTCGAAAATAGATTTTTTTTTTTTGGAGGGTTCAAGAAAAATGAACTATTATCCCATTTTTTTCAATAAACATCCGATCGGACATGTTGGAAAAATCTTTATATTTGATTTTTTTTTCCAGATTTTCTGACAAATAGAAGGTTTGTGTATGGTATCTCAAAAACAACTACGTAATTTTCTCAATCTAATGGAGTAATCAAACAAAAATTATCTAATCGCAAAGAAAATGAAAGAGATGTACCATGTATGGGCACCTTTACTTGCCTTTTTAGAAAATGTCTCAAATGTATTACCGTCAACAGCTACAGGTTGTTCTGATCTTGTTAATCACTATACAACTATAATAATTATATATTGTTTACCATTTCTATATTTTGTACCAATGTGTGTATCTTTTTAACAATAAAAGATGCCTGTCATTTTATGTACGCTATGGTCTGTACCTTTGGGTTTGTTTTTACTCTGTAGAGCCATGGAAAACCATAGCGCTACAAAAAATAATAATGATCTCATTATGTCATTGACTGTACTAATTCGTAAGTTAGGGAACTTGTTTTCAATGTTGGGGTATGAGGACATAGAGCTTATAACAACCTTCTTGGTTTTAGAAATGATGCGCAGGGGGGGGCGTGTCCGGCGCGCGGAGTGTATGGACGCTTGAGTGAGTAGCTCCGCTCTATTTAGCACAATTAAGCGGCTCAAAGCAATGCCATCCTACAAAACCCGGGAGGACGACACCGGAGAAGACGCTATGGACACAGACGCTTCCAGAAAGCGAAAAATGGGAACCACCAAACTTCAGAAACTGCCCGACTTCTTTGCCAGCATGAGACGCGCGGCAGACAAAGATGGCGCTGGCCATGCTGACACCAGCTCCCGCAGCTCCCGCGGCCCACCAGAAGGCAGGCAGACTCGGCAGACACGGGGGATACTTCAGAGCCCACGGACTCCCCGGAGGACAACTCATCCAGCACAGCGTCTCCCGCATCTCAAAGCCCGCTAAAATCGAGGCAGAGGCTTGCAGACAACGTGGAAAAGGTAGGCCTTTCAGCCTCATGCAGTGCTTCCTTACTATTGAGAGCTTTCCGGCCACCGAGCAGACAGCCTCTCAGGCTGCAATCAAAGAAATGCTTTTATCATTTAAAAACTCCCTCCTGCTTGACTTCCAAGCGTTCACCAACAATCTGCAATCCTCTGTAGACTCTATAGGGGAAAGACTTGCTAATACTGAGGAGAGAGTAGCAGACCTAACGGAGGGGCATAATAAGATGGTGGACATGTTTGACACACATACTGAGGACTAGCAATGGCTTAAAGCTAAGGCCATAGACTTAGAGGACCGAAATAGAAGGTGCAACCTGAAACTAAGAGGCATAGAAGAGGCTGTAACAACCGCTGAGCTTAAAAAATACATCTATAACATGCTTAAAGCTGCTCTGCCCCATGTCTCAGATGTAGAACTTTCAATCGCCAGAGCACACCACCTACCTAAGCCCAAACACTTACCTGACACGATTCCACGCGATGTGATCATCTGCTTTCAGTTCTATCAAACAAAAGAGGACCTACTCCTATATGTTCGCGCTAACAGCAAGCTTCCGGAACCTTATGAAAAGATCCAGCTATTTTCCGATTTGTCTCAAGCCACCTTAGCGGTGAGAAGATCTCTGGCTCCAGTCACTAAAATACTGAGGGACAACCAAATCCTGTATAAATGGGGATTCCCAGCTAAACTGATACTCTCTAAAAATGGGAAAACTTACATCATAGCTTCCCCTGAAGATGGAGAACGCTTACTACAGATATGGAAACTGATTCAACCAGGTGCTGCACTTCCCTGGCGTGGTCCAACCAAAGCTGCAAAAATCCCAATTGAATGGCATAAAGTCCCAGGAAAATGAGTGCTATGGAGAACCTAGCCTCGATATCCTTATCTACCCACTACCTGCTCCATACTTGAGCTTATCTCTCTTTAGTCAGAGGGATATTTGCTCTTGCCCCCAGACAAACCCTGGTTTATGTTGGACTGTACTATTCAAATACTTTCTTTTTCTTTTTCCTATACTATAGGACTTTAGAGTTATAAGTTAAGTTAAGCTATCTTCTTAAATGCAGTATATATGTTCTTCTCTCAATGTTTTTATAGAAGGTTGGGTCTCCCAGGAAGAGGTACACTATCACTTAATATGCCCTAAGTATATATGGTACACATACAAAAACATTGCAACTCTGCCACCTAATGATTAAAAATAGAACTGAAATTCCTATCTATTAATGCACATGGCCTGAACTCCCCTCAAAAACGGAAATTTCTATGGCAAGAGGCCCTTGATCACAAGGCCCATATCATTCTTGTCCAAGAGTCCCATTTTGCGGAGGGGAAAGCACCAAAATGCTCACATAATTCTTTCCCTCTTACCTACTTTGCAAACTCTCCCCAAAAAAAGAAAGGAGTGTTCATCGCTTTCCACTCTTCATTAAAAGTGGAAGTAAGCACTTGTATAAAAGACTCCCAAGGCCGTTGCATTATAGTAATCTGCACTATTAATGACGAAACCTACACAGTGGTCAACCTCTATGCCCTTAACACTGGTCAGTGCAGCTTTCTCCGTTTGGTGCTCGCTAAAATACAAAACATCCGAAAAGGCGCATTAATAATTGGAGGGGATTTCAATGCCTGTGCAGACCCTAAAATTGATACCTCACACAAAGGCCGTAAAAAGAGCATTAATATACAAAAAATTTTGATAGAAGAAAACTTATATGATCCGTGGAGGTCTATGCATGCTACGGAAATTGACTACACCTTCTTCTCGCATGTGCATAAAACCTTCTCACGGATTGATATGTTTCTGATAGATAAAAACACTTCAGAAAACGCGGACATCCCATATCAATCCCATAACTTGGTCGGACCACGAGCCTATCTCGCTCTCAATCAATACTAATTCCCATAGGTCAGACCGCCCACTCTGGAGATTAAATTCCTCACTTCTCCATAACCCTGAACATGTGGAATATATTAAAGAGCGAATTAAAGAATTCTTTGAACTAAATGAGGGGTCTGAGGTTGGAGAGGAATCCATGTGGAACGCCCATAAAGCGTATATTCGAGGATTCTATATACAACTAGGATCCCGACTAAAAAAGCAAAGATCATTACTAACCAACTCTATTATTGACAAGATAAGAATCTTAGAATCCCAGATTAAATCACACTACTCTCCCATATTAGAAAAAGACCTTTTTACATTGAGGCACGAATTACGCTTATTGTTATGTGCTGACTATGAAAGACAACTGAGGTCCTTTAAACTAAATCATTACCATCATAGCAATAAAACAGGTAACTACTTAGCAAAAATGTTTAGATATAAGAGGGCCAAAACAAGAATATCTAAACTAATCCACCCAATACCTAAAACAATACTATATAATCCTAGAGAGATTGCCAACGCATTCAGCGACTATTACAACTCGCTGTATAATTTAAAAGACGACCCTAATACCCCACAACCCTCGACAGGAAAAATTCAACAATTTCTAAATGCCCTTCATCTCCCAACACTCAATGCCCAACAATTGGCAGAACTCAATGCCCCTATCCTAACTAGCGAAATACAAACAACGCTTAAATCCCTCAAACCTAACAAGGCACCTGGACCCGACGGGTTTGTAAACGAGTATTACAAAGTCTTCGGGCCAATACTTGCCCCTAAACTATCCCCTCTCTTTTCAACCATAATAGATAAAGGTAAAATGCCTGAGGAATTTACCCAAGCAATAATATCTGTGATTCCGAATCCAGGAAAAGCCACGGATACACCCTCCAATTTCAGACCCATTTCATTACTAAATACGGACACGAAACTATTTGCCAAGCTGATTGCCTCCAAACTCTTTAATATCCTACCGCAGTTAATAAATTGGGACCAAGTAGGGTTCACAAAAGGCCGACAGGCCACAGACGGCACTCGCAGAATGTTGAACCTCCTGCATTATGCTGAGCTCTGTTGAAGGCCTTCTGTGTTTCTAACTTTGGATGCGGAGAAGGCCTTCGACAGAGTTCACTGGGGTTTTCTAAAAGAGACTCTTCTTAAGTTTGGATTCTCGGGACCTATACTGTCAGCTATTATGTCACTATATTCATCCCCCTCGGCAATGGTAAATGTTGCTGGTTTTTACTCCAAACAATTTTTACATTACCAATGGCACCAGGCAGGGGTGCCCACTTTCCCCTTTAATTTTCACTCTCTGTATTGAAATACTAGCCGAAGCTATCAGATCAAACGTGGACATCCCAGGGTTCAACGTAAAAGGTATAGAGCACAAACTAGGATTATTTGCGGACGACGTCCTATTAACTATTATGGAACCTACCATTTCACTAAAATATGCACTGGACACAAATAAATACTCTGAAGTGTCCTATTATAAGCTTAATGCAGCAAAATCACTATTACTGGGAATAAATATTCCATCCAACACCAAGCATTTCATAACCACTAACTTTCCCTTCCATTGGGCAAAAACCTCGATACCTTATCTTGGTATTAACATCCCAGCCCACACCCAAGATATTTATGAAGCCAATTTCCCACCCTTAATTCAAAGCTTAACAAAAGAACTCGAAATGATGTCCAGATTTGAACTATCTTGGCTAGGCCGAATAGCAGCCTTTCAGATGAAAGTCTTACCTAGAATAATATACCTGTTTAGGACTATTCATATTCCACTTCCGGAAAGATTCTTTACCCAAATTCAGAAAATCATTTCAAATTACATCTGGCGCTACAAAAAACATAGGATAGCATACCATAACCTTACTATATTGAAATCACAAGGGGGGGTGGGCCTACCATGCGTACGCTCATACTACTATGCATGTGTTCTTGAAGCTTCCAAAGATTGGTGGAGACAAAACAGCCCTAAAAAATGGGTTCAACTAGAGAATGCAATATCAATTTCCCCACCCCTCACACAGCTAACACTCCAACTAATTAACACTCAGAAAGTAAAATCAAGTCTTCTACCTGTACAAGCAACTATATCAGCATGGTCAAACTTTATTAAATCTTATAAAACAGAAGATCCCTTAAAACCTATCCTGCTCCCTCTAACCTCAATATCAGATATACTACCAAATTTAAACCTCAAAACCTGGAAAAAAGCAGGTATTTCATATCTATCTGATATAGTTAATCCAAGCGACAACAAAATATACTCTTTCCAAGAACTACAGAGCTTATTTCAGTTGCCCACTACAGAAACTTTTCAATACTTACGCATAAAACATTTACTCACAAAAAGCAATTTGGAAATCCCGGCACTACCTAGACACATATGGGTACAACTCTTCTCTACCCTAAACCTTAAAGAGACTCCGTAACAAAAATTGCATCCTGTTTTTTATCATCCTACAAGTTCCAAAAGCTATTCTAATGTGTTCTGGCTTACTGCAGCACTTCTCTTACAAGCTGGATAAATCGTCCTCTGAGCTGGCTGGGCTTTCACATAGTGAGGAATTACAGACAAGGGCAAAGCTGTTTGCAGGAAGAAAAGAGCAGCCTGAAACTTCAGCGCATGAGAGATGCAGGGGGAAAGAAACACACAATGATCTCATGAGATTCAAAAGGAAGGCTGTATACAGCCTGCTTGTGTATGGATGTATTTTCTATGTGTGGACATACTGTACATCAACCTACTTCCTGTTTTGGTGGCCATTTTGTTTGTTTATAAACAAACTTTTTAAAACAGTTTTTAACCACTTTTAATGTGGCGGGGAGCGGCGAAATTGTGACAGAGGGTAATAGGAGATGTCCCCTAACACACTGGTATGTTTACTTTTGTGTGATTTTAACAATACAGATTCTCTTTAAGGGAGGGATATCTCTCTGGTACATAGAATTGTTAAATGGAAAACAGACCCTGATTAATAAATATATACGATCTTGGGCAGAAGACTTGAATTGCACTTTGACCTTAAAAGACACCACGTGTGCATCTAAACAGATCCATGTACTCTCCTTATGTAGCAACCATAGTGAAACATTCCACAAAATTCTCTTAAAGGGAAGGTTCAAGCAAAATAAAAAAATGAGTTTCACTTACCTGGGGCTTCTACCAGCCCCATGCAGCCATCCTGTGCCCTTGTAGTCACTCACTGCTGCTCCAGTACCCCGCTGGCAGCTTGCCGACCTCGGAGGTCGGCAGGACGCATTGCGTAAATTTTTACGCATTCCCGCTAGTGCAGGAACATTAACACATACATTTTTACGCATTACTGGTTCAATGCGTAAATTTTTACGCATTGAAACAGTAATGCGTAAAAATGTATCTGTACAGATCCCTGGCAGCCAAGCATTTTAAATAACTGTATAGAACATATAGATGTGCAAAGCGCAAACTCTGTGTATTGCTAATTACTAAGAAAATGTTTTCAATTAAGGCTTAAAGAGACACTGAAGCGAAAAAAAAATTATGATATTATGATTTGTATGTGTAGTACAGCTAAGAAATAAAACATTACGATCAGATACATCAGTCATCATTGTTTCCAGTACAGGAAGAGATAAGAAACTCCAGTTGTTATCTCTATGCAAAAAAGCCATTAAGCTTTACGACTTTCAAAGTCATGAAGAGTTTTATATTTCTCTGCCAGAGGAGAGGTCATTACTTCACAGACTGCTCTGAAAGAATCATTTTGAATACTGAGTGTTGTGTAATCTGCACATATTAGAGAATGATGCAATGTTAGAAAAAACACTATATACCTGAAAATAAAAATATGAGAATATTTTCTTTGCTGCTAATCTTCTAGTAATTATTCATAGTACACAACCAATTCATTATATCATATATATTTTTTCGCTTCAGTGTCTCTTTAAAGCAGGATGAAACCAAGCATTTCTTCTTTGCTCTAAAAACAGTCGGAAATCGATAGGAAATCAGATCGGACATGCTGGAAATCGATCTTAAGGTGGCCATACACTGGTCGATTTGCGATCAGATTTGACCAACAGATCCCTCTGATCGAATCTGATCAGAGAGGAATCGTATGGCCACCTTTACTGCAGATTGTGAATAGATTTCAGCCTGAAACCGATCACAATCTGTGGAGATGCTACCGCCCCCCCCCCCCCCCCCCTGCATACCTGTTCCGCCGGCGCGACTCCCATGGTCCCCGCTGTCGTCTTCTCCGCTCCGGACCGTTCCTGCAGCTACTGAACTTCCTGTCCAGGGGAAGTTTAAACAGTAGAGGGCGCTCTACTGTTTAAACTTCCTGCCGGGACAGGAAGTTCTGTGTAGCTGCAGGAACGGTCCGGAGCTTGGAGCGGAGAAAAAGACAGCGGGGACACTAGGTACATTACAATATATAAATATTGTAGCTGTGAATGACGTGCAAGCTTTCAGAGCCCAAAAAAAAAAAAACCTGTACTTTGGGAACTTGTAATTTGTAAACGAATAATACCTGTGACCAAAAGCAAATATAACTAAATGGGTTATAAAAATTAGGAAAACACATTTTATTGATTATTATGTCAGAATTTAATACTGCTTTCAAATTATCATTCAGACATTTGCACAGTTTATGTATCAACTGCATATGATGAAGTAATGTCGATAAACACTGTTAAACAGTTAATGCCTGCTAGTTAGAGTGCGTTCACATTATGTGTGTTGCTGCATGTGAACACACTGCCCATACAACTGTATGGACACGTTCACATCTCTGCATTGTGAGGGATCATACTACCCAAACATTTTCTACAGTGCATTTCTGATTAACATGTGGGATAATGAGCATGTTACCACAGTAATTCTATATGCTATGAAAAGTAACATGCACATTACAACCTGCAAGGTTAGTGGCATCATGCCCACCGTGAGTCAGTAGGTCATAGTATAAGATTAATTTACCTCCACATGGAGCTGAAATGTTAAAGACAGAAAAAAATAATAGCAAGACAAGCATATTTTATAGAAGTGTAAAACTTCACTGTCTGAGCAATTTCTTTGAAAATATGCAGATTGTTACTAATGTTTTCTTTGTTCTATTCCTTCAATAAAGGTAGCATTGTACAAAAGGTTTCCTGTGCCCAAAGGGGCATTATACAAACTCTGTTCTACACATAACAGCCTCTATGAGGAGAAAAGGAGTGAACAGTTAGGTCAGACCATGTGGTGCAGGGGAAGCCAAATCAGCTGCTTTCTGGGGAAATCAGCTGTTATATGAGAAAAAAATGCTACTTGAAGGCATTTTTTTTTTTAACACAAGCCCTATGGAGAACTGTATGCTGTCCCCCTATTACACAGCTGATGATAGGGATATTAGAACAGCATCCATTTTGCCATAGTGCCCCTTGAAGTTACTTTATTATGGAGAGGCGCGTATCGTGACCTTAAGACTGCACTGTGTGTACTCCTGTTAATTATTGCCTGAGGAAGCGGGAATATACCCGTGAAACGCGTTGCGAATATACCCTGGAGTGTACCAATAAATCTACTTTGTTTTTTGAATACACAGCTTGTTGTGTCTGCTTACAGGAAGTCCACCAACTGCCTCCAAAGCATTTTTAAACTTTTTAGCAATTGATTTTATCCTTTTGGCGCCTCTGTTATCCATTACACTAGACATAATATCCACCCCTGGTGGAGGGGGATACCCCTTGTTCTTCCTATCTACAAAGAACAACTTCTTAACCCTGAGTGAGGACAGGTCAATCTCCTCACCTGCTTATACATTGGCTGCCTGTGTGGTAACCCTGGTTTGTGAGTATAACTTTGTACTCTTTTCTATTTTACCCATTTATTAGTACCTACTACACTATATTTGGCTCTCGGTTCTCTCTTTTTATATTTACTTTATTATGGGTTTCATAAAAAATACATCTAGGCAAACTTACAAAAAAAATATTGAATTAATAAAGTACCTTGATCATTCCACTGACTTGCTCTGGCACAAGCACATCACTGACAACAACGGGAAAATTCTGATTATTTTCCAGCCACACCGACCACAATCCCAGAGGGTCCTGAAGTTGTTGCATGTAAAATGATATCTTCGAAGCATCAAAATTAAGGTACCTGTGTCAAGAAATAAAGATAATTATATCAGTTGTCTTTTACAGAAACGACTGTGCTTGGAGATTGCCTTCGGTAGATTCTGAACCAGGTGTAGTCCTGTTATATTGCTAGTTGTAGGTGGGTGTTTAGTTCACTGCTTTAGAAAATATTAAAGCAAAGGATCAGCAAAACCAGAGGGGGCTAGAAAGTACATTTATGAGAAAGTAATCTGTGGCACCTTCCATTTTCCCGTCACTTCAGGTTTTCAAATAAAGTAAGCCCAACCCCTTCAACCTTTTTCACCCCTTACCAACCCAATTGAACAATCCCAGAGGCAGAATCCTATTTGGGGAAAACTGATCGAGTAGATTCCATATAGAAGAAACTGCTCATCAATGCTGACACAGCCAGAGGGCTGGTACTACAAGTTCACTCAAACTCACAGCTAGTGTTGGTGTTCGAATCTGGGTTTCCCAATTCTGAAAGCTGGAATATGCCATGCACCACACTTTAGTACCTCAGCTAGTGGAGGGGGTCATGGGAATGTTACTCATGTGTCGTGTGTCATGAAACTCCAATGTTTCCCTCCTTCCAGCATGTAAGGGGAGAGCATTGAAGTCACAAAGCGCAGCATGGACAGCAACCCCATGACTCAGTCCACTAGCTGAGGTACTAAAGTGTGGTATATGGCAAAATCCAGATTTCCCAACACTACTCATAGCATACTCGAACTGACATGTAACATAAGGTAAACACAGGTACAGATAGCACCAAGAATACTTTGAATTTGCCTGTGTTCACTCTTTTCCATTGACAGGGTTAATAGATCAGCAGTGCTTTATCTATGTGACAGAGCCTTGAGGTATCTCCAAAGACAAAGGAGGAGGAGAAGTACGTTTCTGTACCGTGTATCAACCAGCTGATCCGGCCAGCTGATAATATTCAGCTGGCCCATTCAAGCCGCTCGACCCCCGCTCGCTCGATTCCTGCCTGCGGACAATGGCAGGGAATCGAGCGCTGATAAGGAAGCGCCGGTGGAGGGCGAGCAGTAATCGATCCGCGCGGACGAGCAGGGACGTGGCTGGGGTTGATACGGCGGCTAATCGAGCCGCCGGTCGACCCGTTTATCCCCAGCATAAAGGACCTTCCAGAGAGATAGGAAGATAACCAGGATAGAGAAAGGCCCTTTATGCCTACAGATGAAAGTATCTGTAGGAGTAAGGTGTGGCCGACAGTATCAAATGTTGATGACAGATCAAGATCACTAAAACCTAGTCTCACTGCTTAGCGGTTTTCTCTTCAATTTATTTTTCTGTTAACTGGACTGAATCTGACAAGCTGTTCCACAAGCTATTTTGCATACATAACTCAAGTTTTTTTAAACTCTTGCTGTACAGGAAAACAGAAAGGGGCAGTTTCTTACTAGGGATAGTATTATATGTAGAATAGAATATATATGTTAACCCAAAATCCCTAGGATGTGTGTCAATATTTCAAGTACTATATTTGGTAGAAATAAAAGATAATACATAAAAGGCTGATGCATAAAACAATCATCGTTTATTTTATAAGCCAAATCATGCACATACCCAGCAATCACACCCACCACCCACAGACCTCGAGGTAGTCCTCTACTGCACTGCTATCAACCAAGTCCACACTGTCCGGAGTGTACTGCGCAGATGCAGTAGATGATGGCATTTACTTTAAACACTTTTTCCCACTGCAGTGAGGTGGTTGGTGTGATTGCCGTGTGTGCACGAAATTTGGCTTACAAAGAAAACTACTAATGATTATTGTTATGCATCAGCCTTTTATGTATTCCCTTTTATCGGTACTAAACCAAGTATTGTACTTTTAATATTGACACGTGTCAACACTGTTGGGGTAACATACAGTCCAGTCTCCTATATACACAAGAGGGCCTGATAAAACCCTCACCCCAATACAACAGATGACCTTCATCAGAGGCACAGCACAGTTACAGCTTTTGTTTCCTAGTATTATATGTACTTATGTTTATCTCACATAATAGTAGCTAACAATGAAATATCGAAACACGTTACACCAGCATTCCAACAAGGTGAGTAAAGGACACTGACATAAACCGACTAAGGTAGGCACTGATATTTGCTTAGGACAAATACTTTCACTGCAAACAAATAGGTTCTTTACCGAGTTTGCTTGCTGCAATAGAATGCCAGTAGACAGAAATCAGGCGTGTACTGATGCCAAGCCATGAAGTGAAGCTTAGTGTTGTGACTAGGCAGTAACTAATATGAGTCACGCTGTGGAGTAAACAGAAACATACCCTTCTGTTGTGTTGTGAGAAATACATGGAGATGGAGGGGATGTAGCCTGTAAAAGGCTCAGCTTCTTTCCTCTGGGGCAATCCAACTCAGACTCCTGAGAGGTTCCTATCAATGAAAAGAGACTGAAGTAAAAATGTTATCTGCATGCTTAGCACACTAAAATAGAATCATAAATGAGTAATAATCCATTATATGCTCCCCCAATAAACAGAGCGGGCGGTGAAAAAAAAAAAACATAATAAAAAAATCATAAGTGAAGATCTGGTGCACTGTATACAAAGACCTTATTCAATTAGCCCTTTCGCCTAAGCTTTCTACTAGCCGCAGCCTGAATTGCTATTTGTTGAGTGCTGCAGAGATCTACAGCATGCCATCCAGATTCCCACTGATCTGGACGGCAAACCGCTACAAAGATAGGCAGCGTTTTCCCGTGCAACTCGCAAGCAGGGAAACACTGCGAATCTGGATGCAGTGAAAATGGGCCCTAATTAATAAAATGCCTTTTAAGCCACCACCAAGCAAGAAAATACTGAATAATTCTGGCAGTACTTTTTCCCCTACTATTTGGTACTTTTTCAATTGCAAAGTGCTAAAAAGTTATTTTAACCACTTCGGTACCAGCAGCCTCTGCCCCCTTAAGGACCAGAGGCTGCTGGTACGCTAAAACGCTGAATACCAACGAATCGCCGCAATAATCCGTCTCTCCCGCTGATCACGATGCTCTGTCCCAGCCGCAGGCTGCTCTCTCTGCCGTCTCTACGTCGGCAGAGTGCTCTGCGCCGGTCAGGAGCCGCTTTCATTGGCTCCTGACCCTGTCACTCAATGTAAGCCAATGGGATTGGCTTACAGTAATGACAGGGCCAGGAGCCAATGAAAACGGCTCATGCCCGGCTCAACGTGCTCTGCCGTCATAGAGGCGACAGGGCAGCACTTTGCGGCAGGGGGCAGAGCGGCGGGAACGGGCAGGGGTGCACGGTGAATAGGACGTAGAGTTTACGTCCGGTCAGAACCGCAGCGCCACCCGCCCAACGTAGATTTGTACTGCGTCGATCCCTAAGAAGTTAAACAGAGGAAGAAATATCTTCTTATCCCAAAATGTAATTACTTTGAAGGGGGTGGTTCTTATCTATACCCATTGGACAATCTTGAGAGTTCAAGTAAGACAAAACCACATACAACATGGGCACACACTGTACCTGAGCAAACTATGGTTGCTGCCTTTGTGAAGGTTATGGAAGAACTTAAGAGCATCACTGGCTCAAACTGTACGGATAAGACATCACCTAAAAAATGATGAACGTCCTGCAGGAAAAGAAAAAAGCATGTGCTTTATTCACGAGCAATTTAACCATTTTACCAAGATTTCTATTACATCAATAGAAAGTCTATTCAGAACTGTCTGGTTTATATTGCAGGCCATGAGCCATATGGGAAACGTTTCCTCATTCCCTGATCCACTCAAGACAAGAAATGAGAGAGCAACACGCTGACAGATGTTCTGACCTTTCTGCTATGTATCTAAAATTCACTAAAAAGAAGTGGATTTAGCTGGGCTTTCAAAGTAAACCTGTAGTCATCAAGGGACAAAAAGTTAGATACTTGACTAGGTAGAAGATAGTCCATAGGCTTCCTTTGTCCTTCACACCACTGCTGCTGTCAGAACCCTCTGACAGTTTCTAGCCACACTACCCTTTGTGAGCAAGTAAGGCTTCACCTGTGCAGAAGTACAGAGACACTTGCAGACAAGCATCTTCAGCTTCCTGTGCAGGCCCAGTCCAGGCATGCTTACTAACGAAGGGGAACATATCTCGCAAGCTCTTATCGGGTATGTTCAGAGGGTCCGTGCGTGACATTAGGAGGGTCAATGAGGTCATAGGAAACCTCTAGACTATCCACAGGATTCCCTTCACCTAAGCATCTTACTTTTTGTTCCCCAAGACTACAGGTTCACTTTTAGGGCCGGTTCAGACAGGCAGCTTCTGGTCTCTTCTTGGGGCGTCTGGTTCGAGGGTTTTCTGCAGCAAAAACTGGCATCCCATCGCGATCGGCGGTTTTCGTCCCCGCAAGGGGACATGAAGACGTGGTGGTAAATCGACCCTAGAAGCCGCATGAGGCTTCTTGGGTTGGCTGAAACGGTGCAATAAATCAGGATCTGAACGCCGCGTTTGTGCAATCGACAGTAATCGCGCGATATTAGACGTTCCCATTCTCTTGAATTAGAGCGTTTAACCGACGAGTCCTGGACACTTGGCGTTAGACGCGTCAAGCGTCTGTGTGAACCGGTCCTTAGTGGCTGCTCACCGCAACAATTCCATTTCCAAATTCTTTACAGATAGAGAATAAGACTGAGCACATAACTTATCTTGTAAATATATTTTAACCCTTCATTACAGATACCAATTACTATTACATACACAGCAAAGCTTTCCCTTACAGTTATCATTTAGCCACAACATACTAGGAATACTGTATAGCAGCAGTCTGGCGTATGGGTATATTTTTCTAGACTGTATTAAAGAAATGTTTGAACAATCTTTCCCCTGGATCTGAATGATGTTTTTTTTTACCATTACCATATTATACCGTATGTTTTATAAAGTGCAATCCTGCAGACAGTTATACTAAGTCTACTGTTTAAAGATGTCAGGATTTTTCAGTAAAACCCTTTAAAAAAGGGATAAAAATGGTCCACTCCCACGTATGACACTTATTTACAGTACTGTGGAGTAAGTAAATGGAAATGTACTTTTCATAAAGCGTCTTGACTGTAATAACAGTTAATTAAATTATAGCTTATGACTGATAAAGGACTGGATACTCCAGTCCTCCTATTCAGGTAGAATAATGCCATAAACATGATATAAATCAACTCCAAGCCAGCATGGCAATTTGTGATGTATTCTAGTAGTGAATCTCTAATGCTAGTAGAGGGAGCGCTGGAGTCACAGAGAGTATTCTGCACACACACTGCTTGCTGTGGGTGGATCTCCTGTGATGTTTTAAGAAAGAGGAAAAAAAGCTTGGCCCACTCCCGAAAGTCACGCACCAGGGGATAATTGCTGCTCTTTGTCCCTCGAGGGGAAGCGCTTAATAAGAACTTTCACTGAACAATGCCGTGCTGCTACATTTGACACAATTCTTTAAAAACAAAAAAAAACAAATATACCATACATATACATACACACACACACTATATATATATTTTATCTCGCTATAAGTCAAGAAATGTAGGTCTGACTTGCAGTGTAAAAGTGTAGGGGACGCCTTATATGCGAGTCAGACCCACTTTTCTCCTTTTATAGTAAGGTGGGAGTGACTCTCCCTCCCTCCCTGCAGCATGGAAGTGGCCAGAGTTCTTTGATCCACTACTCACCCAAAGGAAGGGGGTGGGAGGAGAGTTAGTGGAAATAGCCACCCTCTATCTGTTCTGTATGCCCTTCATTCAATGGCCATACAGAATGCTTTATATTCCCTGAATACCAGCACGGAGTTAGAAAACCTAGGACTACAAAATGGGCATCTAAAGGTCATACAGGTATCTGAAAAAAGTCACAACCCCCCAAAAAATTCAATTACCTGCATATGAACCAGGCCGCTCCCCGAGTTTAATACATACATAACCATTGAATCATCTGGAAGAAAAATACATAATTTCACATACATAAAAAGCCAACTCTGCCATTATGTGGTCATTTTGGTGACTAAACATTTTTTTTCATTCTTTAAAATGTTTTTAGGTATCCTGGGGATTTAAAGGGTGAGATCTCTATAATTAAAGGCAAACATCAAGGCAGCAGCAGTTCTAAATGAACTAATCTGACAGTTTAGTAGTCCAAATGCCCAAATCTCATCTGCTGTGCAGTTAAAGCCCAATTGCAAGAGAACATACTCTTCCATGGTGGAACCTTTGCAGAACGATCCTCCTCCTGCAGATTCCCCATTTTGGTTGGGTTTCTACATAATGGAAGTGTGATGTGTTCTCACATGACATCATCTGGCCTCAAGCCAGGATGCAGTGCCAAGTCACCAGGACCCTCACCCTACTTCCTCAGGGAATAATGTTTCATGAGATGTAAAGGAAGTCCTCCTATCAAAGCAGTCACACGGCCTGGTAAGCAAGGCTGTCCTTAAAGGGACTCCAAGTACTGCAGAAACTATCGGAAGATGCATATCATTTTAAAGCTCTCTTTCTCCTCTTTCCAATGTTATACATACATCTTTCCATAGTTACGTTGTATTACACAGGGCGACTTTTTCTCAAAGTCAGCAGCTCCATTCAGCAGAAAAAGTCGCCCTGTGTAATACAATCTAACTATGGAAAGATGGATATCATTTTAAAGCTCTCTTTCTCCTCTTTCTGACGACCCCTAAATCATCGTCCTACGCCTTTTAGTTTTCTCTATTTTTGTGATCGAAATCGCGGCCGCAGCAATTTCAATCGCGAAAATAGCGAAAACTAAAAGGCGTAGGGCGGCGGTTTATATATCATTGGAAAGAGGAGTAAGGCCCAGTGCACACCAAAACCGCTAGCAGATCCGCAATACGCTAGCGGTTTTGGGAGCTGATTTCAGAGCGATTCTAGGTATGTTTAGAGAGGTTTTCTAAACATACCTAGGGGATTTGGGTGCGTTTTTGTGTAGCAGATTACACATATTGTTACAGTAAAAGCTGTTACTGAACAGCTTCTGTAACAAAAATGGCTGGCAAACCGCTCTGAAGTAGCGTTTTTTAGAGCGGTTTGTGGTTTTCCTATACTTTACATTGACGAAACGCTTCCGAAATCCGCAAACGCGCAGCAGGAGGCGCGTTTGCGGCTTGGCAAAAACCTCAAACCGCCGGTGTGCACCATCCCATTGCAATACATTAGCCAAGCATTTTTCCAGGCGGATGCGGCCGGCGGATCGCTCTAAAAACCGCTTGGTGTGCACTAGACCTAAGAGCTTTAAAATGATATGCATCTTTCCATAGTTTCTGCACTGCTCGCAGTCCCTTTAATGCAGCTTTACTATTTTTTGTTTATTACAGTTGAGGTCTACTTTACAGGAACTTGCATTCCAATTGTGCTAGAATTGCATTTTATTGGTCTCAGAATGTCAACCTACTGAATTGAAACACTTAGCAAAGGACTTCAAATGAAATAGAATAGATCAGATTGCGCTTAAAAAAAACAAAACACAAAGCTGACACAAATCAGATGTTTCTAAAGAGCTCATTCTAATTTGAAACTCTGCATTTAAAGTGTACCTGAGACAAGCTTAAAGAGAACCCGAGGTGTGTTTAAAGAAGGTTATCTGCATACAGAGGCTGGATCTGCCTATACAGCCCAGCCTCTGTTGCTATCCCAAACCCCACTAAGGCCCCCCTGCACTCTGCAATCCCTCATAAATCACAGCCATGCTGTGAGGCTGTGTTTACATCTGTAGTGTCAGTCTCAGCTGCTCCCCCGCCTCCTGCATAGCTCCGGTCCCTGCCCCCGTCCCTTCCCTCCAATCAGCAGGGAGGGAAAGGATGCAGGCGGGGACTGGAGTTCTGCAGGAGGTGGGGAGAGCAGCAGACTGACACTATAGAGATAAACACAGCCAGCTCTGACAAGCTGTTTGTCAGCAGCGTGGCTGTGATTTATGAGGGATTGCAGAGTGCAGGGGGACCTTAGGGGGGTTTGGGATAGCAACAGAGGCTGGGCTGTATAGGCAGATCCAGCCTCTGTATGCAGATAATATTCTTCAAACCCACCTCGGGTTCTCTTGGAATCTCTGTATTTATAATTGTCTGAGGCTTCCTCCAGGTCCATGAGTTCTGTGGGCTCCCTCACTATCCTCTCCGTAGATATCCTCAGGGCTGTGGAGTCTGAATCGGATCAATTTTGGGTACCAGAAGTCTGAGTCAATAAACTGAGGAGTCGGATGATTTTTGTACCAACTCCACAGCCCTAGTAAAAATTATGCTGGGAATGCAGCTACACGTTTTTACTCCCGGATAGATGGTTCGATAGATAATTTCCGACATGTCCAATATTCCTTCCAATTGTTTTTTGGCTGATTTCTCATAGAAGTGAATGGAAAAAGATAAGAAAAACGAGCGGTAGATAAGAGAATTGAGCGCAGAATCAAGTGGAAACAACAATCGGGTGGAAAATCGAGCGGAAAAAACATATTGTGTGTACCCAGCATTAGACTAAGGAGTCAGTTGAGAGAAATTTTGGGTACCTGGAGTCAGATTCTGTGGTTTCATAAACTGAGGAGTCAGATGGTTTTTGTACTGACTCCACAACCCTGGATATACCTCCTGGTACTCTGGCCAATTGCGCCAAGTCGTGTGTTTTTGCGCATGTGTGGCAGCGAATGTGCCCCTGTCAGTTGATATTGGCTAGTCAATAAGCTTAAAAACAGGTAAACGCAAACTCACTGGTTGCCATAATGGGACTAGGAAAACAATTGTGACCAGAACAAGGCTTAAAGTTCTTAGGTTTGCACACAAACCATGGCCATTATAGGAAGTCCATCTACTATGTTGGCAGTTTAACTTTTGAGAGTGGGAAGTAGGTGTCAATAAAAGCAGAGCTAGGACAAGGAGATCTTACCGCTAGTCTCCTACAGACACAGAGGAGCCAGCAGGAAACAGACCAGAAGTGTAACCTTGTATCTGAAATCTCAGGTCCACATGGGCTGACCTTTAAATGGCTTGTGATACAATCCAGGAGACATACAAGACAAGCAATAAACATTGCCTTACCATTCTGCTCAGATGTCACAAAGATCATTAAAAGGTTCTCCAGTACATATTTCCTGAGGGACTCCAAGTCATGCTGGTCCCCTTCCAGTCTGACAGCAAAGTAGACCTGCAGCAGAAGGGAGTGTCCAGAGAGGAAGCAGCTCTGTAAATCAGAGAAGACTGAGCATTAATAAGACAAGTGTCAGCATAGACAGAACAGAGGAAAGGTGTGCTCAGGGGAAGACTCACCCTGCATTGCTGGCGCTGCCTCAGAGGAACACTACATTTCAGGCGGACCTGCCACACACTGGAGTTTAGGGTTTCTGCCTAAATGTAGAACAATGACAAGCAATATCTTACAGAAAGATTCTTGACGTGTGGTAATTCAAAGTGGACATAACAGATGCAGAACAAAAAGAAAAAAAAATTGATGCCTTGCAAGCTGGCACATTGCAGCTTAAAGAGAAACTCCAACCAAAAATTGAACTTTTTCCCAATCAGTAGCTGATACCCCATTTTACATGAGAAATTCAATGATTTTCACAAACAGACCATCAGGGGGCGCTGTGTGACTGATTTTGTGCTGAACCCCCTCCCACAAGAACCTCTGAAGACCGCGGTACTGCTGGCAAACTGCTACAATGTAACAATGTTCACAGACAGGAAATAGCTGTTATTAGCTGTCTGTAACAGACAGAACAGCTAGAAACAGCTAAATAACCTGCCCACAGTAGCAATGTCACCATGTAATAAATGTCAGAATGTGAATCTGGGAGAGGAAAGATTTTACAATGAGCAAACACTGACTAAATCATTTATACATAATTATTGTAAAAATGAAGCACTTTTTTTATTACATTATTTTCACTGGAGTTCCTCTTTAAGTGCAGGATAGAATGAAAACCCATTAACCTCCCAAGTGCTCATTTAAACCAGTGCATTACAATAAAAGCATGGCAGCAAAAATTATCCTTGCTGCAGACTAGCTTCATCACTGCTCCAATAACCGGGGGCCACAGCGTACCCTATAGCAATACATTATACTGCCAGGCAATGTGCAGTGGTACGCAAATGTCTAAGATAAAGTCCAAATGTGCAAGCTCCAGGGCTGGGCAGTTATTCTTACCCTCATTTGTTCTACTTTATGCATCACTGCTGTGGAACAAGCACCCAGGTCAGTGGCCTGACATGTTACCTAGCTGCCACCTTTTTCCAGGTCAGTGACTCACTAATCAGAGAATTAAGGTGAAAGAAGATAGGAAAACAGGAAAAAAAATCAAATTGACTTGAACGTAGTAATCCATAGGAGCAGAGCAAGAGGCTCAATTCACAGCAAAAATACAATGCATTTAAATATAATGCTATTATATGATAAACCCACACATTTTGAAAGCCACTGGTTTCAGGCTATTGCTAGGGAACCGAGTGGCTGCATACACCACTCATAAAAATATTAGGATCTTTGCTTATCTAAAACCACATACACAGATTTTCTACATTGGAGATTATTTAAGATAGTTTCAGGTAAAAATCTTTCATCAGTACAGCCAGGTCGCATCTCTAACAACTGAATTGTTGGGCTACTGTTGTCCCTCCTGTGGGTGGGGCTCTGCGCACTCATATCACCCACTCCAAAGAACAGAACAGGCTGCCCAGCAGTAGCCAAGCAGCATATAAGTATAGTGAGTGTTCCTTAAAATGGTCACCTGAAGGGATCATCAAATAACTGGCTCAGGTGACGCTAAGTGAGAATCTGCACAGGCCTTTACAGTACTGTTGAAAGCACAAACGTGATATAAGATGACCAGTATTATAAGTATCCACGTTCCAATGTAAGCCTGCCATGCCATACCTGTGATTGGGAAAGGTGGATATTTGCTATCTGTGGAAACATGACATCTGTGTTCTGGACAGAGGGCTTTGAGTCCTCAGAGGGTGCAGAGTTTATCCCCGTACCAAACACCTACAATAAAAACCAGAGGAGTTTGAGGAAACATACACTAAGATAAAAGTAACATCCAGTGTTTAAGAACTTGGATCTGTGGGATTTGGCTAACCTGATAGGTCAGGATACCATGTGCAGTAGTATTTATAAATAAAGAGCCTTCAAAACTTCCTTCTTCATCTGGCATGAAAACTACTGTGAATGACGACTTCCCTCTGGCTGGAATGACCTGACAACAGAGAAGCAAAAGAAAACATGACCTTTTATGGCTTGTATTGCACAACAAATTAGCATTCTTACGCTACACTTTTTATTAGAAACATTCTAAAAAAGGTACAGATTATGTACTTTACTGGACTGTCCGCAAGCATTTCTGCCATGACAACTCTCACCATTATGTAAAGCTGAAATTCACAGCTTTGTTCGAGGAACTATGAGGCTGTGAATAACATTTTGCAAAGTTTTAAGCACTATACAAGTGAATTTAGCTGGCAGGCACACAGCAATGAGAGGAGAGCAAGTCTTGCAGGGAATGGAATGGGGCTGTCAGAGAAGGGTGTGTCACTACTGACGCTGCATTTTTTAACAGCACCGTGGATGCTTTCACAAACACACAAATATTAGGACTCACACACAGTGTATACGAATGACTCACACATTGCAGGCTGAGAAACAAATTTCGGAGTATTTGTACAGCTCAACTGATCTACATGTGCCGTACACAGCAAACAACTAGAGGATGTCAAAATCATGGGACAAAAACTAACATCCTGTTTATGACTACAATGCTGTACATTTTTATTTATAGACCTAAATTAATCCTCTGAGGGATTGTACCAGCTTAAATCGGAGGGACTCCAGGCAGCACCAGGATGCTCTACCAGCTAACTCCTTATAACCAGAAGACCCATAAAAGCAGACTCAAATCAAAAATTGATCATCCTGTAAACAACAATATTTTTTTTTCAAGTGTAATAAACATTAATTTAACTAATTGCAGGCTGAAGCTTCTGTCTTTCTTCACCTTTCAGGTCAGTAGTATCTGGATCACACACCAGAAACGGGTATGCAGCTAATCTTGTCAGAAATATCTGATCTGCATGCTTGTTCATGGTCTGTGGCTAAAAATATTAGAGGCAATGGATCAGCAAATCAGCCAGGCAATGCGCATAGTTTCCAAGGAAATGTCTCTCACCTCTGGTTTCCTTTTACTAGAACAAGGCCTCACATCGAATAACTTGGGTTAAATAAAGCTGGAAATAAACTTCAGATGGTTGTACAATGCATAAGCCAAAAGGTCATCATCAGCGATAACCTTATGAACATGAAAATGTGCAGCCTGGCACGACTAAGTGAGAGTATGCATGTTGACTACTATTGGCTGCCTCAGCTGAGTTTCATCTAGCATGTGTACAACGCTTAAAGTGGATCCGACAAACTTTTAGGCCCGGTTCACACTTGCGTTATTTTGTGGACCGCAAACGAAACGGACGATTAAGGGTCCATTGTTAATCAATGGACCCGTGTGCACTCGTCCGTTCCTCCAGATCCGGTCCGGAATTTTCCAACCTGCTCCAATATTCAGGACGGCTCCTCTGTCCACCGCCGCCGGACCGGATCCGGACAAGATATCCAGCACAACATTAAAGAGACACTGAAGCGAAAAAAAAATATGATATAGTGAATTGGTTGTGTACTATGAATAATTACTAGAAGATTAGCAGCAAAGAAAATATTCTCATATTTTTATTTTCAGGTATATAGTGTTTTTTCTAACATTGCATCATTCTATAATATGTGCAGATTACACAACACTCAGCATTCAAAATGAGTCTTTCAGAGCAGTCTGTGCACTAATGACCTCTCCTCTAGCAGAGGAAAAGAAAACAGTTGAGATAATAAAAGTCAGATAATAGCCCTCTCCACGACTAAATTTAGTCTGAGAGTTAATGGCTTGTTTGCATAGAGATAACAACTGGAGTTTCTTAACTCTTCCTGTACTGGAAACAATTAGACTGATGTATCTGATCTTAATGTTTTATTTCTTAGCTGTACTACACATACAAATCATAATATCATTTTTTTTCCGCTTCAGTGTCTCTTTAACTGAGGAGAAACGGAAGTGCACAACACACGTCCTACCCCACTTCCTGTGGGGTTCTCTATGGTACAGGCGGCCATGTGGATGTACCCAGCGCCGGATAGCCCCCAGCCTCTCCACAGCCACCCCAGAACACAGCGGAGGACAGAAAAGGACCCAACCATCCAGATGCAGGGCCCCGCGGGACAAGGAGGATGATGTCCGCACAGCAGGCTCTCCCCAAGAAGGACTCCAGCGCTTTTCCAGACCTTCCAGGCCCCTCTTTGAAAACGGAAACGGATGCAGGACGCATGAAGAACGGAAGAAGATCCGGATGCAAACTGAACGTGACCTGATGGCCTCCTGATGGCGAACGGATGTTCTCAGAACGGACCCATGCCACCGGTAAGTATTTGATCAAAACGCAAGTGTGAACCGGGCCTTACTCATTGCATAATTGTGTTCCTTTCATATAGTTTATAGGGCATTCCTCAAGCCAAAATACTTTTTTTGTTTTGTTTTAATACTCGAATTCCCTATAAACTAAACAAGTCTCGCCAACAGCTTTTCAGAGTGCCTTGGCACTGTAGCAAGGGCTGATGGGAGCTCAGTCTGGGCAGGAGGAGGAGGTTACAAGCCATTGATTTCAGAGACAGAGGAGAAGAAGGGACTAAATTTACACACAGGCAAGCTGATAGCATCTCCTGCCCTCAGCCTGTGACAATGTAACAAACAGAACATGGCTGCCCTCATTGTATCACAGGGATAAATAATAAAACTTTTCAAGCTGTTTGCATCTAGATATGCTGTGTGAACATCATATGCTGTGTGAACATCTAAACTTTAGATAAGATATCTATATAGACAAGTTACTTGTTATAATTAGTTTTTTTTTTTATCTCGGATCTGCTTTAAGGCCAAGTTCACATTTCCCAGGGTTCCAGACATAGATGGTGACACACACACACACACACACACACACACACACACACACTAATTTTTTTATGCAAATATATAGCTTGAAAATGAACCAATCAATTTACACTTGGGTAGGGCATTATTGGTTCATTTTGAAGCTGCAAATATTTGCATACAAATTTACATACACTTGCAAAACCTCAGAAATATTTGTATCTCTCCTGTATTTTTCCTACACTGTCAACAGCTAAATCCAGAGGGAAGAGAAAGTAAGCCCATGAACAAAGTAGTCTGTCCACTACTTTACACCGAGGCAGTTTATATCCACTTGCCAATCTGCCTGTAAACAGAATTTGTTGCTGGTTGCTTACTTTGTGTTCCATATACAGCATCAGGAAATGTATCGATTCACTAAATGTGTCACTAAATGTGTACTTAAAAAGCCTGAAAATGTTCTAAGATACAATACAATACCATTTGTAAAGCACTTTTCTCCCATAGGACTCAAAGCGCATAAGATCAGTGAGGCCATCCCTAAACCTTTATAAATAAACTGTCTGGGCACTGGTTAACAACCCCTATAGTATAGGGCCTATACTATTAACAGCACACTGCCAACACAAGTGGACCTTATACCGGTTAATATACGGATATCCTTATCAAATGGGAGATGGAGAAACACTGCAGCAAGTTAGAGAACCCCTGTTATGTAATTCAGACCAGGCTGCCACTTCCAGAATTCCTGTACTCAGCCTTCCAGAACCTCATGAAATGACTGTGCTACAGCTCTATTCACCACAGAAGAGAAAAAGGATATAGATGAAAAACGTCCATGTACAGTGGTTTGCAAAAGTATTTGGCCCCCTTGAAGTTTTCCACATTTTGTCATATTACTGCCACAAACATGAATCAATTTTATTGGAATTCCACGTGAAAGACCAATACAAAGTGGTGTACACGTGAGAAGTGGAACTAGAATCATACATGATTCCAAACATTTTTTTACAAATAAATAACTGCAAAGTGGGGTGTGCGTAATTATTCAGCCCCCTTTGGTCTGAGTGCAGTTAGTTGCCCATAGACATTGCCTGATGAGTGCTAATGACTAAATAGAGTGTGCCTGTGTGTAATCGAATGTCAGTACAAATACAGCTGCTCTGTGACAGCCTCAGAGGTTGTCTAAGAGAATATTGGGAGCAACACCACAATGAAGTCCAAAGAACACACCAGACAGGTCAGGGATCAAGTTGAGAAATTTAAAGCAGGCTTAGGCTAAAAAAAGATTTCCAAAGCCTTCAACATCCCACAGAGCACTGTTCAAGTGATCATTCAGAAATAGGAGTATGGCACAACTGTAAACCTACCAAGACAAGGCCGTCCACCTGTCACAAGAGCCCTGGTGGCTGACCGCAATTGGCCTTCTAAACGGTGCCAGCGCACAGATCGTGCGAACTCTGGTCGCAGTCGACGCGCAGGAACCGTTAAGAATTAGCCGCAGACAAACCAGAAGGGAGCCTGTGAGATACGGGTAATTACAACTTCACACACTGGTTCAGGGTAAACTGCCACCACCGCGGTTACCATGGGACCGAGGAGCCCACTGACTGACTAGTCCTGCGAATAAAACGGTTAAACACACGATATTCTGTCTAGCCAACAACAAACAAACAGTAGCGTATCTTCAGAGACCCGGGATCAGTTCTGTGTGTGCTGATAAGCAGGGTAGTGGACAGTGAATGACTTGGATAAAGTCGTTTATTCACAGCAATATAAATAATATATACAGACAATTATTAAACTCAACAATTATTAAAACAGTAATAGCCAGTATAAAAAATAAAAGAAGGGAGAAAAATACTTAGGGTTTGTGGAAATATGTCCTTTCGTGGGAAAACCATCAAGTTCAAGCAAAACGGTTTCAAGTTCTTAAAGCTCTTGGTTTCAATCAAAGTTCAGCAGAATTCTTTGTTCCAGGTTACAGAAGATGGCCAATCAAGATGGCCGCCAGCCCATGTGTCCTTTGTTTCAGAGCTTGATTCAAAGTTCAGCAAAATGGCCACCAGCCATGTGTCCTCTGGCTGGCAGCAGAATGTTCAAGATGTTTCAGGGTGGAGGACACTGAGTTTGGGTCCTCTGCCATTCTTTTGCCCCTGATTCAGTAGGAGGGAGTGAGGGCGGGGAGCCACACACCCCCTTAGAAGATGAGCCCTCCCCTTGTCCTGGGGACCAGAAATCATATCTACCCATATATGGGCTCTATCTCACAGAACCGTACAGGTCAGGGCAGATTTATTAACATTTTTCAGGTCTGTCTCGATTTACCCAGCGCCCTGATACCAGACATGAGGGGTGGGACCCCTGTGGTATCATCAGGGCACTTTCAAACTGCCTAACTGGCAGTCTTTACCTCAGAATGTTCTGAAACTTCCTCAGAACCAGCACCGGGACTCATGCTACACTTCCCCCACGTTTGGCGAAGCTGCCATCTCAGGAACCCCAGAAATATGACAGATCTGGGAAGTTATGGATTATGCTATGAGACTCAGGTTATTCAGGATGTGTGCTAGCTGCTAACAGCTGACTTCCCTTTGATCTTTACCAGGGAGCAAGTTGTCAAGACCTCCCGGGGATTCGTAGCCTGCCTGGCTGCACCTAGGCATCCTTATCACCCTTTGGTTAATTAACATCTACATGAGATCAGCTAGGTGTCACCTGGTCCCCAGAACAGAAAGGGGAATTGTGCCTTCCACAGGGAATATGTCCAAGCTAATTAACACCTCCCCCCAGGCTTTTACTCAGCTAAGACAGATCCCCCAGCTGTTCCTAGGCAGAGGGATACTACACATCAAATCTTGGTTCTATTGATCTGAAGCGCAATCGATGCAGGGAATCGAGTGCGATCGCTTTTTCTTCACGGGCGGTTCCAGGACGCGCCTGCAGCCCCGCAACCGTCCGTGACACCACCTAACTCACAGACCGAACAAGGAGAGCGCTAATCAGAAATGCAGTCAAGAGGCCAATGGTGACTCTGGACGAGCTGCAGAGATCTACAGCTCAGGTGGGGGAATCTGTCCTTAGGACAACTATTAGTCGTGCACTGCACAAAGTTGGCCTTTATGGAAGAGTGGCAAGAAGAAAGCCGTTAACAGAAAAGCATAAGAAGTCCCGTCTGCAGTTCGCCACAAGCCATGTGGGGGGCACAGCAACCATGTGGAAGAAGGTGTTTTGGTCAGATGAGACCAAAATTGAACTTTTTTGGCCAAAATGCCAAACGCTATGTGTGGCGGAAAACTAACACTGCACATCACTCTGAACACACCATACCCACTGTCAAATATGGTGGTGGCAGCATCATGCTCGGGGGGTGCTTCTCTTCAGCAGGGACAGGGAAGCTAGTCAGAGTTGATGGGAAGATGGATGGAGCCAAATACAGGGCAATCTTGAAAGAAAACCTGCAGAGTCTGCAAAAGACTTGACTGGGGTGGAGGTTCACCTTCCAGCAGGACAACGACCCTAAACATAAAGCCAGGGCAACAGTGGAATGGTTTAAAACAAAACATATCCATGTGTTAGAATGGCCCAGTCAAAGTCCAGATCTAAATCCAATCGAGAAACGGTGGCAAGATCTGAAAACTGCTGTTCACAAACGCTGTCCATCTAATCTGACTGAGCTGGAGCTGTTTTGCAAAGAAGAATGTGCAAGGATTTCAGTCTCTAGATGTGCAAAGCTGGTAGAGACATAGCCTAAAAGACTGGCAGCTGTAA
This sequence comes from Hyperolius riggenbachi, assembly GCF_040937935.1. Lineage (NCBI taxonomy): Eukaryota > Metazoa > Chordata > Amphibia > Anura > Hyperoliidae > Hyperolius > Hyperolius riggenbachi. Next base: position 181,643,061 of record NC_090646.1, read on the forward strand.
CTGCAGCAAAAGGTGGCTCTACAAAGTATTTACTCAGGGGGCTGAATAATTACGCACACACCACTTTGCAGTTATTCTTTTAAAAACATTTTTTTGAATAATATATGATGTTCGTTCCGCTTCTCACGTGTACACCACTTTGTATTGGTCTTTCATGTGGAATTCCAATAAATTGATTCATGTTTGTAGCAGTAATATGACAAAATGTGGAAAACTTCAAGGGGGCCAAATACTTTTGCAAACCACTGTAAGCAGTGCAGAAACAACTTCATAAAAAAACCAAAGCATCTTTATATTAAATATACTTGCTAGAATGGAAAAGCAAAAAAGAATGCAGACAAAAATAAAGACGTGGTAAACGATGTTGATCTGTTGCAGGGAATGGAAGGCCGGTGAGCCTGGCAAGTAATATTCCCATCAGCACTTTTCAAACACAGGAACCTCTGTCTGACCACTTCACATCGCAGTTTGCGACTTTTAAAACTATTTAACAATTCCGCCTTGTTTTGCAACAGGTAAAAAAAAACGTCTGCATACACTGAGCTATATACTGTATGACAACTATGTAATGACTTACACTAAAAGTATGCAAAAGCCTTGTTTTTCAGTTTCAGCCTCCGAATCACTAGAAGCACATCTGCAGTGCATTAGAGGCTAACAAGGGTGCAGTGTTCTAGCAGCAGATTGCAGCCACTCACAGAGTCAGGAACACTCACCTCACATGGCTCACCACTTATTTACACAACACCTGAGCTATACACCTGATAACACATATAAAGAGAACTCTACTGTCACCATGACAAAGTCACATTAATATCACCAGTGTGTATGATATGGCTACTGTAACACAAAAGACTGAAGATAAGACTATTAACTAAGAACTGACTGTTTGACAGGGCTGGAGAACAGAAACGTACTATACCTCTAGAAGCAGGACATAAGTGAACATCAGTTATCCTGCTGACATAGCTGTGTATTGTTTAAAATTCCTATATACATTTGTGGTTAGAGCTGAAACATGAGGGAGAGGAACATGTATATTGGTAGTCACTGGTTAAAAAACAAGATGGCGACTGTAGGTTTCTTAACCTGAATCTGTTTGCAAATTGGAACACTGTTCCAGCTTTGTCCCCGTGCCTTCTTTGTTGCCCCCTTTGCTCCAGTGTCTCCCTCTGTGCTTCTGTGTCCCCAGCTGTACCACTTCGTTTCCCCTCTGTCACCAGTGTCCGCTTCTGTTCCCCTGTGCATCCATTGCTCCTCTCTGTGCAACCTCTGTCTTCCTGTGCCAACTTTAGTTCCCATGTGCCCTCAGTCTCCCCTCTGCCCCGTGTGCCTCTGTCCCCCCCCCAGTGTCCCCCTCTGCTGCAACCTCTGTCCCCCTGTGCCTCTGGTGGTTTTAGTGGCCCCCTCCTGTGCTCCCTGAACCTAACCTATATTGCACAGTAAGAAACAGCAGAAGCAGTGCCGCTCCAAGCCAAAGACTAGCATTGTGCGTCCATGCACTCCGCTCTCTCTAGTGTCGGCATCTTCTGTATGTCGTATGACTGAACGGAGGAGGATGCTCTGAACTCCGACTGGAAGGTAAATGCAGAGCTGCTTCTGCTGCGACTTACTCTGCATTGTAAATTAGGCTGGAAGGGCACAAGCTGGGACATGGAAGGGGTTAAAGTTTGAAGTTCTTTCAAACTTCTTTCACTGCAGCAGGAAACGTCATTACAACAGGATTGGCGGGCCGTTCATATGCCTGCCACCTACCTGTGCTCCAGGGGAGGGAGCAAGGGAGTCACTTTATGGCTCTATGAAACTCCTAAGACTAATTTTTCCAATGGCAATTTCTCTGGAATGGATGAAAATTGTGTCCCCTACAAACAATAAAAACATCTAGTAGTAGGATGAATCAGGGCTTAAAAAAAGTTTCAGTGCGGATGCATAAAAGACTACACAAAGCCAACTATAGTAGTTTGAATAGGGCGATAAAAATGTCTTTTTAAGAGTATGTTAATTTCCAAAGATTATGCTTTGAGGAATAGTAATGTTCTCAATATTAATTTGTACCCTTTGGTTACTTGCTATTGTACTGCCTCATAGCAGGAGATTTTCTGCTCCTCTGGCATTGTCTAGCAAGCATGCATATTCATGTGCACACATTTCATTCCAGATAAATGCAGTAGTCAGATCGTACTCTGTGTTACAGCTTAGTATCTGGACGGCACAACACAGCTCCTGCGGTTTGTTCCAAGTTATCAGATTTGAATGGATGCCTGCAAGTGAAGCATTCAGCGTCTTGTTTTATCTTATGGGACTCTAGCAATAGGATCTCTGCACTTGCAGAAAACCTGTAGTGGGAGGACTAGCGAGGTTGCCATGTTTATTCCCTAATATAAACACTAGCTTGGGTTTTTTTTGGGCTTCCGCAGAGTAAATTTCCAGCCAGAACGACCGGTCGAATAGATAATTTCCGACAGGTACAATCAGATTCCCAATCAATTTTTTGATCTGCATAAAATGTAACAAAAACCTGATCAGACCTGTTGCAAGTTATTGATTCGACCAGTCGATGAGACAGGAAATTTCTTGGTGTGTACCTGGCCTAACAAGCCCAAATGACACAGCTAAAAAGTGCAAAGAAGTGGTTACTAACAGATACAGAAACTGATAGAAATCTGTTACATTGATAATGAAAACATCTGACCCACCCGAGCTGCAAAATTCAACAGAAATATAAACATGAATTATTTAGCACAGCAATGCAGAAATGCATGTTGGGAAAATGGGTCTGGCTGGATTGTGCCAAGAAAAGCTCCATGTATTGGATCGCAGCCAGGACATAGTTTCCAAGAGCACATCAACACTCACTCTGCTATGTACAGGAGACACATGGAAATTTCTACCACTTGTAAACACTGAATTCACTTCAATTTCTGTGTCCCTACTAGGGTTGAAAGCACAGAACGACTGTGCTTTAGGGAGCCCCACCGACCTGAAAACACAAGAAAAAAGACAGACATTACTTGTATTGTGTAAACGGACACCAAGAACAGTTCTTTAGGTACACACATATGAAGCAATGGCTAAGATTACAGTCTTAGCTAGTGTTAAAAAAAAATAAAAATCAGTGTAGAGCCGGGACAAGGTCCTCCAGCACTCAAGGCTGAGACACCAAAATGCACCCCCCATACCTCCCACCCCAGCCATCACATACTGATTGCTATTAGACTAAGAGGCGCCGCAGGGCCCGCATCACCTTAATCTCTAGTCTCTTAATCTAGTTATATGGCTGCAGTCACTGCCATGTACCCCCTTTTCTTATTTCTCTCTGCTCCAAGCAAGATAGAGGAATAATAGCTGAGTGAGTTGTGCACCCCATTCTACACTGCGCCCTGAGGCTGGAGCCTCTCTCGCCTCTGCCTCAGCCCAGCCCTGCACATACAGTATAACAAATGTATGAAAACATTGCGTAGTGATGTAATTTATAATATATTCCTGATTTGGCCCTTCTGCAGTGGCGTGGCCAAGTAGCTATGGGCCCCACTGAAAGTTTTACACTTGCAGTTAACTTCCACTTGTTTCCAAGTTAACTGAAATGAAGCCAGGAAATACACACAACTCTAAATTGGTGGGCTAACTCAAATCGGTCCATTCGCAGGTCCAGTCTGTTTTTCTGGAGTTGTTGTGTGACTCCACTTTATGCAAGTTGAGCCAAGTTTTGTTGGTGTGTGTGTGTGTGTGTGTGTGTGTGTGTGTGTGTGTGTGTGTGTGTGTGTGTGTGTGTGTGTGTGTGTGTGTGTGTGTGTGTGTGTGTTTTATTGCTCTGCACTGTCAGCTCCTCACATGCAAGTTAGTAACTTGAATGAGTGAACCAGCTTTCATTTCTACTGGTTTCCCTCTGTAGATAAGCCAGAGCCGGTGATATATTCCGAGTCCTCTCCCCCTCCTTAGAATTGTCACGGCCAGAAACATGCACCGTCATGCAATCTAAGCATGCATGCGCATGACTGGGTGGAGAGATCACCAAAGCATTACATGATCCTCTCATATCTCCAAGCTTGGAAGAATAAGCTGAACATAAACAGAATCATTTTGTTCAGCACAGAAAAATCTGTAGTGGTAATTAGTTTTACGTAGCTAATACGACAGTTAAAGTAAGAAATCTAGCTACAGTATTATGAGTAAGTTTACTTTCCTTGCTTCTAGTTTTCTTTACATAAAGTCCAATGACATTCTTATTCAGCATAACTGTCTCATGATGAGATGTATCTGAATCCAGCCAGCTCTGACGAGGAATATAGCGCCATTACCTGCATACATAATAGTTCTCTGGGCACCCCTAAGGGTGCTTTATAAACCAGCTCGCACAAATCTGTCCTAGCTTGTTCAAACAAAACCAGTTTGTAGCTTTTGCCTTCAGCCTATTTGCATGTTAAATATTTATTTATGTATTTGTTTATCTGTAGTAAATAATCAAGAGTGATATAAAATTCCAGTCAAATATAGCAGCATATCCTTTAATCCAAACATGAACCCAGTCCGAAATCAAACATTTTGTTTTTAAACCAGAAAGCCATCTTCATATTTGGTCATATAACCCCCTGCACCCCAGTAAACGGTGAGAGGACGCTACTCTACATGGTCAGCCAATCAGCTTCCACTGTTTTGTACAGTACTGATACTAATATGTTAAACTCCAGTGAAAATAACGTAATGAACAGTAGTGCTTAATTTTTACAATAATTATGTATAAATGATTTAGTCAGTGTTTGCCCATTGTAAAATCTTTCCTCTGCCTGATTTACATTCTGACATTTGTGACATGGTGACATTTTTACTGCTGGCAGGTGATGTCAGTGGAAGGAGATGCTGCTTGCTTTTTTTTTGGCAGTTGGAAACAGCTGTTATTTCCCACAGTGCACAGCACCATGGTCCTGACATCACACTTTGGGAGGGGTTTCAACACAATATCAACCATACAGGTGATCCATTTGAGAAAAGGAAAAGCTTTCTCATGGGAAAGGGGGTATCAGCTACTGATTGGTATGAAGTTCAATGCTTGGTCACAGTTTCTCTTTAAATGGTCCCCTTTTGCATAGACAGGTTGGAGATACAGTTTTCAGAAGCTAGACACATGCTAACCATACACAGGTCAATTATAGCCTGATATGCCAAGCCAATCAATACCTATCCGGCTGGAACTACACTGCATAGCAAGGTTCATTTTGAGTTGATTTTTAGCAGAAATCTATAAAACATTGATTGAACCACATGCACTGTACTACTTGATGTACTACAATGCTAAGGGCCCATCAACCTCCAACAATTCCTGCATCAAACTGCACAGAGATTTGTCAACATTTCCAATCAGCCTACCAAAATTAAAAACTACAATACATTGTTCAAATGGGGCAACAGTAAAATGGGGTATTTTCTCAAACTGAATAAGCCAAGCATTGATTAGAAAATTCAATACCGGAATAGCAAGCCTAAAGGTGGCCAAACACTGTGCAATCTAACTGTACAATCAATCATCAATCACACCACTTTTATGTAGTATAAGAAACTACCTGAAAAATATATCCAAGTCACAGTGAATTTATTTGCGTTGTAGTACATGGATGTTGGTAAGATAGTATAACAATTGTACAGTCAGATTGCATAGTGTGTGGCCACCTTTAGGTATACTGCCGTGATGTACATTCACTGTCCAATGAAAAAAAAGAAATCCATTGCTGCACAAATAGTGGTCTTCAGCTGGCTATATAATTCAAGTGTGTGAGAGTGTGTGAGAGTGTGTGTGTGTGTGTGTGTGTGTGTGTGTGTGTGTGTGTGTGTGTGTGTGTGTGTGTGTGTGTGTGTGTGTGTGTGTGTACATGGTGATATATGCTAAGCAATTTTATTCCATCAGGACATGTATACTGTATTACAAATGTCAAACATATGTATGCAAAAACATACAAGCAGAATGTGTAACTGTTGAGTGTTGTAAGGAGTTCAAAATATCGAAACCAGCCACATACATTCTGCAACTCTTTGGCAATGACTGGTAGGAAGGTCAGGTGCTAAAAAGGTCTAAATAGAAAAAAAGGAAACTGTTTCTATTGTGTGCAGTAATACCCACTGTAAGGAAGATAGTCAGTTTTAACCATTGCTAAGTGAATGAGAATGTTGCATGCATTGGATAGATGTTAATTATGGGGCATAAAGTTTTGTATGTTGTGTTTGGCATCATTCACAGTGACAGCTGCATTGCATTCCCTGTGAAAGCAGGAACGCCAAGGGAAAGCGGTGCCGCACTTTAGAGGTACGTTGCATTGCATACAGTGTACCATACAGTCAATGAACAGTATGCTTCATTGTAACCTTTACAGCGCGTTTTGTAATAAAGCACGTTGCCAAGCCGCACTCAGTTGTGCTGCAACACACCTGCCTCACTGTGACTGTCCCATATGTGGTGCATTGTAGTGCAGCATGATGAGTTACTGAGTGGCCGTTATGCCACACCACAACTTACCACTGTGAACATGGCCTCATTGGTTACTTCAATAACCCAGGAACCCACCTATATATCAACATACCACTATATCGTTACATAACAAGATCTCTTGGCTATAGGCTGACTAGCATTACAAGTTATTCAGGAAAAATGGACACTACAAGACATTATCTGTAAAAGAAAATATGTTGGTCAATTTTCTGTTCTGTCCCCATTTGGTACTTACTGAGATCCAAAATCCAGCACAGAAGGCTGCAGGTGTAAGGCCCTCCCACTAGGCCTTGCTATACTGAAAGAAAAAAGAAAGACAATACTTCACTGCTCAGAAATAAAACTCTTAAATGTACTGTATCGTATATCCCACAAACAGCAGCACATACTGTACACTTAAATCAGAATAACTGCAAGAAAGTCACAAGTCGTCAAAACACGAATTTGCCATTAAAAAAAAAAATTGCATGTTGCCATTATAACACGGCTGCTTGGTAATATATCAGCATCCTGCTGAGGTTCACTAATTCTATGGTTTTGTATCATCCACAGGAATAGTAACATCTTTCTATTACTTGTTGGATGGGGGAAGGGGAGGGGTGGGGCCACTTCAGTAGTGATCTCTGCAGCCTGTACCTGTTCACACAAGACCAACCCAGAAAAAGATCAATTTAGGACATTTTTATTGTCTTCCAACCAAAACGTTACACATGTAAATACATGCTCCCTTGTTCTTACAACCCACTCTATAAACAGGTTGTCATGGAACACTACCAAAGCTGTCAATGAATCAGATAAATATAATTTCCAATATAAAAATCTGATCTTACCTCACCATAACAGCATACAAGATGTGAACCATATTTCAAAATCCATGCTTATTATTCATTAGATAAAAGGTAAAAAGTAACATACATTTCTCAGATTTTTCTATTTCTCCTCCATTCCATACGACCAAACAAAAGGTGTAAACTTGATATTAAAAAAAAAAAAAATAATCCATTCTGCGTTGGTGTCTCTTTAGGCCTTTTTCCTACATCACACAATTTAATTCAATGCTGAAAATGTGTTTTGCTGCTTGGAAAGACACAAACATAACATAACTCACAGTATTCTGTTTCCAATAGTGCGCTGGGAATATTGTCCAACTGAAAACACTCAGCATCTCTTCTGAAATTTATTTGGGTGCTGCTTCTCAGCTATAGTATAAATATAACGCGGGCTCAGTTGCTTAGCCTATATTTAAGTGAGCTCCGGGGCCCAAATCACACATTAGCCCATATGCAATTCACTTTTTCTCCATAGTTTTCTCCTCTGTGATATTTTCACAGCTTGTCATAAAATGCCTTTTAAGCCACGAGCAAACAAGAAAATGGTCAAAATAAATTTGATAGTACTTTTTCACCAGCTTTTGGGTACCCTTTCAACTGTAAAATGTTGAAAATCTAATTTAAAGAGAATATGAAAATCACCTAGGCGATAACTCAGGTGAAAAAGTGAATTGCATATGGGCCAGTATAGCAAATGTCTGCAGCTTGGCTATACTGTAGACAATAGATACCAAACATAACCATTTGCATATGACTTTCCCTTCTACCGGTATGGCGATTGTCATAGGGCTACGTGCGATTCTCTATGGTGTTGCAATTTCACTTATGATGAGTGTATAATCATACGCCAGGTACAACCAAACTATTAGAATACATTAGCTCTATATCCATAAAATGTCACCTCCATACATTTTTTTCACAAATTTCCAGGTACTAACCCAACCGCAATCTTCAGTCCTTCCATGAAAACCTCCTGTTCCCAAGTTTGGCCACTTCGGGTCACTCTCACATCCAGAACTTCACAAATGTCACCACTCCTTTGGAACTCTCTTTCACACATTGGCCACCATGCTCAGATGGCCACCATGCTCAGAGCACAGAAACCTTCAAATGCACCCTCTTCACTATGGCGGTACCATTGTCCAGCATCAGCTGAATGATCACACTGCAAAGGCCTTGGAAAGTCACACGGTGCGCCAAAGCCCGCGACCAGTGAGAAAAAATAAATTTACTTATGACTTCTGATTTACTTCCAGGAGTCGCAGAGTAACGCAGTACAGCCTTTTCGTTACTTCTGCGGCAACCACAGCACTTCCGTCACATTGGGTTATACTGTGGCCAGTCTCAGAGACTAATGGCTACAGTGCCTAGCCGCAGTGGGGGAGAGTACTGCAATGCGCCATGTGTGAAAGTAACCTCAAACACACCTCTTCATACAAGCTTATAACCAGTCATGTCACCCTTTAGATATATTTGCACATCTGCATCATATGCTTGTCTCTAGGTTTCCTTGCCTAGCCCCCTATTCAATTAACTTTTTCTCCAAGGTGATATCTTTACAACTCATCAATAAAATTCCTTTTAAGCCGAAAGGAAGCAAGTATATAAAATAATTTTGATATTACTTTGCAATTGCAGTACCAAAAATTGAAACGTGCTGAGAAGTTATTTTAAGGAGAAAAAAAAATCTCCTATGGGAAAACTCAGGAGAAAAAGTTAATTAAATAAGAGCCCTAGTGTTCACCCCCCACTACTATATAGAGTGTAAGGTCACAAGGACAGGGTCCTTCCACCTAGTGTTTTTTGTTTCTGCTGATCTATCACATAAATGTACAGCTGTATTGCTGAAGGTTTTCTACCATAAATTACGTTTTTATTTGTACTTCTGTTGCCGCATTTTTTTTTTAACAGTTAAAATTTCATTGATTTTTTGGGGGGAAAAAACTAAAAAGTACAGCATAGTATACATTTAGCTGAGATAACAGCAGTGCATTAACATATGACAGATCATCACAGCTTCATGACACAAATTTACAGTAGTCAATATTAGGCGTACATGTGACTTATGCAAACTGACTGTAATCCTGAGTTACATTACCAGGAAGTGAAGATACCCTGCTGTGGGTAAAGAAAAGGAAAGAAGGAGAAGAAAGTAAAAAAAAAAAAAAAAAAAGAGAGAGAAGAGGAAAGGTTGACCGCCAACTTCCTAGATCCCCCCCCCCCCCCCCCCCCCAAAGAGTATTATTCCAAGATTGGAATAAAATCAGTCTGTAGGATCCATGATTTTGCTTTCCCACACTCCCCAAACTTTATATTTTTTTGGACATCGCCTGTTTATGTATGTAGTTTTGTATAATGGAAGGGAATGGTTGATAGATTTGGCCCACAATCCCAACGTTGGGACAGAAGATTTCTTCCATAACTTAAGGATTTCTTTTCTAGCTTGGAAACAGAGGGTTCTAACCAGTATCTGTTTGTGTTTAGTAAGGCTGTCTTCCTCCAATCTCCCCAAAAGCATGAAACCCAGATCTAAAGGAAGGGTCAATTAATTATTGACAATATATCCCTCCAGAAAGAGACAATCAGGGGGCACGACGAAAATATATGTACAAACAGCCCCAATTCCATGTGGCACCTCCAACATCTATCGGAAATGGGTTGGTCCATTATGTGCATACGTTCGAGTATAATAAGCATTGTGTAGGAATTTAGTCTGTATTAATTGGTCCCTGGCAGGAATGACCGAGGTGGGGTAAAGTTCCAGGATTTCATCCCAGTCATCCCTCTCTAAATCGGTCACCACCAGCTGTCATTTTCGTAGACATTTGTCTAATCGGTCATTGTTTAGTGTTAAAAGTGTTAGGTATATTGCTGAAAGTGTTTTTGGTAGATCCCTAGTTAAGAGTAGTTGTTCTAAATCTAAATCATCCATGCTAAGTGTAGGAGGAAATTTGCCAAACTGAAGTATAGGCATGTCGGAGTTGGAGATAGTGAAAGAAATGTGAATTTGGAAGATTGAATTGTGCTTTAAGGGAATCGGTAGGATGGATTGTCCCTGTTGAATTTGAGCCAGTGTTTTAATCCCATAACTGGCCCAGACTATTGGGTCTGGGATAGTCTGGAAGTGTTGAAGCCGCCCATTGCGCCATAGTGGAGTATGGGGAGATATCACTTGTTCCTTTGCCAGCGGGGCTCTAGCCGCCCTCCATGTCTTCCACACAGTTATCATAGCTTGCGTATTCTTTGGGGAGCATTTGGGACCTCTATAAGCCAAGTTTGTTAGTTGCTCGTATGAGCCGAGAATTGCAGCCTCCGTCGTGATTGCAGGGTTGTGATCATCTTGCGAGAACCACCAGCAACCCAGAAGTATTTTTGAAAATGGGGCATAGCTAAGCCACCTCTGTTTCTTGGTAATTGTAGGATGTCTATAGCTATTCGTGGCTGCTTACCTGCCCAAATAAATCTAAGAAGAATGGAATCTCGTTTCTTAAAAAAATCTCTGTGGAAGCCAAATTGGAGACTGACGGAAGATATAAGTAAATTTGGGTAAGTAAATCATCTTTATCAGATTTATTCGGCCTATTAGAGTTAATGGGAGTTTATCCCAAATCCTACATTTGGTCTCTAAGGATTGTACTATAGGATCAATATTCAAGGTCTGGTAAGTGTTAATGTCCCTAGTAATTTGTACCCCCCGATATTTAAATTGTGGAACTGACTTCAGCAAGTAGGGAGGGGTAGAATTATTCAAGGAGGGAGGATCAAGGTGAAATAGAACTGACTTAAACCAGTTAATTTTAATTCCAGAAAATTCCCCCAAACATATTAAAAAAGTTAAGCGCAGCAGGTAGGGAGGAGTTGGGGTCACTGAGGAACAGCAGATCATTGTCTGCATATAGAGAATTTTTTTCCTCTAAGTTACCCAATTTAAGGCCCTGGACATTGTTTGTCTAACATAGGCACCTATAGACTCCATTGCCAGAGCGAAAAGCGCCGGCAATAGAGGACAGCTTTGTCTTGTGCCTCTCTCCAGGTTGAAGGGCTTTGAAATATTATTCCCTGTGTTAATTTTGGCGGTTGGATTTTCATATAAAAGTTGGATCCATTTTAAAAAGTCCCCCAAAAACCCAAATTTTCGCAGTACAGCCCATAAATAGCACCGTTCAACGGAGTCAAAGGCTTTTTCTGCATCAAGGAAGCGATAACTCTCTGCCCCTATTGGAGTGTTCAGCCTGGATGTTTGCAAATAGTCTCATATACATATCTGTCCCCTTACCGGGCATGAACCCCGATTGATCCTGATGAATCAACTTCGTAATGATCTTGTTCAAGCGAGTGGCTAGAACCGTAGCTAATATTTTCCCATCTACATTTATCAGGGAGATCGGACGGTATGAAGAGCATCAAAGAGGGTCTTTATCTGGTTTGGGTATGACTATAATAAGTGCTTCTGACATGGAGAGAGGGAGAGAACCCCCAGCAAAGGAACTTTGAAGAGTGTTTTTAAGTTTGGGTGTTAACAATTTGTACAATTCTATCGGTAACCCGTCTAAAACAAGGGTCTTCCCAGTTTGCATAGATCCTATTGCATCATAAATTTTGTCTAACGTTAAAGGAGCTTCTAAGGATTGAGCGTCAGTATCTGATAGTGTGGGTAATGTAACCCCTACTAGTAGGGAAAAACGAGGGGTGGGAGCTGGGCACCCGGCAGTAATGAGGGTGAGCAACGCCTGCTCCAGTATGGCATATGCAGGTCCTCACTTCTATAGCCGCAACATGACATGCACAGTGACGTGCTACCAGTGGAAAGAAAGGAAGAAAGTTCCCAATGTTACATGAAACCATAAAGATACAGAGACCGGGCACCGTCCTGTTACTGCATTTATTCACTGTCCGCAGTCAAATGACATATGGTATTGAATATAAGCATCAAACCTGTCAGCAGTCTTGCATCAAAATATCATGGATACATCCAGTGAGGCCTGTAGGGAGGTGTGGTGACCAGGGGGTGATGGATGTGCACAACAGCCGTTTCGCGCTCTGTAGCGCTTGCTCACGTGCGTATCCGGGCAAATGACGGAGCTTCTGAGTCTCGGATATCTTGACCCGAGACTCCGCCCACAGCGCACGTCATTGGTCCGTAAGTGGAGGTCATGTGAAGTGCTTCCTGTTGGAGTGCGGGAGGACTACAGTACTGGCGGAAGTGACCCGTCAGAGAGTCCATGCATGCGCCATTACTGGCAAATGTGCATAAAAGAAAGGATAAATTACCTGGGACGGAATAGGTGTGCATGGGGTGATAGGAGGGAACTTATCCCAATATGTAAAACATGTGGGGGTGTTAGGTGATAGGTCATACATCATTAATCACTCTATTAAAACGTGAAACCACACACGACTGCTACAGTCTAAACGTTATATAACATGCTGGTGAGTAAACATAAATGTAAATTAAAACCATTCCGTTTTATTGTTAAATTACCTATTCCCAAACTAAAAACACTTCGGGGAGTCTTTATTCCAGGAGATAAAAATCGAGAAAATATCTCGATATGCCGCCTGACCATTGTCACTGCGGCATATTCTTCAAGAGAGTACACTAATAGGACCGGGGCCACAGTGCTATCTGTACAAGGAGGTATTAAGACATAACTAAGTTGTTGCCCTGGGTCAGCCACCCAGGGCGACACTCGCCACCAGTTCGGCTGGATGGATACATGGCTCCAGCACATACATACCATGTGCCTTTGCCAACTTCTGAAACGAGGGGAAAGGAGGGCACCACACCATGGGTCCCAGGGGTGTGGCGGGAGATATGGGGTGTGCAATAAAACGTGGGGCAACGATGTTGCACCGACCCACCCATGTCTTAAGATAGAACATGGGACCATATTGCATTGACTACAGGGAGGGGGGCATTGTGCCACCACATTCCCAAGTGTATTAGGTCAGGGCAGGACTGTCCCACGTATATGCACCACCCCTGGTCCCACACCACACCGTAAAAAATTCTTGGGACAGGGAAAGCCTATTAGCGAATCCCAGTGCGAATTGCACTGCTACTATGGGGTGCCCCGTTTGGCTCATTTTAACATAAATATCCAGCCTAATATGGTGGGGTGTCTTAAAATACCAAGGGGAATGTGAGCATGGTGGGAACGGAAATGGAGAGAAAACTCCTATGATCTCACTAATGGGGAAAACAGACCAGGGCTGGATGATGAGTATTAGCGGGGACTGAGGGAATCAGGGAGTGGGGGGGGGAGATTATGGAGAGAGAAGGGGAAGTGAGGGGAACGGGAGAGGGGTTCCCATATGGCAAGGATAAGGAGGATGGTGGGCGGGTGTAGACCTCCCCAAAAGAGATTGGCCGTCATGCCTTAAGGGTCAAGAAAGCATGCCAATTCCAGTCTGTCATTGAGGCCTAAAGGCCCCATGGCATCCGTCTGCAAAATGATTCGCGACTCGCGTCTAGTTAGTTCGCGATCACGATCGCCTCCTCCTCTTGTGAGGAAAAATTGGGCCATGATCACCAGAGATCCTATGTTACAGCAGATTTTCCCCAAACCCCCACGAGTAGCGTTCCGCCGAGCACCCACATTGGGAGACAGCTTAGTCCAGAGCGAGTATCGAACACCCTGCCCCTCCAATTGGTTATCTGCCAGACGCCCTAAAGGGAACCGTCACTGCGGCCACTGCAAGTTCTGCCCATACATGGTGGAGGGCACGAACTACCAGTTGGGCGCAGTGAATTGGGAAGTAAAGACTCTCATAACCTGTCAGACTAAATTTGTTGCCGATGTTATGTTTTGCCCGTGCTCATTTTTTTACGTGGGCAAGACAACTAGGCCCCTAAAGGAGAGGGTGGGCGAGCACCATGGCTCCATAAAGAGTGGTAAGGGATGCCAACGTCTGATCGAGCATGTTCGTAGCGCGCATGGAGGCAGGTCCTCCGGTTTGAGGTTTGCGGGCCTTTTTCACGTCGCACCTTTGAGACGAGGAGGCGATCGAGATCGCGAACTAACTAGACGCGAGTCGCGAATCATTTTGCAGACGGATGCCATGGGGCCTTTAGGCCTCAATGACAGACTGGAATTGGCATGCTTTCTTGACCCTTAAGGCATGACGGCCAATTCTTTTGGGGAGGTCTACACCCGCCCACCATCCTCCTTATCCTTGCCATATGGGAACCCCTCTCCCGTTCCCCTCACTTCCCCTTCTCTCTCCATAATCTCCCCCCCCCACTCCCTGATTCCCTCAGCCCCCGCTAATACTCATCATCCAGCCCTGGTCTGTTTTCCCCATTAGTGAGATCATAGGAGTTTTCTCTCCATTTCCGTTCCCACCATGCTCACATTCCCCTTGGTATTTTAAGACACCCCACCATATTAGGCTGGATATTTATGTTAAAATGAGCCAAACGGGGCACCCCATAGTAGCAGTGCAATTCGCACTGGGATTCGCTAATAGGCTTTCCCTGTCCCAAGAATTTTTTACGGTGTGGTGTGGGACCAGGGGTGGTGCATATACGTGGGACAGTGCTGCCCTGACCTAATACACTTGGGAATGTGGTGGCACAATGCCCCCCTCCCTGTAGTCAATGCAATATGGTCCCATGTTCTATCTTAAGACATGGGTGGGTCGGTGCAACATCGTTGCCCCACGTTTTATTGCACACCCCATATCTCCCGCCACACCCCTGGGACCCATGGTGTGGTGCCCTCCTTTCCCCTCATTACAGAAGTTGGCAAAGGCACATGGTATGTATGTGCTGGAGCCATGTATCCATCCAGCCGAACTGGTGGCGAGTGTCGCCCTGGGTGGCTGACCCAGGGCGACAACTTAGTTATGTCTTAATACCTCCTTGTACAGATAGCACTGTGGCCCCGGTCCTATTAGTGTACTCTCTTGAAGAATATGCCGCAGTGACAATGGTCAGGCGGCATATCGAGATATTTTCTCGATTTTTATCTCCTGGAATAAAGACTCCCCGAAGTGTTTTTAGTTTGGGAATAGGTAATTTAACAATAAAACGGAATGGTTTTAATTTACATTTATGTTTACTCACCAGCATGTTATATAACGTTTAGACTGTAGCAGTCGTGTGTGGTTTCACGTTTTAATAGAGTGATTAATGATGTATGACCTATCACCTAACACCCCCACATGTTTTACATATTGGGATAAGTTCCCTCCTATCACCCCATGCACACCTATTCCGTCCCAGGTAATTTATCCTTTCTTTTATGCACATTTGCCAGTAATGGCGCATGCATGGACTCTCTGACGGGTCACTTTCGCCAGTACTGTAGTCCTCCCGCACTCCAACAGGAAGCACTTCACATGACCTCCACTTACGGACCAATGACGTGCGCTGTGGGCGGAGTCTCGGGTCAAGATATCCGAGACTCAGAAGCGCCGTCATTTGCCCGGATACGCACGTGAGCAAGCGCTACAGAGCGCGAAACGGCTGTTGTGAACATCCATCACCCCCTGGTCACCACACCTCCCTACAGGCCTCACTGGATGTATCCATGATATTTTGATGCAAGACTGCTGACAGGTTTGATGCTTATATTCAATACCATATGTCATTTGGCTGCGGACAGTGAATAAATGCATTAACAGGACGGTGCCCGGTCTCTGTATCTTTATGGTTTCATGTAACCCCTACTAGGTAATTGTCTATAACAGTATCTGTCTGTTGCCGCATGTTTAACGACTTTTGTGTCAGAATTATGAATCTGTGGTCCCCATTACAATGGGCTCTATTCACAAAACTTCTCAGAAATAACTCCTTTATTGATAAAAAATAACCTCTCAGCACATTTACAAGCAAAATACTCTCACTCAAAGTAAGTTGTTCCTCATTAACTTCATTTCAATATTACTTTTCTTACCTTAATTATATTTTTTCTCTTGAGAGCTTACAAAAAGTAACATAGATAAGGTGAAAACAGGTGAGAAAGCTTTGTGAATCATGCCCAATGTGTTTTGTGCAGCACTATGGAAGATGTTGGTGCTATATAAATGAATAATATGGTGGTGCAAGGGCATGAAGCATTTCAACTATTATGACTTCCCATCACAGGTCCTATATTATCAATCTTCCTTAGCTTTAGATTTAATTCTATGTATATTTTCCAAGGATTTCAGGACATAGTCACATTAAAAGCAGGGTTCCCTCAGAAGAGCCACTCTTCCCTGGTGCAGAAAAACAAAAGTTTGCTTTCCTAAAACAGAAAGAATTTGCGATAATTCAGGTTGGAGTGAGCTCGAGATGTCTCCCAGGCACCACTGCTGAATATATGCAAATTAACCATTGTACCCTTGGTGCAGATTGCTACTTTTAATTTAAAAAAAATGGCTCTGTGCCTCTTCTCCATGGCTCATTTATACAATACCAGCTCAAGTAGGGCAGCCTGCATCTCCACCAGAGGCAGACAAGGACCTAGCCCCTCAGACAGGCTGCAAGGGACAATACAGTCCCGCATGGTGCAGATCCATTATGCAGTCCTGTCTAAAAAGGAGGAATAAAAGGTATAATAGTCGAGAGATACAGTTTCTTTCCAATGTTAAGACTGTCTTTGCAATTTTTTTTCTTTTTAAATTCTAAAAATAGCAATCAGCACTAAATAGGACAAAGATGGGAGGGACAAATTCATTTGTTCACGTGTAAAAAAATACAGCACTGCTGGTCATTTAAAAAGAATAAAAATTGCATGAAAACACAATTTCAATGCAGCAATGATAAGTTGCAATTCCGTATGATACACGTGAACTCTGTTAAGTGTGAAAGAGGCCTTAGACATACTAAACCAACTATAATGGAGATCACTGTTGCTCAAATGCGCCTAGACTCATACATTTAATACTGTATCTGGCCTAAGAGCACCATGGTCAAGATCAGCCCCTAAAATGTGTGCAATATATTTCCTCTACACCAGAGGTAAATAAATAGTATAAATTGTGTTGATTAGTTCAGCAAGGCACTGTAACAACCAAGCCTAGCTTGAGAAAAGATGAATCAGGAAAGTAGACCCTCATGCACCAAAACCACAATGTCTGCAGTCTTCTTCCCCAACAGTTGCACACAACTAACTTTCACTAAAAG
The DNA here is from genome assembly GCF_040937935.1 of Hyperolius riggenbachi. Taxonomy (NCBI): domain Eukaryota; kingdom Metazoa; phylum Chordata; class Amphibia; order Anura; family Hyperoliidae; genus Hyperolius; species Hyperolius riggenbachi. The sequence continues at coordinate 181,660,483 of NC_090646.1, forward strand.
GAGTAAAAATCTGCCACTAAAAAGAACAGAGAACTTTTCTTGCACTTACAATGTAAATATTTGTCTATAGAGATCAAAATCTAAATTTAAGTTTCGATCTAGAGTCCCCAGTAAGCACAATCAATTTCGTAGAAATTGAAGATGGATCAAATACAGCCCCTGCAGTTTCCCTTGTCTGCAGTAAGCTAAGTGTTGTGAGAACCTGCCCTTGCTTGCTGCAGATGTCCAGAAAAGTAAACCGTTTTAGGCCCCTTTTACACTTAGCTACAAGTCAATGAAAGTCAATGGTAATGTGAAAATTTCAAAATTTAGGTGCAGTTGCGGGGCTCATGTGCAGATGCAAATTTTCAGACGGCATTCTCCCTGTCCAGCAGTATATAAGTGACTGAAGGGTAAGCCTTTTGGAAGGTAGGTTGACTCCACTTTCCCGGTCAGCTCATTCTGACGCATATCCTAAGTGTGTGCAATGGTGTGGTGTGGTGCATTTTGCTGCTCTCAAGTCGCTTCACATCAAGTGTAAAAGGACCCTTAGGCTGGTTTCACACCAGGACGTTGCATTTTATTGGACGTTAAGGTCGCATAATGTGCCCCGCGTTGTGCAGCTCACTCTGGCGTCCGTGATGCCATGATGCGCACTCTTGGACGCATGCGGCATCACGTGGTCCCGCCCGGCCAATCGCAGCACAGAGCGGCCGCTCCAGGAAGTAAACACTGCACGTCACTGAGTGCAGTGAATATAATTAGCCATGTGCCTGGCCGCTCTCCGCTCCTCCCCAACTTTACTGAGCATGTGCAAGCAGTCTAACGCGGCTCTGCCGCTTATAAAGTACTGCATGCAGTACGTTGTCTTATGGCGCAGCGCTACAATGTAACGCAACGTGGGCACCGTGAACAGCCCATTGATTTTTCATTGCTGTGCGTTACAGGCTGCTCTAACTTGCGCCTGTAACGTCCCACTGTGAAACCAGCCTTAAAGTGGAGCTGTCAGCCATACAATTTCAGAAAAAAAAAATGTACAATTTATAAGTAGATAAATACTCTGTCTACTTACATAACACATGCATTGTACTGACCACATTTTGATTTTAGTGATTTTTTTTTTATAGCAAACAAAATAAAAAAAAAATAAAAAAGAAAGAAAATCCTTAGGATATTCCATTTTGTCTGTGTCCATCTTGAAGCCAATACTCACATTTCCTCCTTTTCTCTGTCTGTGTATCATTGCCCGCCCCCCTCCCAGTCTTCAGACACTCCCACCAAGGCCTGCAGTAGAAAGTGCATTGAGAAATATTGACCAATCAGAGAGGAACAGAGGTGTGGGAGGGGAAATCAGGAGGGAAAGAGGCTTCAGCCAATCAGGCTGCATTAGTTAGAGAGACTGTATTGAAAAAAAAAGGCCCCTGGGGGGTACTTACCTCAGGAGAGGGAAGCCTCTGGATCAGATTGAGAATTCCCCGTCCTCTTCTGTCCCACAGTGGTCTCGCTGGGCCCCTCTGAATCCACAGCTGACAATTTGTCAGGCTGTGGTGCAGGCGCAGTAGCGCTTGCAATATTTACCTGCCCTGGCTCAAGCGCAGGAACAGTAGTGGCTCTTGGCTCAGATCAGGCGGAAATAACCGATCCCAGTGGGGTCCACTCTACTGCGCTGGCAACTTGCACCTGCGCAGTAGAGCGGTTCCGACTGGGATCGGCTACTTCCCCCTGATTCCGAGCGGAGAGCCGCTACTGCGCCTGCGCTGTAGTCAGAAAGGTAAATATTTACATGGCCGGCGTTCGGAGTGAGTGATCGGCCCAGTGAGACCATCGTGGAACGGAGAGGCCTCAATCGGATCTAAAGGTTTCCCCCTCACGAGGTAAGTAACCCCCAGGGGCCCTTTTTTTTCGATACAAGTTTTCTTTAAGCCTGAGGTGAAAGTAAAGAAGAAGAAAAGAAAACCAAGCATGCCCTGCAACTTCCTTTGTGCGGCAATGTACCAAATAAAAGCCACGGAAACTGGGGAATGATGTTTTATGGAGAAGAAAAATAAGAGTGATTTTTAACTTTTTGATTGCCTGGTTAGCATCCTTAATACTTGTTTACCAGATAAAAATAAAGAATTGATTTTTGATTTAATGCCCTACTGTTACTCTTTACACATTTCTACAATGGTAGTAGAGTGCTCTGATTGCTTTAAGCCTTCCCAGTGAAGGAGCTGATATACCACTGCTACTATAACTGCCATCAGCTACATATGGAAACTGTTGTGCCCGACGCTGGGCTTTAAAATGGAGTAGGAAGCCCCATGTTCTAGACAGCGGTCAGCTGTAATGCATTTAAACATTGATTTGAAATCTAAAAACCTTTACAAAGCTTCACTTTAAGACAGTGAGAAATCAGAGGAATGTAATATGGGTTGAAGGGGAAAAAAGTGAATGCTTCTCTCCTACCACTGAGCTTATAAGAAGGCGGCTGCACAAGATTTAAATATCTCACATTGCAGTCTCCCAAGCTCTTGTCACTTTAACCTTTTTTTCTCCATCACAAACTCTGATGTGAAACATATGTTCCTGGGAGAGGAGAATTCACTTTGCTAAACACTCCACATAAAGTTCACCTCTGCAAGGCCAGGATTTACATTTACACGCAATGTGACACGATTTGATGAGTTGGGGTAGACAAATGTGAAGAGTAGCTGATTGAGGTATCCCAACAGCTTTTAGTGGTAGAAGGAGTCAGGAGAATTCTTCACAATGACAATAAGTGAGACATAAAGGAAGCAGGGGCACTGACAGCAACGACAACCTCAGGAGCTTTCCCTTTCATGCCTCCATAAAAAAACTAGCTATGGAAGAAATTTCATTTTAATAAAAAACTATTTATATGCAGCCGTGAGGGTCCTCAAACACGCGCCAGTCGATGGGATCATTCTGCACATGTGCAGCAGAGATTTTTTTATTTTTGTAAAAACTGTAGCAAATTATTCACTGCCTAAATCTTTGTAATGGACATATTTCCAGATGCAAGCAAACCAGCGCACCCAAGTTATTATAGATGTCTTTTGAAGCTTTTTTGAGACTGAATAATCACAATGGACGCATACTACCAGTTTGACCTGCCTGCTTTCCACTATCCCAAACGTAGACCGGGATTGCCTGACAATTACTCTGTACAGCGCTGCGGAAGATGTTGGCGCTATATAAATACTAAATAATAATAATATTAACAATTGTTTTCAGGAAAATGACTGAACAAGTGCACAGAAAAGTTAGAAAAACTGTCCAAGTTGCTAATGTTCTCCAAGAGATGAGGAGCATCTGTTCTGTTTCCTGCTTCTTGCCTCTCTTCTTTTCCATATGGGTTAAAAGGAACAATTGGCTAAACTGAAAGTTCAAGCTTCCAAAGCTGGCAACATGGTGAATACGTGGTTAGCACCCTCACCTTGAACTGCTATAAGTCTCTTGTTCATTTCCAGGCCAGTAGACCATCTGTATGGAATATATGTGTTTCGGTACGGCTTCCCTCTTAAATCTCAAGAGCACACTACCAAGTTACTACCCATCCCCCTCCAGCAGTTGCTGGAGAGATACATAGAGGGCACACTTTTCGTCCATAGACTGGGGCTGACTGACGTCAGTGAAGGAACCTAGTTACCAAAGCTGTGGGCAGCAGAGGACGGTGGCATGGGAGCGATCCGAGTGGATGGGGCTGGAGGACGCCCCAGGTATGTATAAATTTTTTTTTTTCAATATTTCAGCTCTGGTACACTAAGTGTTATCACTTAATAATTTTTGTGAATAGATCACACTATATTGCTAAATATATTGGGGTGCATGCCTTTACACACATGAACTTTACTGACTTTCCACTCTTAATCCATAGGCTTTGTGCACTGGTGCGCAGTCATGTTAGAACAAAACGGGGCCATCCTTAAAAGGGAACCTAAACAAGTAAAAACCAAAAAACACACAAGTTTAACTTACCTGGAGCTTCTACCAGCCCCATGCATCCGCCCTGTGTCCGCTCCATCACCAAGTGATCCTCCAGCCCGCTTCTTCCAGCCAGCCGACTGGCAAGTCGACGGCCATTGTGCATGCACAGCCCTGCACGGGATCATTCTGCGCATGCACAGTAGAGATTTTTATTTTTTTTTTTTTTACATTCCATTAAGTTCTCCATTTATGATTCTTGAGCTAATCTGAACATAATATGATCTTTGGAGATCTGTAGCCATTAACTCTGCATAACATTGGTGGTGTCTGCGCAATGTACCCTTCAGTATATCTAACCCCAAATATGAAAGAGTGATGTACAAAATATACCACTATTGCAAACTTTTGGGTTTGAAGCCCAGTTTAAATCCAAAAGTCTTATTAGAAACGGTTATCTTTATAGTTTAAAGTTTTGATTCTCAAAGTGTTGTGCAAGTCCCCGCTCTCCTCCTGTCTGACTCCAATTCCTACTTGCTTCGGTCCAAATGAAACAAGTCGGAGTAGCATTAAAAGGATACCCGAAGTGACATGTGACATGATGAGATAGACATGTATATGTACAGTGCCTAGCACACAAATAACTATGCTGTGTTCCTTTTTCTTTCTCTGTCTGAAAGAGTTAAATATCAGGTACATAAGTGGCTGACTCGGTCCAGACAGGAAGTGACTACAGTGTGACCGCCACTGATAAGAAATTCAAACTATAAAACACTTTCCTAGCAGAAAATGGCTTCTGAGAGCAAGAAAGATAAAAAGGGGAATTTCTTATCAGTGAGGGTCACACTGTAGTCACTTCCTGTCTGAGTCAGGACTGAGTCAGCCACTTATATACCTGATATTTAACTTTCAGACAGAGAAAGAAAAAAAGGAACACAGCATAGTTATTTGTGTGCTAGGCACTGTACAAACACATGTCTATCTCATGTCACCTCGGGTATCCTTTAATGAGAATGTGAACAGGAAGATCCTAGATCACTGGAGACAAATCAAGAAAGTTAGGTCACAAAAAATTGCACTTAAAGCTTTTTTTTTACCCCCCCCCAAAAAAGTATCTTATGAAGGTGGGAGGAAAACTCAAGCAATTTCTACTTTGCTCCAACTATCAAATAAAATTTGAGGGAACCTAAGATAAAAAAATAAATATTGAAGGTAATTGGATTTCTGAAGTAAAAAAAGGCAAAGAGAAACCTCATTTGTATGAACTGAGTCCCTAAAATGTCAACATGAAGGATGGATAAAATGTATATTGTAGCTATAACAACATTGCACAAATGGTTACATAGTTATCTTTTGATCCATGTTTACCTTAGAATTTGGCAGTGAGCCATGGCAGCTTACATTGGGAACACACTATACTGCTGCACACCCATGTTTCAATAAACAAATCTGCCGCTTATATTTACTGAGATAACTGTTTAAAAATAAATTAAATGTAAGCTTCGTCTTGGAGGTAGAAGGAATGATTTAATCTGTGTTATCTGGCAACACAGCGGCATGGCATATGGAATATCCAGGTCCCTAGAAAAGGATCTAGATGCTTGCAGGCTACATGGGGTGGAACAGGTCTGCCCAGACACGACTTCAGTAGTTAAACATCTTACAACATAGCAACCCTTACAAGCTATCCTGGCTTGGTAAGCCTTCATTAACCACAAACTGGAAGCAGCCTGTCCCAATGTGCTTCTAAGAAAGAGCAGCCATATACCATCCTGGGAAAGTACTTATGGTACGCTGTCCCTATTCAGCCCAAGTTTCTTCAGAGCAATACTTCAAGCATACATGATAAGACAAAGTGAATTATACGTTTCATTACATTAATAAGTAATTGCATTTAAAATAGGAGGGCTGGTATACACTCTGGTGCTTTTCAGCGATTTGCTGATCACCAGCGATCAGCAAAGCGCAGCGTTTGTGATTTGAATTTGCAAATTGCTGCATGCAGCATTTTAGGGGCAATTGCGATGAGATTCTTGTTCTATTGAATGGGAATCACTGTTCACATGTCATTCTATCCACACTGAATCGATTTTTGCAATTAGAGCATGAAGACACAGCATGGTTCAGATTGATTAGTGAAGATGAATTGCATAGGTTATCGCTTGTAGTGTGTGGGCCACTAACCAATCGACTTTCAATCAAGCATACTGAAGATGATCGCTTGAGAAAGTCGATCGCTTTGCCGATTGAATCAGAATCGCTAGATGTATGGCTACCTAAAGTAGCCAGTGTAGAAACTCCCTAATCAGCTGATGACAAATGGAACCATTGTCAAATGTTGTACTCTGCTGAAAAAGATAAGACACTGCCCATCTTGGGTGGGGGAGTGTACAGGTAGCACAAAGTGCCTGAAATCCTTCCTGTGCTCCAAACCTTTTCCTGTATGAACTTGACAAAACTCAGGTCTACACTTGATAGAGGTCCTTATTCTGGCTTAGATTATTGGACCCACTTCTAGCAATCCAACAAGAGTTGGACTCCATTACTGGAGAAAATTCTGAATACTCCTCCAATTCAGCAATGTTACAGGGCAACTGAAGCCCCCTGGCTGGTTAGTAGATGGCAGGAGGAAGCAAAGCAGAAATCTGAGGAACTGCTCAGTGCAGGTCAGGGAGTTTTCAAATAACAATAGTCCAAAACAGGCTGTATGCATACTGGATTGATGTGGCTCTGTACACCAGCGGTTCTGGATGTGCAGCGTTGTGTTCAAGTGCATAAAGAGATTATTTTTTTTAATATATTCTGGAGTGATGCATCATGGGAAGGCACAGTTGTTCACTTAAAGCTGAATTATTGTTAATACCGTCTGTTTTAAGAAGGCAAAATTACAATTAAATAGCAATAGTGTCAGTGTAGAAACGCTGAGATCCTTCACAAGTTTGATGTATGGCAAGATAAGCTGCGCTCCAAAACATAATAGGATATTTCCCTTTTGCCACTTATAAGATAACAAAGGTGTCTGTGCACATACAGGGTTCGAATCCTGGCTAGGGTCAGTACCTGTTCAGTAAGAAATCCTTGGGCAAGACTTCCTAACACTGCAGGGTGACCCTTTGAGGAAAAAAGCACTATACAAATGTTGCTGCTGCTGCTACTACTACTACTACTACTACTACTACTACTACAGGTGTGCATGGGATCAGGCTTTGAACAGCAAACTAGCCCATCTTTTATTTTTCTTATTTATTTATATAGCACCAACATCTTTTGCAATGCTGTACATAGTACAAAATAAATAGTGGGAAGCTCAAATGCATGAGAGGTTCAAAACTGTACAATCCGGACATCCAGCAATACAAATATAGACGGTGATGTGTGGTTTGAGACCCCAACAATACTGGCAGATGTTTATGCAGTTGGCTGATGGTGTAATGGTTAAGGGCTCTGCCTCTGACACAGGAGACCAGGGTTCGAATCTCAGCTCTGCCTGTTCAGTAAGCCAGCACTAATTCAGTAGGAGACCTTTGGCAAGTCTCCCTTACACTGCTACTGCCAATAGAGCGCGCCCTAGTGGCTGCTGCTCTGCTCTGGCGCTTTGAGTCCGCAAGGAGAAAAGCGCAATATAAATGTAATTTATCTTGTCTAATATGTTAAACGGCATCAGAATAGGAAGCAACGGAGGAGGCAGGGCTGTGGAGTCTGTACAAAAATTTGATTCAGACTCCTCAGTTTATGAAACCACCAACTCCAGGTACCCAAAATTACTCCAACTCCTCAACTCCTTAGTCTAATCCTTACCAAGGCTGTGTGGTTGGTATAAAAATCATCCAATGCCGAAGTTTATGAAACCACCGACTCCAGGTACCCAAAATTGGTACCGGCTCAGACTCCACAGCTCTGCCCTTGCGAGCTTCCAGTCTAGGGGGGTTGGAAGGAGACACAGTGAGTATATTAAAGTTCTCCCCTACTCCAACAGAAGAAGCAAAAGTTTTCTTTTATGTGCCTGATGGGGCTCATGGATTTACTTCCATTTTGTCCTGGGAACCTTATCAGTGTGCTGCAGTGAGTTCTCCCGTTGCATTATTATTTGATAGGATTAGCTTAAAAATGTCCAAGCTCAACAAACTGAAATGAAACTATAATAAACCTAGCTATTGGTGTGGACCTCACAGCTGTTCTGGGATTTCTGGGACACATGAAGCACATGCACACTGTCACTACAAAGTTTGGGTCACCAGCTCTAAACAATCATTCCGGTTACATGACTCAGATCTCTTGTATGAGATAAGAAGGGAACTTAAATTGAAATCTCCATCATGTGTTTCTCAGTGGGTACATTTTATGCATTATGACTAAAACGCAAACAAGACTTTCAGACAAAACAAGTAATTCTTGTTTGCTCTACAAACAGTGAATTTTTAGTCCCTCTTCTCATTGTCAAGTAAACCGATCCAAAAGTTAGTTTATAGTTCATTTTGACAGCGCTAATTGATAACAATGCTGCCTATTGATCGCAGATGCCCACAGCACATAACTTTGTTATATCTCCTAGTTACAGATTGGCATGGCCTAAAAAGCGGAGCAGTGCTTTTAAGCGCTGCTAGATTTGGGCACAGCCGGCGCCTCCATAGACTACAATAGGAATCATCCCTATTGCAGCGCTCAGTGAGTAACGTCGGATCCGTCAGAAGACGGAGCCGAGGTTGCTTAAAAACATAATAATTTGGCCTCCAGCAATCGTTGGAAGCCGAATTATTTCATTCCCCCACTATCCATGGCGGCCTGGAGGGGGAATAGAAATTAAAACGGCCCGGACTTGTGCAGAAGCAGGATCAGCCATATACCGATGTATCCTGCGCCTAAGTCCACCGGCGCCAATTTCAAATGTACTCCTAAAAAGACCCCAATACTAACTGACTTTACAGATTGACAGAAAACTGCAAATATTCACTATCTGCAAGAAGCTGAAGCCAAGTTACATAACTAGTCTGATGGATCACTTTATTCGGCACAGGATATTGGGCTTGAAACACACCACACTGCTGTGAAGGAAACTTGCAGCAAGTGAGTACAGTCACACAAAGGTAGCTGAACTGCCACAGATTAACCTCCCTGGCGTTCAATTTCGCCAGGATTTCTGTGCAAAAAAGTGGTTCAATTTCAAATAATTTTCAAGGGGTTTTTTTTGTAACCTATTTTTTTTTAATATTGAATTCAATATAGGTTATTGTATTAAATTCAATTAAAAAAAAAAAAAAGTGTTTGCAGCAAGATGTTGATGACGCTGTGTGACCCTGGTGTCATCAACGCCGATCGGGGGGGGGAACATGAAGTAAAATCCGCCAAGGGACATGGAAGAAGGCACTGGGGAAGCTATCAGAGGTACGCGACGAGGGATCAGCATGCCAATGGTGAGTATAAGGCCCAGATTTATAGCCAGGTGTATAGTTTTGCCAGGTATATAGGTAGCCAGATGTATAGGTAGCCAGGTGGAGCAAGATGTATAGGTAGCCAGGTGTGCCCCCGATCCCCCAGTCTCCTCCAGCCCGATTTACTCACCCGAGGGCTGTCTCATGCGGCAGCTGCAGCACTTCCTCCTCCATCACGAAGTATCATGTTCTGTGTAATTACAGTATGACGCTTGGTGACGTCACCAAGCCGCGTACTGTAATTACACAGACCGAGGCTTCAGCGATGGAGGAGGAGGGTGCCCATGGCGGCCGGCGCAGAAGACAGCCCTCGGGTGAGTAGTGTAGGGCTGGATACCAGGGTGGCTAAGAGATCAGGGGAGGGGTGCTTGGTAAGAGTTCGGGAAGCGGGTGGGGGGTGGACGCACGTGGGATCGGGAGGGAGGAAGAGGGAGGAGCCACCCACAGCCCGCCCACGCAGAAGGGGACAACCCCCCCCCCCCTCCTGCACAGAAGGGGGAAGTCCAGGACTGGCCACCAGCCTGCATAGAAGAGGGATCTCCCCCCCCCCCCCCCCCCGCACATAAGGGAAACACCCAGCGACCCTCCCGCACAGAAGGGGGAAATCCCTGCCCGCACATTCTCTGCCCGCTAGCTGCACAGGGATTCCCTGTGGCTGTGGCTAAATGCTAGTTCTGCACGCTGGGGACAGCACAGATCGCTTATCCACAGCAATCCCTCTGATGAGGGAAAAGTGGAGCAGCCGGTGCAGAGAAAAAGGAAATCTCCCTGGCAGTATTGACAAGCCTTGTCCTTACCGCCAGGGTGGTTAAGGAGGCAAGAGAAAGATTTTTTTCCCATCAGAGAAATTTGATAAATTATTCAGTTTGGTCAAATTTTTAAAATTCTTTTCGAGATACTTTACATGAATGTTAGATTTTTCAGAAAATCCCAGAAAAACGATTGAATATGAAGAAAAAGAAAAAGTTTTTTTTTTAATCTAATAGTATTTTCTTATACAACCTACCATACACTATACAATTCACAAGCAATCACCAAGTTTTTCCAGAATGTCCGATTAGATTTGTATCTAAAATACTGTATAATCAGTTTGTTGAAAAAAATAAAACATAAAAATTGTTTCACTCTATTCAATCATTTGTACTGTATATGGGCACCATTACAAACATATCATGCACAGATTAATCACTACAAATATCTGGACACTGGATGAGGTTACTAAAGCAAGCACAGATACAGTATCTAGTAATTAGGCCCAGTTCACACTGGCGTTGTTTTGCAGACCGCAGCCGGACCGTAAGGTCCGCAAACGGAACGGACGATTAAGGGTCCATTGTTAATCAACGGACCCGGGCACACTCGTCCGTTCCTCCGGATCCGGATGCGGCCCGAAATTTTCTGACCTGCTCCAATTTTCCAGACCGGTCCTCCGTCCACCGCCGCCGGACCGATCCGGACAAGAAATCCAGCACAATAGGAACTGAGGGGAAACGGAAGTGCACAACACACTTCCGGATGAAAGCCGGACGTCCTACCCCACTTCCTGTGGGGTTCTCTGTGGTACAGGTGGCCATGTGGATGTACCCAGCGCCGGACAGCCCCCAGCCTCTCCACAGCCACCCCAGAACACAGCGGAGGACGGAAGGACCCGACCATCCAGACGCAGGGCCCCGCGGGACAAGGAGGATGATGTCCGCACAGCAGGCTCTCCCCAAGAAAGACTCCAGCGCTTTTCCAGAGCTTCCAGGCCCCTCTTCGAAAACGGATCCTGGACGCATGAAGAACGGAAGAAGATCAGGATGAAAACTGAACGTGATGTTCTCAGAGCGGACCGGGCCCGTTCCACTGGTAAGTATTTCATCAAAACGCAAGTGTGAACCGGGCCTTATACTCTACCCCTTATCTTGGCAAAGAAAAAGATAACTATTTTCAAAACAAAAAAAAAAAAAAAAGTCCTGTGACAATGCTCATCAGTGTGTCTAGCAGTCAGTGCTGTCTATGCACTGTCTTGTGTCCCAGCACCATGCTGTCCAACTGGCGGCCCACACTTGCTTGCCCAGAGTATTTTTGTGTCAGTCCTCCTACTCTGGCAGGCCCACCTCTTGTTCGCACTTGGCTCCGCCCCAGAAGCCAGGACATTGATGCTCTGCCCCCTACAGCTGAAAAATCCGGTGCTAGACATGCCTCCTGCCCATGAAGTTGGACAGCATATTACCTATTGAGCCGGGTTGCTAACTCAAATATGATCGGCAACACAGCAGTGTGCTCAGGCCCTCAAGCCACCTCGCCGGGAGCAAAAAGCTAAATCTGAAAGGAAATGCAGAAAGTGGAAGTATGTTATGCCAGCTTTATGCTCATGCGCTGTTAACTGCATTTAAAGTAATGGAACAGTATGGCCCATACTGTAGTATTTATTTATGGGATAAACAGTTTTTACTCTGTTCTGAAATTTTGATGCCATGACTATGAGAAGTCCCCTCTGATCCTGTTTCTCTATGAACACTGCCTGCATAGCTTCTGCATAAAGCACTTCAGAGTAGTGGACTGTAAATTTACATGAGTATCATTGCCTGAGATGGTCAATGTGTTGCAAATCATTTTAGTTTTCTTTGAAATGTCAGGTGAATTGCATGCAGCTGCACCCTCCCCAACCGTTTGTTTCTTAAACGCTCTACGCTGAATGGGAACATATTTGTCACCCAATGTGATCACAAAAGATTATTTCAGATGTTTATGTTAATATTTACACAGCTCTAAGCTGGCTCCCTGAATCTGTTGACCTAAAATATGACAGAAATAAAGACTGCCATCTATGGGGAAAGGGAATTTCTGCAGCACTAGAGTGGACTCAGGACTTTCCAACACAGAATATGCGTGAGCTCTGCGGAGCCTACGTTAAGTAACCTGGGAGCTGCTGAAGGCTTGTTTTTATCAGAAATATTCTCTTATTTATGTTATGCAGGGGTGGGGAGCAGACAAAAAAACTCTAGGAAAGTGTCAGTGGGCATTAAAGGGGACTGAGCACTGAAGCCAAGAGCACTCAGGTGCTCAGTGTGCTTGAAGGCAAGCAATCTGTTGTAACTGAATATTGAAATTGTATCCTTTAAAAAGAGAGCCCGAGGTGGGCTCATAAAATTAAAACAAACGTAGGCTACCTAATCCGGGGGGCTGAGCGAATCAGGTAGCCACAAAAACGCGCTCCCCGCCGCTCCTTTGGGCCACACTGGCCCACCTTTTACTTTCGTGACCTCTGGAATGAGAGACTGTCTCTCATTCACAGTGTGCAGGGAGGCAGGGGAGCGGCAGGGGGCGCGGCCAGGGAGAGAGAGCTGTCCAATGGCAGCTCTGGAAACCCTGCAGGAACGCCCCTGGCGGGCGTTTTAAACGGGGAATCCCTCTCCCCTATGTTTACCTCCATGATATTGACAAACATTGTCACTAATCTCGGGACTATAGCGCGGCAGGGAGGCGGCAGAGTGCGGTGGGTGTGGGGGCATGTCATGAGGCAGAGAAGATGCCTCTGTGTCCCATCTGCCCCCCCATGGAACCGCCTTGTGTTCTCTTTAATGCTACTTATTATATATGTTAGAGTTTCTGATGAGGCTGTCAGCCGCCAAAAAGAATCAGTAAAGACAGTTAATTGAGACTATTACTGGAATTCAGAGGAGTCATAATTCCCAATTCATGCAAACAGTCACAGGCTACAGGTGCAGATACACAAACTATTCATATTTGTGAAAAACAGCTGCATTCGATACTGTAAAAGTAATCAGAAACACATTATATATAAACACACAGACAGTGCTGTTACATAACAGACTGGGTGCCAGAATTATGGGATGATTCACTTAATGGCACACAAACTGCACTAAACTCCTAGTGAGAGCCAAAGCAGAGCAGCTTCATGCATTATTTTAACATATAAATAAGTCAATAATCATAGTCTGTGCCCAGTGAATGTGCTAAAACTCATTGCCTTCAATCAAAACAATAATCATAAGTAATCAGTTTATGTCATTTAATGTTTCAATCAAGCAGAGCCCCTGGGATCTCTGCTACTAAGAGTACAAGACTTAGAGAGTCTGAAGTGAAAAATTGTTATTTTTACCTAATAGTTTGCATGAGTATGAGAAGTGAAACGCTGCATTCCAGTGGCAAAACGGGGGGGGGGGGGGGTATAAACCCCCGGGGGGAAATCTGGTGAACGCTTCCTGAAAGAGGCAGAGCTTAGCACTGTAGCTCTGCCTCTACTGAAGTCCATCCCCGCCCCTCTCAGTCTTCCCTCACAGAGAGGGGCGGGGAGAGGCAGCGATCTGCACAGATTGACTTCATTAAAGGCACAAAAGCTCTGCCTCTCCGGGCAGCAAAAGCCACGACTTTTAAAGTCGTGGATGTTTGCTCCGGGATTTGGGGGGTATAAACCCCTCGTTTTGCCGCTGGAATGCAGCGTTTCAGTTCTCCTCATACTCCTTATGCAAACTAGCAGGTAAAAATAATTTCCGCTTCAGAGTCTCTTTAAGCACTGCAGTTTCCTACAACTGTAACCTATGGAGACTAAATTTTCATTCTTGATCACAAGACATCCTGCATGGACTAACACGCTCCCGAATACTCACACAAATGCTGATTTCACAAGCAGCCCTGTGAACCAATAGAAGGCCAAAATCTTATAAAGATCTTTAGCTCTGCTACTAAACAGCACACCCAAAGCACATAAAAGCAAGTGTTTGCATCAATCATGGCCTATTACAGAATTCTGTACAATGGCTATTTTAAGCAATGGATCTTTATGTCCCTTTTTACATGAAGTTCCCTTCTCTGGAGTGTACAGTTAAAAGTGGTGCTGTCAGTGAAAAAAGCCCCTAGTAAGTATTTACCTTGGCAGTGGGTAAGTTCCAGTGGTGGGGCCTCGAAAGTCCAGAGACAAGGGCCTGTCGACGGGGCACACAGGTGGACTAGCGGCTTTCCACTCTGGCTTTGGCAGAGAGAGCTGAGTCCGATTGGGTAAGCTCTACCGTGCAAGCCACCTGAACAGTAGAGCAGAGCCAATTGGGCTCAGCTTATTTCCGCCGGAGCACAAGCAGAAAGATGCTAGTAACCCTGCGTGCACTTTGTGAAGCTGTACAGATGTGTTGCTAGACAACAAGTCAGTGATGCATAATGTTACTATGAGAGGGACAGCACACTGCATAAGGGAGCTGATTTAAGCTGTAGGAGAATAATATGCTCAGCCAAGACGTTCCGGTACTTCAGATTTCTTGGCGACACATTGTGACGCTGCAGACATGCTAGATTCCTGCCACAGACCATCAGTCACGAACCATTTAGGATGTGTACGAGACTTCAAATTGGTGTGATGGACAGATACTCCAGCCCCCTCAGTTATCTAGGGCGTGTCTGCAGCACTAATTAATGCCCTCCTTGACAGTGAGTTTTGTTAGGCAGCATTCTCTTGTCAGGCTTGTAGAGCAGACATACCGTATATTCTGGTGTATAAGACGACTGGGCGTATAAGACGACCCCCCAACTTTTCTAGTTAAAATATAGAGTTTGGGATATACTCACCGTATAAGACAAACCCTCTTCTAACGCACACCAAATTAAAATAAAAATAAAAAAAATCATGTACTGCTGCTGTGTATAAACAGATACTAGTGCTGTACTGTATGTGTTACCCAGTATATAACAGTATATAGTCAATTGACTTGTTGCATTGGTCAACTCTCCTTAAGTAGACTGGTCAGCTCTCCTAGTCTACCTGTTCAGAGCGGTATGGAAGAATAGATTGCGCTCCCTCAGCAGGGAGATCTGAGAGGCGGTAACAGGATAGGTCGTATCACCCGGCATCAATGACACCTGGCGTATAAGACGACCCCCAACTTTTCAGAAGATTTTCAAGGGTTAAAAAATAGTCTTATGCTGGGAATACACGGTTCGTTTTTGCCTTCGTTTAAACCTTCGATTCGTTCGGTAAACGAATCGAGTGTTGAAAACGTATGTGAAAATAGTCATAATCTCATTATAGTTTCGATTAATAGACCCCAAAAACGAACGACTAGTGATCGAACATGTTTGATATTATCTCTCTTTATCCATCTAATCGAGCCATTGGTAGGCTTGATGGCTGTTCAGATCGATTATACATTCGTTTATGCTAGTCCGTCCCTGTAAAAAGGGATTTTCGTTTCGTTTCTTTGCAGCCTTCGATCATTGGAAAAACGAAACCATCAGAATCGGAAAAAAAAACTAAACCGTGGGTGGTGATATTAACCGTATGACTGATTATTTCGGGATCGAAAAGGACAAAAGGCACAATCGAAACGAAGGTTTAAACGAAGGCAAAAACGAACCGTGTATTCCCAGCATTATACGCAGGAATATACTGTATGTCCCATTTTGTTACAATTAATTTAAAGTACTACTATAGTAAAAAAGTGTAAAAATTTAACACGAACATGTATACAAGAAGTACATTTTCCCCAGATTAACCACTTGAGGACCGCCCCCAGCCGATGGGCGGCGGCAAAGTCCGGGCCCAAACGACCGCAATACGCCCATCGGCGGGGGCGGCTGCGGGAGTGGCTATGCGGCGATCGCGTCATTCGTGACACGATCAGCCGCCGGGGACTGGCTCCGCCCACCGCTCGTAGTAACCCGCCGGCCGTTCGGAAGCGCCGGCGGGTTACTACCACCCGGATCGCCGCTGCACATATGTATAATAGGCTTTGTAATGTATACAAAGCCTATTATACTGGCTGCCTCCTGCCCTGGTGGTCCCAGTGTCCGAGGGACCACCAGGGCAGGCTGCAGCCACCCTAGTCTGCACCCAAGCACACTGATTTCCCCCCCCCCCTGCCCCCTGATCGCCCACAGCACCCCTCAGACCCCCCCCCTGCCCACCCCCCAGACCACTGTTTGCACCCAGTCACCCCCCTAATCACCCATCAATCACTCCCTGTCACTATCTGTCAACGCTATTTTTTTTTATCCCCCCCCCCTGCCCACTGCCCCCTCCTGATCACCCCCCACCCCTCAGATTCTCCCCAGACCCCCCCCCCCAGACCCCCCCCCCCCGTGTACTATATGCATCTATCCCCCCTGATCACCTGTCAATCACCTGTCAATCACCTGTCAATCACCCGTCAATCACCCGTCAATCACCCCCTGTCACTGCCACCCATCAATCAGCCCCTAACCTGCCCCTTGCGGGCAATCTGATCACCCCCCCACACCAATAGATCGCCCGCAGATCCGACATCAGATCACCTCCCAAATCCATTGTTTACATCTATTCTCTCCTCTAAACACCCACTAATTACCCATCAATCACCCATCCATCACCCCCTATCACCACCTGTCACTGTTACCCATCAGATTAGACCCTAATCTACCCCTTGCGGGCACCCAATCACCCGCCCACACGCTCAGATTGCCCTCAGACCCCCCCTTATCAATTCGCCAGTGCAATATTTACATCTGTTATTCCCTGTAATAACCCACTGATCACCTGTCAATCACCTATCAATCACCCCCTGTCACTGCCACCCATCAATCACCCCTGTCACTGCCACCCATCAATCAGCCCCTAACCTGCCCCTTGCGGGCAATCTGATCACCCACCCACACCAATAGATCGCCCGCAGATCCGACATCAGATCACCTCCCAAATCCATTGTTTACATCTATTCTCTCCTCTAAACACCCACTAATTACCCATCAATCACCCATCAATCACCCCCTATCACCACCTGTCACTGTTACCCATCAGATTAGACCCTAATCTACCCCTTGCGGGCACCCAATCACCCGCCCACACGCTCAGATTGCCCTCAGACCCCCCCTTATCAATTCGCCAGTGCAATATTTACATCTGTTATTCCCTGTAATAACCCACTGATCACCTGTCAATCACCTATCAATCACCCCCTGTCACTGCCACCCATCAATCACCCCCTGTCACTGCCACCCATCAATCAGCCCCTAACCTGCCCCTTGCGGGCAATCTGATCACCCACCCACACCAATAGATCGCCCGCAGATCCGACATCAGATCACCTCCCAAGTGCAGTGTATACATCTCTTCTCTCCTCTAAACACCCACTAATTACCCATCAATCACCCCCTATCACCACCTGTCACTGTTACCCATCAGATTAGACCCTAATCTGCCCCTTGCGGGCACCCAATCACCCGCCCACACGCTCAGATTGCCCTCAGACCCCCCCTTATCAATTCGCCAGTGCAATATTTACATCTGTTATTCCCTGTAATAACCCACTGATCACCTGTCAATCACCTATCAATCACCCCCTGTCACTGCCACCCATCAATCACCCCCTGTCACTGCCACCCATCAATCACCCCCTGTCACTGCCACCCATCAATCAGCCCCTAACCTGCCCCTTGCGGGCAATCTGATCACCCACCCACACCAATAGATCGCCCGCAGATCCGACATCAGATCACCTCCCAAGTGCAGTGTTTACATCTCTTCTCTCCTCTAAACACCCACTAATTACCCATCAATCACCCCCTATCACCACCTGTCACGGTTACCCATCAGATTAGACCCTAATCTGCCCCTTGCGGGCACCCAATCACCCGCCCACACCTCAGAACGTCCTCAGACCCCAGCCCTGATCACCTCGCTAGTGCATTGCTTGCATCTATTTCCCCCCTCTAATCACACCTTGAGAAACCCATCAATCACCTCCTGTCACCCCCTAGCACACCTACCCATCAGATCAGGCCCTAATTTGCCCTGTGTGGGCTCCTGATCACTCGGCCAAACCCTCAGATCCCCCTCAGACCCCCTTCCGATCACCTCCCCAGTGCATTGATTGCATCTATTTTCCCCTCTAACCGCCCCCTGAGACACCCATCAATCACCTCCTGTCACCCCCCTAGCACTCCTATCCATCAGATCAGGCCCAAAACATCCTGTCATCTAAGAGGCCACCCTGCTTATGAAAGGTTCCACAAAATTTGCCCCCTCATAGACCACCTGTCATCAAAATTTGCAGATGCTTATACCCCTGAACAGTCATTTTGAGAAATTTGGTTTCCAGACTACTCACAGTTTTGGGCCCGTAAAATGCCAGGGCAGTATAGGAACCCCACAAGTGACCCCATTTTAGAAAGAAGACACCCCAAGGTATTCTGTTAGGTGTATGATGAGTTCATAGAAGATTTTATTTTTTGTCAAAAGTTAGCGGAAATTGGATTTTTATTGTTTTTTTCACAAAGTGTCATTTTTCACTAACTTGTGACAAAAAATAAAATCTTCTATGAACTCACCATACCCCTAACGGAATACCTTGGGGTGTCTTCTTTCTAAAATGGGGTCACTTGTGGGGTTCCTATACTGCCCTGGCATTTTAGGGGCCCTAAACCGTGAGGAGTAGTCTAGAAAACAAATGCCTCAAAATGACCTGTGAATAGGACGTTGGGCCCCTTAGCGCACCTAGGCTGCAAAAAAGTGTCACACATGTGGTATCGCCATACTCAGGAGAAGTAGTATAATGTGTTTTGTGGTGTATTTTTACACATATCCATGCTGGGTGGGAGAAATCTCTCTGTAAATGGACAATTGTGTGTAAAAAAAATCAAAAATGTGTCATTTACAGAGATATTTCTCCCACCCAGCATGGTTATATGTAAAAATACACCACAAAACACATTATACTACTACTTCTGAGTACGGCGATACCACATGTGTGACACTTTTTTGCAGCCTAACTGTGCTAAGGGGCCCAAAGTCCAATGAGTACCTTTAGGATTTCACAGGTCATTTTGAGACATTTGGGTTCAAGACTACTCCTCACGGTTTAGGGCCCCTAAAATGCCAGGGCAGTATAGGAACCCCACAAGTGACCCCATTTTAGAAAGAAGACACCCAAGGTATTCTGTTAGGTGTATGATAAGTTCATAGAAGATTTTATTTTTTGTCACAAGTTAGCGGAAATTGATATGTATTGTTTTTTTTTTCACAAAGTGTCATTTTCCGCTAACTTGTGACAAAAAAAAAAATCTTCTATGAACTCACCATACTCCTAACAGAATACCTTGGGGTGTCTTCTTTCTAAAATGGGGTCACTTGTGGGGTTCCTATACTGCCCTGGCATTTTAGGGGCCCTAAACCGTGAGCAGTAGTCTAGAATCCAAATGCCTCAAAATGACCTGTGAATAGGACGTTAGGCCCCTTAGCGCACCTAGGTTGCAAAAAAGTGTCACACATGTGGTATCGCCGTACTCAGAAGAAGTAGTATATTGTGTTTTGGGGTGTATTTTTACACATACCCATGCTGGGTGGGAGAAATCTCTCTGTAAATGGACAATTGTGTGTAAAAAAAAATCAAACAATTGTCATTTACAGAGATATGTCTCCCACCCAGCATGGGTATGTGTAAAAATACACCCCAAAACACATTATACTACTTCTCCTGAGTACGGCGGTACCACATGTGTGGCACTTTTTTGCACCCTAAGTGCGCTAAGAGGCCCAAAGTCCAATGAGTACCTTTAGGATTTCACAGGTCATTTTGCGACATTTGGTTTCAAGACTACTCCTCACGGTTTAGGGCCCCTAAAATGCCAGGGCAGTATAGGAACCCCACAAATGACCCCATTTTAGAAAGAAGACACCCCAAGGTATTCCGTTAGGAGTATGGTGAGTTCATAGAAGATTTTATTTTTTGTCACAAGTTAGCGGAAAATGACACTTTGTGAAAAAAAACAATTAAAATCAATTTCCGCTAACTTGTGACAAAAAAAAAAAATCTTCTATGAACTCACCATCCTCCTAACGGAATACCTTGGGGTGTCTTCTTTCTAAAATGGGGTAATTTGTGGGGTTCCTATACTGTCCTGGCATTTTAGGGGCCCTAAACCGTGAGGAGTAGTCTTGAAACGAAATTTCTCAAAATGACCTGTGAAATCCTAAAGGTACTCATTGAACTTTGGGCCCCTTAGCGCAGTTAGGGTGCAAAAAAGTGCCACACATGTGGTATCGCCGTACTCAGGAGAAGTAGTATAATGTGTTTTGGGGTGTATTTTTACACATACCCATGCTGAGTGGGAGAAATATCTCTATAAATAGACAATTGTGTGTAAAAAAAATTAAACAATTGTCATTTACGGAGATATTTCTCCCACCCAGCATGGGTATGTGTAAAAATACACCCCAAAACACATTATACTACTTCTCCTGAGTATGGCAATACCACATGTGTGGCACTTTTTTACAGCCTAACTGCGCTAAGGGGCCAAAAGTCCAATGAGCATCTTTAGGCTTTACAGGGGTGCTTACAATTAGGCACCCCCCAAAATGCCAGGACAGTGAACACACCCCACAAATGACCCCATTTTGGAAAGTAGACCCTTCAAGGTATTCAGAGAGGAGCATAGTGAGTCTGTGGCAGATTTCATTTTTTTTTGTCGCAAGTTAGAAGAAATGGAAACTTTTTTTTTTTCTTTTTTTTGTCAGAAAGTGTCATTTTCCGCTAACTTGTGACAAAAAATAAAATCTTCTATGAACTCACCATGCCTCTCACTGAATACTTTGGGATGTCTTCTTTCCAAAATGGGGTCATTTGGGGGGTATTTGTACTATCCTGGAATTTTAGCCCCTCATGAAACCTGACAGGTGCGCAGAAAAGTCAGAGATGCTTGAAAATGGGAAAATTCACTTTTGGCACCATAGTTTGTAAACGCTATAACTTTTACCCAATCCAATAAATATACACTGAATGGTTTTTTTTTTATCAAAGACATGTAGCAGAATAACTTTCGCGCTCAAATGTATAGGAAATTTTACTTTATTTGAAAAATGTCAGCACAGCAAGTTAAAAAAGTCATTTTTTTGCCAAAATTCATGTCTTTTTTCATGAATATAATAAAAACTAAAACTCGCAGCAGCAAACAAATAGCAGCAAAAGAAAGCTGTATTAGTGACAAGAAAAGGAGGTAAAATTCATTTAGGTGGTAGGTTGTATGACCGAGCAATAAACCGTGAAAGCTGCAGTGGTCTGAATGGAGAAAAAGGCTCTGGTCCTTAAGGGGCGAAAAGACTGTGGTCCTGAAGTGGTTAAAATATGCACTAAAAATAATTTTCTCCTATGTTACTATCACTTACAGTAAGCAGTAAATACCTGACAGATCTAATAGGTTTTGGATTATTTCATCTCCTCATGGGGATTCTGTGGGTTTTCTTTATTTTCATAAGTACTACTTACTGAACGTATTTTGTCAGTCCAACTGCTAGAATAGTGTACATATGAATAGGGAAGCTGGCAGACATCTTTATATATAGATTTCCTTTCCAATGAATCTTTTGTAAGGAATAAAGGAGATACTGTGAATTCCCCATTTGGATAGTCCAAAACCTGTCAGAGTTTGACTACCTGTAAATAACAGCAACATAGAAGAAAAGTAATTTACAATGTATCTGGGAGATGTGAACTTCTTTATAAGTATACAGTATGTACACATGTATTTCAAACTATTGTTTTTCACCATAGTGATCCTTTATTGCATTAGAACATATATCTTTCCAATGAAGAATGCCATGATCTCTAAGCAGCCTCCTAAGATACCTGTGCACACGTTGGATTTTTAGAAAACACAACCTTAGAAAACAGACAAGACATCCACTTACTTTGGCTCTTGCAAATGTTCCCCTGTGTTCTGACTGGAATCAGTCTAGAAGATAAAAATGCAGTAAGTCAAGATGTTGCTTCAAACAATCAAAAGGAAAAAAAAACAAAACAGTAGTTTAGGTTAGGAATGGATAATCTGAATGAATCAAAAAGCTCCCTCTTCAGTATAGTAACATGCAATAATGCCATCACAGACTCTACATTACTCAACAAAGCATGACGAGCAAAGTTGACTCACAGTGCAGTAAACCATAGAACCATGAAAATCAGACTTCAGCTCAATGAAATTAGATGGAAAAAAATGATTTTCAGACTGGTGGCTCAGATTTACTGCACCTTCTAGATTCCCCCTCACTACAAAGTAAAGGTGGCCATACACACAGATTTGCAGCAGATTTGAACATCAGATAGAATTCTGTCAGATGCCAGATGCCTGTCAAGTTGAATCTGACAGGAATCTGATGTCTGCCACAAACTAGGAACAGATTTTGTATAGTTTTCAGAATGAAATCTATTGGAAATCGATCTAAATACATTATTGGACCATTAGATCCAATGCAACTCTATGGGCCATCAATCTCCTGCCAGCAGCAGATCGACCTAAATTTACCATCCTGTCAAATATATCAAATCGATCAAAATTGGCCACAAATCGATCGATTTGAAATAATCGATTTCCGATCGATCAATGGCTGAAATAGACCAGTGTATGTGCCCCTTACACAAACAGGCATTCCTCCATAGTGTCCAGATGAAAGCCCCTAATGAGATTATCCAATGTGAGACACTTGATCCAGGTAGGTATGCCAATATTTGTAATTTCAAGGTGGTCAGACATCTAGTGATTTTGGTGGCTGACTGACCAAGAATCAGATCTTTCTCTGATCAAACAGTGATCTGTTGGCCATCATAAACCACAGGCAGATTCCCGATCGTAATAAGCTGAAATCTTTTGGGAAGCTTCCTTGTGACACCACCCCCAGTTACAGAAAGTGGGCTGGGCCAGGTGATCTGTACTCACATAAAATGACTAGCTGATCCCTGACTACTTTGTGTGAGTGGTGATGGGATAGGGGAGGAGTTAGGACAACTGTTGACCAATACCTAAGTGGCCATGGAAGTGGCTGGATCAACTGAATTCAATGATTTAGAGGGACATCCTAATACTTATGACAATATAGTGTTTAAATTGCTCCAATCAAAATTTGCTACTCTACATGCTTTTATACGGCTGAAAGCAAATGGCCACTGGAATGATCAACCTACACACAAAAACCAACCAGAAGTTACCATATCTACCCATTTTTTGTGCTGCAGAAATCTTCTGAAAAATGTAATCAAAGTAAAACTTGTCTTTTAGTGTATGGTTACTCCTCTAAAGGCTGGTATCCATGATGCAGTTTTCTTGTCAGATCGAGGGGGTCAATCAATTTCCAGCTCAATCGGTTCAATCTGCTCTGGATCGAGATAAGGGTTGAGATTTTGTGCAGTACTGATTCGAAAATCGATCCCTTTCTTGATCAGAAGCAGATCGAATAAGTTATCTGGCGGAAAAATTGTATCATGTGTGTATCAACCTTAACAGAGAGGTTGAAAAAAATGGCAGATTGATTCTTTCAAGGCGGTATAGAAAACTCATGTATTTACTGTAGCTGTGTAGTCTATAGCAGTCATTGCCAGCGGGATGATGAACTATCTGCACAGGCTCAGTCTTCTGAAGAGAACGTGGATTCGGAAGGTTCCAGCATATATTTCACAATGCTGCTTTCATAAACGGTACACTAAAGCAATGTCATGAACCGAAATGCACCCGCATTATTAAATCCACATTGAAAACAAAGTTTTCTAGGAGGCGAGATTAGCAGCAGTCTATAGAAAGGGGGAGTGTTGCATCATGTTACTCTCATATCTTAACAAACCATCTCTGTCATGGAAACCATCTAAGATCCTCATAGAGAACCTACAAGGAATGGAATGATTTCACCATATGTCACAATACAGTCTCCTTTTCATATAAAGCCAGCTAGCTCTGCTGCATCTTTACATGTAAATAAACGTAAATATTACACATGTGCCTATGGGAAAGTGCATATACAGTATACTGATAACGCATTTTCTCATACCATACACTTGTTGCAGTGAAGAAGAGAAAACCTTACATTGACACATACCATATATAGGAAAACAGAAGTGCTCAGCATTCACACACTAACAGGAAGTGGCTTTACATTGAAAAGTAATTGTAAAGACAAGCTAGATGTTGTCTTGCCACATACCAACATGAATACTGACATGTAAGATATATTCACAGCTTCTGTGCACTGTGTAGACTTGACATGAAGCCGCCCACGCAAGCGTAGCAAAACTGAAGGCTAACTGCACGTTTGATAAACATCTTTAAAAAAAAAAAAAAAAAAGTACATATCTAAAAAGCAGGGCTATGGGTACAAAAATCATCCGACTCCAATTCCGACGCCAGGTACCCAAAAATTGCTCTGACTCAGACTCCACAGCCCTGCTAAGAAAAACAAAAGTATAGTTGATCATTTAAAAACAGACATGTCTTAGCGTGAGTTTTGTGAAAAAAATTATTTATAGAACACAATTTCTGAGCAAATTTCAAGCGCCTTTTACTGCTCCCCCAGCAGCTTTCTGGATACCTGAATTGGAAGTAGTGGCAAGCACTTGAGGTAAGAGGAGTGATCCCAACATGTCATGCTTTCATTGGAGTGATATGCTCTCTTCAGTAAATTAATGCAAAACATCTGATTGCTCAAAACTGTTTTTCATGTATTTGGGAAACATGGAAGCTGCCATTTTTATTCCCTTTTAGAAATGCCATCTGTGTGGCTGAACTGTTGCACTAATATTTTGGCTTCAGATCATTTTCTGAGTCAGAGACCTGCAAGAAGCATGTAGCCAATGCAGTGAGAACACCTGATCTGCGTACTTGTTCTGGGTCGGCAATTCTGAAATATTCAGAAGCAGAGGAAATATGCAGTTAGGCAAGCAGAATTTTCAGAAGCATGTCAACAATGGAGGAGAGTTTCCTGATCAACTCTACAGCCACTTCAAACACTGAGGGAAGGAGTTACAGGACCTTTATCATTTGAACTTTATCTCAGCAGAAGGTGACTGAGTAGTCATTTTCATTAATAACAATTGTTCAAATGCAAAGATCTGGGCACTGCCTGTTCATATTACAATGGGAACCACAGTAAGTATAATCTGTTGGGTACAAACCTTTGTTTATTGTAGTGAGGAAAGTGGCAAGTTCCCGCAAGCATAAATCATAGTAATATTACACACACATTATATGGATTTCCTACTCACTGAGCCACTTCCCTTTAAAGTAGAAGCAAGCAGCCTTGGATTTCATAATTTACTGGCTACGCCTTTATCTACTTCAGGGATCTTACATTACATCACAGCTAAAGGTGGCCATACACTTACAGATTTGCAGCAGATTAGAAAATCAGATAGATTTCTGGCAGATGTCTGTCAAGTCCAATCTTATAGGAATCTATCTGAAGTGTGCTACACACTAGGAACAGATTTCCAATAGATTTCAGAATTAAATCTATCGGAAATGGATCTAAATGCATTATTGGATCATTAGATCAAATGCAACTCTATCGGCCATTGATCTGCTGCCAGCAGCAGATCGACCCAGATTTTCTATCCATCAAAATCGGCCGCAAATCGATTGAATGGTGAATTTGATAGAATCGATCGCTGAAATCGACCAGTGTATGCTTAACTCTCAATGTCTACATCTCTCATCAGGATAAAAAACCCAAATTCCGGGCACTGTCATGACTGCCTGTTTATTTGTAATCATAGTGACACGGCTACTCCTTCATGTTCTTTCCAGACACACCTAAAAAGAAAAAGAAATGCCACATTCATTCACAGTTCCTGTCCCTCTTTGTGATACACTGTCTGCTCTACACTGCTGTTACCTGAGCACGATTGCTCGAAAACAAAGGCACTAGTAACGACAAATGAATATTAAGACAGCAGAAAGCTCAGGTAGTAACCCCCCCCCCCCCCCCATGTTGGTGGGAACACCTGCCAGTCTGGTGTCTTGTGTTACAAAGTGAAGAGTAGACTCTGCAGGTAATGTCAATGACGGAATACACAGACATTGCTGTCTGCCGTCTATCATTGTTTCCTACACACAGTAAAACCACGTGCGGGATCTTTCTTTTGTGTGCAAGGCAGGCTGCTATCACCAATATGAAGCTCTACACCACTGAAAACTGCCTCAGACGTGCTTTCCAGGAGAACGTCTACACACACAGTAGCCATTGGGGTCTACATTGCATTCAAACAAAATGAGGAACAACCTGCGTTCTGGGAACAAGCTTAATCCTCACACTGCCACGTTTAAAAGCAACAATACTATTCGGCGCATTTTACTACCAGCGTATACAATTCTTCTGCAATTATAAAGATTTTATAGAGCGCTCCAGACTTCTGTCTGACAAGTAAATGCAGGTGGAGCTAACACCCCTTTGTTCGCCCTCCTAGCAGCTGTACAGAATAACAAAGAATGCAAGGCTCGCTCCTTGTGTTGGCATTTAGGGAGCACATTAGGGATTCAGCATCTGCTCCGCCCCTCCCCACTGCTCTAAAGAGGGCAGTCCAGCCAGCATGCTTCTGCCTTTGTGTGACAGTTTGCTCACAGTCACAAAGACAGCAATGACAGGGACATTAGTTCCAGTTACTGTGCACACACCATCACCACTCAGGTACTGTGATGTGATCACGGCGACATACCACCAGCGAGATAAAAGCAGGCAGGCGAATGCCTCGACATCTTGTACAATATACCTTCTGGTTGGGTGAATGCGCTTTTCAGGAAACGGCAGATAAGACAATGGAATCACCTAGGAGAAACATTCTCTCATTACATTCTTCACAAGGGAATTATCTAGGAATTATAACACTTTCCCTAGATGCTAAGAGCGAGCTTCCAAGGTCCTAGGAAAAGTATCACTGCAGCTTACAGCAATTAAATGTGTATTAGCACCAAGGGCAGCTAATTAGGATCAAGAAAAACACACAAGTCTAGGATTAGCAGCCATAAAACGTATCGGCTACAAATGCTAAGCTTCTGTTAAAAGTATAAAAAAAAAAAAAAAAGCACAAGCACTACTGTGTAACTGAGCTTTCCTGAACGCCAAGCATAGCTGCTCCTGTGCTTTGTACTTATGATCTGGAATCATGACAAACATCTCTTACAAGCAGTGACAAAGAAAAAAGAAAGACCTAGCTTGGAAGCCTCTGAAGTTACCCAGCGCTGCTTAACTGTCAAGGCACAAAACACCTAGACATACCAGACGTCCTTCTCAGCCAATGGAAAAAAGGGAAAGCATTCTTTAATGCTGAATACACACTGTGCGTTCGCGCACTCGATTTCCCGCTCGATTACCGTCGATTCGTTTATTTCCAACATGTCCGATTTGGATTTCGATGGATCGTTAGGTCGATTCGCATGCAAAGTATGCCAAATCGACCTAACGATCCATCGAAATCCAAATCGGGCATGTTGGAAATAAACGAATCGACGGGAATCGAGCGGGAAATCGAGTGCACGAACGCACCGTGTGTATCCAGCATAACAGTGCTCCATGAAAGGGGCTGCACACAATATAGGGAGTGCAGAATTATTAGGCAAGTTGTATTTTTGAGGAATAATTTTATTATTGAACAACCATGTTCTCAATGAACCCAAAAAACTCATTAATATCAAAGCTGAATATTTTTGAAAGTAGTTTTTAGTTTTAGCTATTTTAGGGGGATATCTGTGTGTGCAGGTGACTTACTGTGCATAATTATTAGGCAACTTAACAAAAAACAAATATATACCCATTTCAATTATTTTTACCAGTGAAACCAATATAACATCTCAACATTCACAAATATACATTTCCGACATTCAAAAACAAAACAAAAACAAATCAGTGACCAATATAGCCACCTTTCTTTGCAAGGACACTCAAAAGCCTGCCATCCATGGATTCTGTCAGTGTTTTGATCTGTTCACCATCAACATTGCATGCAGCAGCAACCACAGCCTCCCAGACACTGTTCAGAGAGGTGTACTGTTTTCCCTCCTTGTAAATCTCACATTTTATGATGGACCACAGGTTCTCAATGGGGTTCAGATCAGGTGAACAAGGAGGCCATGTCATTAGTTTTTCTTCTTTTATACCCTTTCTTGCCAACCACACTGTGGAGTACTTGGACGCGTGTGATGGAGCATTGTCCTGCATGAAAATCATGTTTTTCTTGAAGGATGCAGATTTCTTCCTGTACCACTGCTTGAAGAAGGCGTCTTCCAGAAACTGGCAGTAGGACTGGGAGTTGAGCTTGTCTCCATCCTCAACCCGAAAAGGCCCCACAAGCTCATCTTTAATAAAAATAGCCCAAACCAGTACTCCACCTCTACTTTGCTGGCGTCCAAGTCAGATTGGAGCTCTCTGCCCTTTACCAATCCAGCCACAGGCACATCCATCTGGCCCATCAAGACTCACTCTCATTTCATCAGTCCATAAAACCTTAGAAAAATCAGTCTTGAGATATTTCTTGGCCCAGTCTTGACGTTTCAGCTTGTGTGTCTTGTTCAGTGGTGGTCGTCTTTCAGCTTTTCTTACCTTGGCCATGTCTCTGAGTATTGCACACCTTGTGCTTTTGGGCACTCCAGTGATATTGCAGCTCTGAAATATGGCCAAACTGGTGGCAAGTGGCATCCTAGCAGCTGCACGCTTGACTTTTCTCAGTTCATGGGCAGTTATTTTGTGCCTTGGTTTTTCCACATGCTTCTTGCGACCCTGTTGACCATTTTGAATGAAACGCTTGATTGTTCGAAGATCACGCTTCAGAAGCTTTGCAATTTTAAAAGTGCTGCATCCCTCTGCAAGATAGCTCACTATTTTTGACTTTTAGGAGCCTGTCAAGTCCTTCTTTCGACCGATTTTGCCAAAGCAAAGGAAGTTGCCTAATAATTATGCACACCTGATATAGGGTTTTGATGTCATTAGACCACACCCCTTCTCATTACAGAGATGCACATCACCTAATATGCTTCATTGGTAGTAGGCTTTCGAGCGTATACAGCTTGGAGTAAGATTACATGCATAAAGAGGATGATGTGGTCAAAATACTCATTTGCCTAATAATTCTGCACTCCCGGTACAAGTACATCGATAAAAAAAAAAAGTCTGCTCTAAAAGGAAAAGTTGATGACTTTGACGACCATAAACTATTCCATTTTGACATGATCCGGCAAACAGACTGTTATCTCCCTGATAAGAAACCACTTGGGAGTAGTGATCATTTTATAGTCATGCTCCATTTGATTTCAGCAGAAATGTGTTCAACAAACTGACCGAAACACCTCCATTAGTAGCTTGCATAGTATAAAGCAATGCAGACATCAAACCTCCACCAGCCCTCACTCAAGCAATTTAAAGGGATACTGTAGGGGGTCGGGGGAAAAGGAGTTGAACTTACCCGGGGCTTCTAATGGTCCCCCGCAGACATCCTGTGTTGGCGCAGCCACTCACCGATGCTCCGGCCCCGCCTCCAGTTCACTTCTGGAATTTCTGACTTTAAAGTCAGAAAACCACTGCGCCTGCGTTGCCATGTCCTCACTCCCGCTGATGTCACCAGGAGTGTACTGCGCAGACACAGACCATACTGGGCCTGCGCTGTGCGCTCTTGGTGACATCAGCGGGATCGAGGACACGGCAACGTAGGCGCAGTGGTTTTCAGACTTTAAAGTCTGAAATTCCAGAAGTGAACCGGAGGCGGGGCCGGAGCATCGGTGAGTGGCTGCGCCAACACAGGATGTCTGCGGGGGACCGTTAGAAGCCCCGGGTAATTTCAACTCATTTTCCCCTGACCCCCCTACAGTATCCCTTTAAAAAAATGGCCTTTCCTGATCAACTCTCAGATATTTAATTCAGTTCCAGTCCATATTTCAACAGTGATCAATTGAGGCCCCAGTTTGATTGATTTTCATTTCATTCTGTTTTTTTTTCTAATGTAACAGGGCTGTGGAGTCAGCACAAAAATCATCTGGCTCAGACTCCTCAATTTATGAGACCCACTAACTCCAAATACCTCTGACTCCTTAGTCTAAAATACCAGGGCCGTGGAATTTGGTACAAAAATCATCCAACTCTTCATTTATGAAATCACTGACTCCAGATACCCAAAAATGTCTCCGACTCCTCAGCACTGTAATTTAATGTCTAATGGATTAAAGTATCACCTAGTTTACGGCCAGATTGAAGATACACAACCCAGCCTGCAACCCTGTATTAATCTGAGACACAGCTATGCGCTTTGAGTCCTATGGGAGAAAAGCGCTTTGCAAATGTTATTGTATTGTATTGTATACATACACGCAATATTAAATTCAGGCGTTTCTGGCCACCTCGCCCAAGAATCGTTATGTGAGCAGGTGTTTTACTCTCGTTTTACGGTCCAAAGCACCAAGTCTTTCAATGATAGCGACTCCCAAAGGCATAATTTCATTTCTCACCCCTCCTGCCTAAAACCTCTCTTTGTCGGGCACCGCACTATCATACCTCCTCCAGGAAACAGACGCATGCATTCTCACAGTGCTGAGCCTCAAAACTGTCCCTCCAGGGAATGAGTTTTGATTTCATCAGGCAACAATTGAGCATGCGTTCAGTGACTGTAGCTTAAAACATCAGATTAGCTGTCATTTCAGAATTCATTTAACTGTAGGTGGACATTCTCACTTTTTCCAAGCAGCCAACAACCTATTTATACAGTCTGAGCACAGGCAAAAGACACAAAATGACCTGAAGTCAACACTGTGTATATAGTTCCCAGCTTTTATAATCAACAATGCACGTTTAAACCCGTGCAGGAGCCTGCTTACTAATCAAAACATATTTCATGACCAAATGAACCAACACTTTTTTTTTTCTTGTACGGCATACAAACTTTAAAATGCCTCCCTCCATCCTGCCACCACCACAAGCTTATCTCACCACACTGGTTGGGCTGTACCAGAAGGGCTACTGCACACAACAGCTAGAAGTAGCAATACTGTCAGTGCAGGCTTTGTCTCCAACAAACAGGACAGCTCCGCTTTATAAAACGTGGGAATATCAGTAAACAGGCCCCTTATATCACATCCCACTGACATATCAAGACAGGTGGAAATGAAACTAAAGAAAGGTAACTAGAATTATTGTTTCAAATTACAACCTTAAAGGGACTCCGAGCAGTGCAGAAACTATGGAAAGATGCATATCATTTTAAAGCTCTCTTTCTCCTCTTTCCAATGATATATATATATAAACCACCGCCCTACGCCTTTTAGTTTTCGCGGCCGCGATTTCAATCGCGAAAATAAAGAAAACTAAAAAGGCGTAGGGTGACGATTTAGGTGTCGCCAGAAAGAGAGCTTTAAAATGATATCCATCTTTCCATAGTTACTTGTATTACACAGGACGACACTTTCCCCAGTGTCAGCAGCTCCATTCAGCAGAAAAAGTCGCCCTGTGTAATACAATGTAACTATGGAAAGATGGATATCATTTTAAAGCTCTCTTTCTCCTCTCGCGATTGAAATTGCGGCCGCGGCATTGGAAAGAGGAGAAAGAGAGCTTTAAAATGATATGCATCTTTCCATAGTTTCTGCACTGCTCGGAGTCCCTTTAAACTGGATTGTTTGCAAATGGCATCTGCTCCAGTTTGGTTCCGTTTTTATTTGCACAGCCCCTCTAAATCACACAAAAATACAAGCTCAGGACACAAAGCACCATCAGTATTTCTAGCGGTGTAAAACAAACAGTTTGTTAGACTGTCCTTTTTGTCTAGCTTGTTGATTATAGGGTTATATGTTGAGGGTCATATCGTAAATAGTGATGGGCTCATGAGTAATTTACCTATCCTACTCAAATTTGTGATTCAAATGAGGCTTAATTGCCTCAGCTGTGTGCATGGGAGACGTGGAGGGTTACATCTATGCATCCCAAACATCTTGCACGCGGCCTATGGGACACGTTGCAAGACTCACTACCGCACACTTTCTCCTTCCGGCTTGAAGGAGAAAGTGTGCGATAGTGAGTCTTGCAACGCATCCCATAGGCCGCGTGCAAAACGTTCGGGACGCATAGAAGCCGACAGAATTCTGGGTAAGTAAACCCCCCCGCCTCCCATGCACACAGCTGTTGAGGCAATTATGAGTCATTTGAATCATGAATTCGAGTAGGTAAGTTCTCGTGAGCCCATCACTAATCGTAAATTCTAAAGCCGCATCTACACGAGTAGATGCGGCCGCGATGCTCCTTATCAATCGAGCCGCTGCTGCGGCTCGATTGATAAGATCCGACAGGACGGATCTCCGCACCGCCGATTCCCTGCTCGCTCCCCGCGAGGGGACAATGGCAGGGAATTGAGCAGAAGATTAGCGGCGCCGGCGGGCACAAGCGGGGAATCGAATGCGGCGGGCACACGGGAGAGGCGATCTCGCGGCTAATCGAGCCACCGGATCGCTGCAATGTCCCATAGTGTAGATGGGGCTTAATGCTATACTTCGAACTGATCAAGTCGTTTATTTTTCATCAGACTCTCATAATACAATCAGTTCTTTTTGTCTACAGCCTCACTGTTTTTGTCTCAGCTATGACTGCTCAACGTATAATAAAAAAAAAAAAAAAAAAAAAAGGAGGATATGCATATGGGAGGGATGTACTCTGGAAAGGAATCAAGATTGATTTATGTATCTCTCTGATTTATTTGTATTATCCTTTGTTTATTGCCTCCTAATAAAATTAAAAAAAACACAGAACATGACATTATGGTACAAACATATCTATAACATACTAGCAGTAAAAATATCATCTACTGTACATGATTTAAAAAAGTGCTTCCCTTTTATAGGTTCACTACAAGACCATTGTGGCATTAGAACTTACATCCACATACTGTATGTCAAAAGTGTCACCTGGAATCTAAGAAGGTTAAGCTTTTTTGTGTCCACAATAAAGCTTTTGTATATTTTTTGGATCTTTGTGGCCCCAGTGAGCTTTTTTCCTTTTTTGTTGTGGTAAATGCTAACAAGGCTAGATCAACATGTATGCACTAGCCGCATAAGACCTTGCTATGTAAGCGGCCAATCCATCAGACATTTGTATCCACGTAAGACCTGGCTATTATCGCAGGGCTGTGCAGTCGGTACAAAAGTCATCAGACTCCAACTACTCAGATTATGAAACCACTGACTTAAACTCCAGGTACCCAAAATTGCTCCGATTCCACAGCCCTGCTATACAGGCTGCCAGTCCATCAGACATTTGTAGCCACATAAGACCTGGTTATAAAGGCTGCCAGTCCACCAGATATTTGTAGCCACATAAAGACTTTTGGCTAGGTAGGCAGAATGTCCACCAGACATTTGTAGCCCCATAAGACCTGGCTATGTAGGCAGCTAGTCCACCAGACTTTTATTCCCTCCTATTGCCAATAGTGGAAGATACACCTAAATGCAGCACGCATTGCACGTGTGGAGCAAAAATTGATTGCATAAATAGGAACATTAATATGGGGATTCTGTGTGAAAATGTGTTTCCTAGCAAACACGTGCATGCAAAAAGAAAAAAACAAAAACTTAAGTATATCAGGAACCAGCCCTTACTAAGTCCCTCTACCTAAACTCCTGCAGCCTTTCACTAATGCATTGTTTCTGTGAACAGAGTTACACGTTAGTATTAGTAAGGCAAAAGAGACGGGTAAGCTGGGTTAGCTGTTTATGTGGCCAGGCTGAAATCCAGAAATCCAGTAGCTACTATGACTGCAAACTGTCTTCATAATATTGTGAAAGTTGCATACAGAAATTGCTGTACAAACATGGACTCTCCTGCTGCCCAACCCACATTCTTCGTCTCCATGCTATCTTGTAGCCTGTGTCACAGCACTGGATGTCTAGATTCACCTCAGAGGGTTATATCTTGTCTAACCATTTCTCATGAATCTTTATTTAACGGTCTGCTGTTCGGAAGATACTGAAGAATTTATCAGTTACAGCTCCAAACCATGAACAAGAAAAGGAGAACTGGAAAGAGCCGGAGTTCAGTCCCTTGCTTGCTTCTGCTGACTTTCTGTAAGATCATGGTTGACAGAAATGTTATTTTATATTTTCATAAAATCTTAAATCATCTCAGTTTTCCTGGTTTCCGCAGAGGAAAACAGGAGAAAGGCCTGTTGCACAGCAAAAAACGCTAGCAGATCCGCAAAATGCTAGCAGATTTTGAAATGCTTTTTCTTATTTTTATGTAGCGTTTCACCTAGCATTTTGCGGTTTTGGGAAGCGTTTTTGGTGTAGTAGATTTCATGTATTGTTACAGTAAAGCTGTTACTGAACAGCTACTGTAACAAAAAACGCCTGGCAAACCGCTCTGAAGTGCCGTTTTTCAGAGCGGTTTGCGTTTTTCCTATACTTAACATTGAGGCAGAAATGCATCCGCAATCCAAAATCTGCAGCAGCCCGGGAGTATGCGTTTCTGCAAAACGCCTCCCGCTCTGGTGTGCACCAGCCCATTGAAATACATTACCCTTGCGGATCCGCACCCGCAAGCGGATCGCAAACCGCAGCCAAAACGCTCTGGTGTGCACTAGGCCAAAGAACAAGAACTGGGAAACTGCCTGATAATTTTAAACCCTTATTTAACCCCTCCCCTTCCCCCCCCCCCCCCTCACACAATATCTCTTCCACTGACAATAGGCTCAGGGCCCTTTCACACTGATGTGGTGCGGCATTTCTACAGCAGCCCACCGCTAGGGCAATGTTAGTCTATGGGGCCTTTCATACAGACGCAGTGCGGCACGATGCAACTGAAGTGATGTTTTTGCTGCATCCGATGCGAGGGCAAACCTACGTTACATATTTTAAAATGTAATTCCGTGAGTCATACAATATATTTCAAACTGGAACAGTAGGGCTCACGTCCCTGTTGCCATGGTGATGAGTATACAGTTGATCCTCTGGGCAGCAGAAGTGTCAGACATCTTCAGCTTCTCTTAGGTTTCAGCAACATCCGCAATTTCCCCGAGAGCCAGACAGGAGAAATACTGACTAACAGTTTGTACAATTAGCTAGCTGACTAAGGCCCGGTTCACATTAGCGGTTGTTTGCCAAACGGACCGGATGACCTGACCGGATCCGGATCGGAACCGTACGGTTCTGATCCGGATCCGATCCGGATCCGGTCAGGTTGCATCAGGTGTCCATCAGGATGCGATCCGGATCCGTTTGGCAAAAGTTACGTTAAAAACAAAAAAAATGTTGGGGTCTGGGAGGTCAGCAGAAGGGGGACCTGTGGAATCAGGCCCTCTGCTGTTTAGCACTCACCTCCACCTCCGACATGCTGCCAACATCTCCGGATCCGGATCCAGCTGTGCTGCTCCACTCCAAAATGCTTGCCCATGTGTCCCCATCCAATATCGCCGCAACAATCCCCATAGGAAGTGGGGTAGAACATCCGGATTTCTCAGCCAGTGTGTTGTGTGCTCTCCGGTTCCCATTGGTTTGTATTGGCCGGATGGTGCAGATCGGCTCCGCCCCGGATACGGCTGCCGGAGGAGCCGGATGAAAAAATAGCGCATGTTGGAACGGAGGCCGGAGTCCGGATCCGGCCCGGATCCGGTCCGGCTCCGGTTCGGCAGAACGGACGCATGTGAACGGATGCATAGGCTTTCATTGCTATGCCGTGCGTCCGTTCTGCAAGCGGTGCGGCTCCGGCACGGCGATTCCGGAGGGCCACCGCAAGTGTGAACCGGGCCTAAGGCCTCGTTCACATCAGGGCCGTTTCTGTGCGCTTTCCACAGCGCACTGCCCTGTGCGTTCAGCAAGGTATTGATTTTTCCATGTAACTAAATGTAGCTGGTACACATCTATGCGCTGCGCTGAGCAGCGTTACAGAAACGTAGTGTTGCAGGCATTTCTGTGCGTTGAGCTGGAAAGCGCACAGCAATGCAAGTGAATGGGTCCGCTTTTTTAGCGCATAGAAGCGCGTACAAGCGCATAGAAGCGCATGCGTTTTTTACCCCTAATTGGAGAAAAAAATACATTTACATACAAAAACAAAGTTTTATTGACAACTGCTGCTGCTACAGTAAGCAAAACGTGCTTTAAAGAAGCGCAGCGCACAGAAACGCGGACTAAAGCGCGCACAAGCGCATGCGTTTTTTACCATGCGCTTTAACACGTTTTTCAGCGCAGCAGATGTGAACGAGGCCTTAGGGGTTGATTCACTTTGTACAAAGAGATCCCCACACTTTGGCCCAATAGGCTGCCTGTCAAGTGACAGACAGCCTATTGGACCAATTAAGCGTGGGGATCTCGTCTTACAAAGAAACATCTCGCTAGCTGTGCATTCTGTTACAGAGGGGAACGGAGGGATAATTGGCGCACAATAGATTGCCTTCCCACGGAGGGGGAAGGGGAGAGGGAGATTGGGGGAGGAGCTGATCGTTCTTTATTGAGGATCCTTAACAGGTAGGCACTGGACGCACACACACACACACTTGATAGTCGATTGTTAGATGTTAGATTTTTTTATCTAATGTGTATATGTAGCTTTAATTTAAACCCTGAGCTTAAACTATGCTTAACCTGAACTCATTTAAATGATCCTTGCACCCACCTAACTTTGCAATCACCTAAATTAAGTAGGCACTTTCCAGGAATTTAAACACCCTAAAATGGCATTGCGAGTATTCCCAATGCATGGCAATGTCCCAGAAGACAGAGGCATTTTAGGGCATTAGCTTTGTTGCATCCAAGTAAACACGGCCTGCAGCATTCAGGGGACTGTTTACCAAGGAAAAAGTCATGTGAAAACATTCATGAAAATGCAGATAAAATCACCCACAACAGACTAAAATTCCCAGATAACCACAGAAAATGCAGTTTGTGCTTTTTAGGCTTTTGTTAAATCACTTCAAAGTAGGCCAAAGGGCCCTTTCACACTACATCCGCTGCACTGTGGAATATTTCAGCATGGCAACTCACTGCCCAAAAAAATTCTATAGTGCTATTCACACTTCTGTGTTGTAACAGATCATGTCTTTCTAACTTGCTGTATGCAGGCTTTTAATTAGTCTATGTCCAGTCTCCATTAAGGTGGCCATACACTGGCCCAATTCGCGGTCGTTTCGACAGCAGATTCGATCCTGGGATCGAATCTGCTGCCAATCGTTCGCGCTAAACGCACCCGCCGATCCGATTTCCTCCCGAAATCGGATCGGTCCGTCGATCGCGCCGTGCGGGAAATTACCCTCGATCGCCCGCGGGTAGGGTGCGCGTGACGCTGGCTTCCGGGCGTCTTCTCCGCGCTGCACCGCTCTGTTCCGGCTCCATCCCGGCGCTTCCTGTGTCACTGCAGTGACCAGGAAGTTCAAATAGAGGGTGCTCTATTTGAACTTCCTGGTCACGGAGTGACACAGGAAGCGCCGGGATGGAGCAAGAACAGAGCGGTGCGGTGCAGCGCGGAGAGGACGCCCGGGAGCCAGCTTCAGGTAATGTATACGGGGGGGAGGCACAGGCGGCAGGAGCAGCTCAACAGATTGTGATCGGTTTCAGGCTGAAATCGATTCACAATCTGTTTGCAGTAAAGGCAGCCATACGATCCCTCTATGATCAGATTCGATCAGATAGGGATCTGTCAGCTGGTCGATCTAATGGCAAATCGACCAGTGTATGGCTACCTTTACAGTTCCCACTCTTAACGCATGTGTTATGCAACATGTACAGTGTGAATCTAGCTGTATTGACTTCTGAAAAGTTATGCAAGCAAAACCTAAAAAGGTTTACTTTAAGGTGCATACACACCTAACAATTTGCATATCCGCATGCCTTGGCACCTGCGATTCTATCGGGAACGGAAATTTGCCTTTTATGCCGCAAATTGTGGCTTTATGGCAGTGGTTAAGGTTAGGAGGGGGAAGGGGGGGGGGGTTGTATTAAGTATCAGTAGAGAGAGGTCTTGGGGTTACGCAACGGTAGATGGAGGGTTCTGTGTCAGAGTGGGGTTAGGTTAAGACTTAGTAAGATATCAGTAAAGATAACCATTATTTTCCTATTGGACGAATATCGGTAATTTTACCAATATTCTACTAGCAGCAATCTCCCGTGCCGGTTTTTTTTTTTTTTTTAAATGTATGTTCAATTAGCAGATTAATTCAAGCAAATGTACCCAGTTTAAAAATAGGATCCAACATACGAAGTATAAATGTTCTCAGTATCTCACTTTTCTCATATACAAAAGAAGACTGTCATAAAAATAAGATAGCTTTATGGCTGTCCGCATCCCCTCTGAATAGATCCCCTATTGTTTCTATGCTAGCAACACCTAATAAAAGTAAATGTAGAATCCGTTGCAGTGCAACGTTGCCGAAAAGTCACGTGGCACCTTAACAGTACTGTGCGCCCATGCAGTGAGGCACACAGTACCATTCGCATATGCCTCACTTCCAATGTAAACTCGCACCGCATCCTGTAATGCTAGAGTGCACTGCATTAGCACAACACATCCTAACACACAGATCAATGTGCTAGCTCAATAGGATCACCTTTGCATCCGCATCATAATTTTGTGTGACGCAACAGTTTAAGTGTGAAAAGTCCGTACACACGCCGGACTGCAGGCAACGACGGGTCTGTCGTCACCTCCCGCTGGGCGGGTTTTCAGCAGACAGTCCGGCGTGTGTACAGTCTGTCGGCGGACTGATACGGCTGTTTCTGAGCGATCCGCCAGGCGGGTGGCTCAGAAACAGCCGTATCAGTCTGCAGACAGACTGTACACACGCCGTACTGTCCCTGAAACGCCCACCCAGCGGGAGGTGACGACAGACCCGTCGTTGCCTGCAGTCCAGCGTATGTACGGACCTTAAGGCAAGGGTCACATTTGTCTTTCAGTTTCTGCACTTTTCAGAAAACTGAAAGACAAGTGTGACCTCTACCTTACAACAGCTAATGTAATTTATAGAGAAAACTGACAAATTGCGCAAGGTGTCAGTTTTTTTTCTGCGAGCGAAATCTGCATTCAAGTGTGACCTAGCTCATTGATTAACATGAGTTCTCAGTTGAAAACAGTTTTTCTGTGCAGAAAACGCGTACGAAAGCTGACAAGTGTGACCCCTGCCTAAAGGTTGTGTTCACACTTCATGCATTGAGTCCCGCTGTGCGTCACTGTCCTCCCCTAGTGTAAAATGTGCTCCATGTGGTTGCAGGCGTGTGATGTTACACAGGCAACCACATGGACACATATATGAGGGCGAAGCACAGAGCCAGCGACAGGCACAGACAGGTAAAGTATTCACGCATGGGGCACCGAGGAAGCACAGCACCGGGGGTGGCGTCACAAAGCCAATTGCCGAGAGATTTCATGCTGAATTCGATCAGGAACCGGGCAGGCACCAGATCTCTCTCAGATCAAAGAGATCTATCTCTTGGTTGATCTGCCCTTATATCATCTAATGTTTTGTTACAATCTGCAACAAGGCCAGATTTCATACATGATTCTTGTGAATGGGCTATTGTCTAAAGAAGGCCAAGTTACTCATTACCGCAAAAAGCAAGGAACCTACAGCAACCAATCAAAATGGATGTTGCACTTTCCAGGCTAAAACAATGTCAATTCTGATTGGTTATCAGAGATGATCAATGAATTGCAATGTTGTCGGACGATGAAAATGCTTTGTAATTTGTATGCCAACAATGGACCTATGAAATTCAGTTGCTGGCAATTTGGACCGAACCAATTTCAGTCTGAACATAAACTGCAACACAATTTGCATCAACTTGAAAAAAAATATCTTATCATTGAGGATCTCTAGTTGTTATAGGTTACAACAGTACTCTAAAAAGTGTTTTCAGAATTAGACAGCTTTCACACTATGTACATTGCACTGTTGATAGGATCGCAATGTAACAGTGATAAGTCACAACATGCGTTATGCGTACAATGCAACGCACACAGTACCATGCATTGAAATATACTTCACTGCCTATGTAAACGCGCTTGGTTTCCAGTAGATAAACAGAATGCTTTGCGAAAACCACCACACCACTGATATATAATTGCACTGCCTTGCCATTATATTGTCTGTTGCTACGGATCTAGTGTGAAAGGATCCTAAAAGTTAGGCTACCTTCACAGTAGGTAGTTGGGGTAAGTTCCCTGTGAAAACAAGTACACAGCAGCAGGAAAAGTCATAGTGCACAGTACCAAGTATGCATGCTTCATTGTCACGGTTAACAGTCGCATTATGCAGTAATGCATTGCGCTATGCCCGACCGATCCGTTGTGCCACACTTCCAATGTGCTGGTGTGAACAGTACCATTACATTACAGTACCATTACAATATAAATGCATCGCATTAGCAATGAGATTATATTGTCCAAGGCAATGCACCATTGTGAGCTTAGCCTAATACTGGGTACACACGATACTATTTCCTGTCCAATCGACGGAAATTGGACAATTATTTCTGTCATGTCCAATCTGCTCCTGTTCAATTACAGGATTGATTTTCTGAAGTTATAACCAGAAAAATAAATCCCATTGTCGATCAGGAGTTTGGACATGTACACGAGGCAACTTCCTGTCAGATTACCTGTCAATCAGACAGGAAATTGCATTGTGTGTACCCGGCATTAGGGTCCTTTTACACTGTATCAGTTGTAACTGAAAGGAGAACTGATGTGCAGTCCAGTGTCCATCTTTCCCTATGGCCCGTTTCATAATACACTGCTATGGAGAAAAAGAAAATGCATTAAGTGTAAAAAGGGCCCTTATGCTGGGAATACACCATACGTTTTTTCGCAGACAGATGTTTCGATAGATAATTTCCGACATGTCGGATCTTATTTCCGATCAATTTCTCATAGAAGTGAATGGATATAGATAAGAAAATCAAGCAGGAAATCAACCGGAAAATCGTTTGGACCGAAAATTGACCGGAAAAACGCATCGTGTATTCCCAGCATAAGAGCTGGTACAAAGAAACCAATATTCACTTTATTAATGAACTTCACATGAATAAATTGGACTGGATGCGGAAAGGAAATGCATTTGCTGCAGACTGATAAGATGATGATATCAGTTGTTGTGAGACCATGCTGGCAAATTTTGATCTGTAAATTCACACGTGGATGTACTGTGCTATCAATTAATATTTACAGGGACCAGCATGAAGTTGAGCAGAACAAAGTACCAATTGGAAGACCTATTGCATGCCAATCTCTGATCAGGAGATGGGTCAGAACAATCAACTGCCCAAAAAGATTGTGTGTACCAAGCCTTAGCAAAACGGAATTCTTCCTTCAAGACACTGTTCCCATGTATGGAAAGTTGTTCTTCATGCCCCTGGCAAACAAGCAGGTTTATGACTGCAACTTATCAAACACTAAACATGGCAAAAATAAATAAAAAAATAAGTATACGTATTGTATTGCAGCACGGCATGTAACCTCAGAAAATGCTTTCAGCTCTTCTTTTAAACATATACACAAAAATGCATATTCTAAGCATCTCCATAAAGAGATGTAAAGCGATATCAGTGGCAGAACACTCAATGCACGTTCCATGACAACGTAGGTGCCGCTGCACACGTAGCCCCCATTGTTACAAGCTGATGATATCCCACTTGTTTACAAAGAAAACATCCTGGAAGTTAAATATTACATCAAGTGTAACACAGGCGATTCTCCATCTTACTGGTGCCAAAATCAATAATGCACAAATTACTGTAGCTGTTCATTGACAGCCATCATATTTGCAAGATAACTTTATTATTCCAAGGCAAGAACAATACACATGGCAATCATACCACCCAATTTTAATAATTAAGGTATTTGAAAACAATACAAAACTCCATCTCTCACCTGAGAGGGAAGCATAAGGTCTGTATCTTCAGCTTGCCACAGCTCCACCTTGCTGGGTACAGGCTCGATCACTGGAGGATGCACAAAACAAGACAAAAGATGGCTTTATTTTTAACATAAAAGACTATATAGGCATTATTTGACTCATACAATAACACAATGCTTAAAAACACATTATGTTATTATGTTAAAGGCAGAAGACATGTGCCAAGAGATAGCATGGGAGTGATGTTGTGTACACATGGTTACCAGGTGCTGCCTGCCTGTGGCCATGTCCAGGAGTTGGGATGCCAGAAGACACAAAGATAGCCACCTTGCCTGCTACCCCAAGTCCTGCAGGTCCAGCAAAGATAGACAACTTGCCTATAACTGCTGGTACCCCAAATCCTAGAGGTCCAAATTCCACAGATATGAGGAGGGTGGGGGGTCCAGTGACACAGCCTGCTGCCCCCCCCCCCCATCACAGCACATGGACAATGCAAACAATAAGGCTCCACCATGTCTTCCAGCCACAGAATACAGCTCATTGTGATCCATGCAGGTTCAGCAGAGGCCCATCTCCTCCTGTCTGCTGCACAGTCCGCCCCATGAAGCAGGCCCTCCAGCAGCAGAAGACGTTGCGCCCATTGTGCTCATATTCCGAGCCCGCAGCGCAGCCCTCACCTTGCCCTCCTCCTTGCCGAAAGCAGGGCAACAAGACGTGGAAGACCCCCAGCATGAGATTGACGGCCGTGGCGGCACAGCAGTGACTCCCCCCGCGAGGGAGAAGCAGCCCCGCCATGCTGCTCTGTTGTTCGGGCTCTGAGCTCGCAGCAGCAGCGGAGCGGGCGGGCCCGCCGTGCACACGTGGGGCGGTGTATGTGAACGCGCCCTGGGGAGTGTGTGCTGTGGCCTGTCACTGCCTGCGTGCACCACTGGGCGGAGCTAGCCCTCCCTTCCTTCCTTCCCACCTAACAAAGAGCTCGTGCCAGCCAGCCCCCCTTCTCTCTGCAACATGCCAGGCGCAAGTGGCCAGCCGCTCGCCCAGACGCCTGCCTGCCTGGGCACCTTGTCTCTGCTCTGCTTACTAGCAAGCTGCATCCTATAGGCCAGGGGGCTGGGGCGAGCTTGTAACCCAGAGGGCCGCTGGGAAGTCCCTAACTATAGTGTTGTCTACTTTGTTGTAAATAGCAACATCATTCTATCTACATAAAAATATATCACTCGACAATTCCAGG
This sequence comes from Hyperolius riggenbachi, assembly GCF_040937935.1. Classification (NCBI taxonomy): domain Eukaryota; kingdom Metazoa; phylum Chordata; class Amphibia; order Anura; family Hyperoliidae; genus Hyperolius; species Hyperolius riggenbachi. Next base: position 181,703,631 of record NC_090646.1, read on the forward strand.
GAATACTGGGCAGATCGTGAGCCTTGTCAGATGTGCAACGCTCACACAGGAGCTGCCTTTAGAAAATAATACCTCGCTTATACTAGGCTGCTTTTTTAGGGGCCTAAAAGTAGACCCTGCAAGGAATGCAGCCGCAGAGGGGCCCAGAAGCCACAGGGGCCCAGCCCTGAAAGACTGACAACTAAGGGCAAGGAGAAAAAGAACTTTCTGCAGTATTTATCCGTTAGCCGGGCGCATCCAGCAGGTGGCGACATAACTCCACCAGAATTACATCTTTCCCTACTATCCATGGCGGCCTGGAGGAGGAATAGTAATTAGCGCCACCTGCCGGTTGCGCCCGGCTAACGGATAAGTACCCTTTCTGCTCACTGCAAAATTGTTCTAATGACTGCATCTACTCTGCCAGTGATAATGAATCATACAAAGATTTGTAGACAGTCCATATGCAGCATTCAGCAGGGTCTTGTGTACAGCACTGTTCTACCCCCAGTCTTTCTACCCCTCCTTTGGCACTATGCAATTTCCCTTCAGATCAAACCCACAATTTATGACATGTCAGATCTGCTTCTGGTGAATTACATGATTTATTTTGTTTTATATGTCTGCACTTTATATCTGATGAAGGGGACCCTCCATGGCCCCGAAACAATTGTCATGTTGTGCATGCAATAAGGAATAAATATCCTTGAATATCGAGATTAGTGTGCCAGCCGACCTTGGATTTTCTATATTGGACTGATGTTGCTTTGCATCTAGGCTGTGCACCCAACTTTGTACGGCAAGGTGTGCCTCTCCCAAACCTGACATTGCATTGTGCAGTAGTTATCTGAAAATTGATCCCAGATCGGACATGACAGAAATCGATTGACCTAGCAGATGGTCGGCTAACAGCTAAAGCCTGGTACACACATGCAATATCGATTGGTTTATTTCACCACTTCCTTGTAGTATGAAAGCTTACCTGCACAATCTGTTGTTAGTATTCACAATCTGTTGACCCTCATACTGTATGGATGTGGTAAATTTTGTCAATCAAAATTAGATTTATGTACTAAGCTTCATTCTAGCACAGCTGCTATGAGCCTAAAGGTTCTCATTAACGTTATCATTTTTTCACCAAATGCAATCTTTCGATGCAATTTTAAAGATCGAATTGTATAGAAAATCCGCAGTTTATGAATGCAATCGATATGGAACGATTCTTTGGTCGTTTGCTAAATAGGATAAATTCAATCCGAAAGTTGGATTTTATGATCAAATTTGAAGAAAGAATCGTTCAGTAAATGTGAACAATCAATAATTACCTTCCGATTATTTTCGATCGTAAAAATCACATTGAAAGATCGCATTTGGTAAAAAAAATTGTACCGTTAATGGGCATCTTAAAGAGACTCTGTATGCTAAAAAAAATCCCCTCTGGGGGATACTTACCTCGGGAGGGGGAAGCCTTGTGGTCCCAATGAGGCTTCTCCGTCCCCTGTAGCTTGGGGGAATCCAGCGCTGGCTCTCCGAAAACCTCCCTTGACAAGGCTGCGCAGGTGCAGGCGATATTTCCCTCTCCGCGATCCTGAGCAGACGCACTAGTGGCTCTTTGGTCGGGTAAGGCGGAAATAGCCGAACCTGATCGTATCCGCTCTACTGCACAGGCGTAAAGGACTCGCAGCTGTGCAGTAGAGTGGATCCAATCGGGTTCAGCTATTTCTTGCCTTAACCCGAATGGAGAGCAGCTAGTGCGCCTGCGCAGGATCGCGGTAGGTAAATATTTACCTCGCTGCTGTTCGGGGGCTGCAGCGTTTCATTGCCGGGACACTGGAGGACAGGGGAAGCCTTGTTATGATCCAGAGGTAAGTATCCCCCAGGGATTTTTTTTTCATTACAGGTTGGCTACGAGCTCACATCCGATTACTGTCGCCCAGCAGGGAATGATACCTCATTTGACAGTTTGGGCCCCCGTGCTGTACAGTTGTGTTGTTAATAGTGTTGATGTTCAAATTCAGGTTGTCGTAGTAAATCCGACTTTGGATCTTGTTGGCTTAAAAATCATGATTCAACTGTGCAATTTCGGAAGCCCATTATACCCAGGATCCAGGGCCGGCCCTACCATGAATCCAACTGAATCAAATAACTGGGGGTGGCAGACTGTAGGAGGCAGCATCTGCTCTACACTGAGCTGATCTTTGCCAGTTTCTCACTCTGCTCTGCTGCTTCTGCCTGACTCAGGGCTGGTGCACACCAGAGTGGTTCTGAAGCGTTTTTTAAAATGCTTGCAGGGTGAAAACCGCTTGGCTAATGAAAGTGAATGGGCTGGTGCACACCAGAGCAGTTCGTTTTTTCCACAAATACAAACTCAGGGGCTGCAGCATTTTTTAGATTTCGGAGGCGTTTCTGCCTCAATATTAAAGTATAGGAAAGTGGAAAATCGCTCTGAAAAATGCTAGATCAGAGCGGTTTTCCAGGCGGTTTTGTTACAGAAGCTGTTCAGTAACAGCTCTACTGTAACAATATTTGTAATCTCCTATACAAAAACGCTTCAAAAAACGCTAGGCATGTGTAGAAAACATGCCTAGAATCGCTCTGAAATCTGCTTCAAAAACCTCTAGCGTTTTGCAGATCTGCTAGAGGTTTTTGGTGTGCATTGGCCCTCACAGAGCTTCCCTGCTGTGAGTCTGTGTGTGCTGACCTGGCACCTTAATTAATATGCACTGATAGCTTTGGTACACTTTAAAGAGAACCCAAGGTAAATTCTAAGAATGCTATTAGCACACACAGTCTGCATATACTGCCCAGCCTCTGTTGCTATACAGTTCCCCCCACAAGCCCCCCCTTGCGCTCTGCTTGCCCCCCATAAATCATACGCCGTGCTGGAGACACGCAGCGTGCCACAGCCGGCTGTTTACCTCTGCAGCTGTCAGTCTCTGCCACTCCCCCGCCTCCTCCATAGCGCCGGTCCCCGCCCGCGTCCTTTACCTCCAATCAGCGGAGAGGGAAGGGATGCAGGCCCGAGACCCGAGCTATGGAGGAGGTGGGGAGCAGCAGAGACTGACAGATGCAGAGGTAAACAGCCGGCTGCGACACGCTACGTGTCTCCAGCGCGGCGTATGATTTATGGGGGGTAAGCAGAGTGCAGGGGGGCCTGTGGGGGGAGACAGTATAGCAACAGAGGCTGGGCATGCAGACCCAGCCTCTGTGTGCTAATAGCATTCTTAGAACCTACCTCAAGTTCTCTTTAAGGCTCGTACCCATGTTGCAACTTTTTTCACGATTGATCCGATGATCAGCTTTTTTGTGCAATGAGCAATCGTTTCCACAATCTTGCGACGTGGGTACGTGCATGCCATTGATCGAACAATGTTTTCCGATTATGACCGTCATGGGGTACCAGATCTTTAAGATCCCTGACGACTCCCCCACACAAACTGCCGCGATAGTTTGACCTCCCGTTCACACCCATCATGTGCCATCGCATAACGTTGCATGTTTCCGAGGATAGTACTATGGATGGGGGAATGCTCGTTCCTCGGGAGGTGTCGCTGTGAGGTTTCCCTATCCATCATCAGGTGAATATTCACCTCTTATTATTAACTGTCCATCATCAGGGATCACAGTCTCAATCCAGGGCAGCCCTTTAACATGCCAGGATATTTTGGGGGAGTGTGGGAGGAAACTAGAACATCCAGAGGAAACCCATGCAAACAGTGAGAATGTTCCTTTCTTTGGTATGGGGGCTGGGACTGTACCTGTCCATCTCCCTGTGCCCTATAGCATCATGTTACTTAATCTACTGTACCCATCAATCTGTCATTCATAAATTAGTGCTGCAACAGCGTGAATGCCGTTGTATAGTACACTTCTCGTATTGCCTGTGATAATTTCACATTCATTACTTATGGAAACCTGATAGTGAAACAGAATTCTCCCTGCAGCTGAGTAATCACAAACAATGACAAGAGTGTGCTCTATACAGCTAGTGGATGTCATTATGCAGAAACCTTCCTTGTAAATCTCTGATTCCTTTTTAGACTTCTTTAAAGTTTTCAGTATCCACTCTTCTTCTATTCTTCTCTATAATATACACTGGTTTTAGAACTTTTTCACATTTTTCAGGTTTTCAATGTTTTTTTTTTCCTTTTTTCTGATGCTACAACCATTTACATTCTTTATTTTACTCATTAATCTACCTATTACTCCATAATGCAGGGTTGTTAAATCATCCCATTTAATAATGACACATCTAAGTTATGCAGGTTCAGGGGCTATTTACACTTTATCCATAGGGATAATCAATCAGGTTCGGAACGCTGTACCGAATCACTCAGATCAGAACTCGAATTTACACTAAAGGGGACCATGACAGGGGGGTTAAAGCACACTCACCGCCACCTCTGCACACTGACCTCCACTTCGTGTTGGGACGCGGCGTGCTGGACAGCAAGCAGAGGCGGTGACAAGCCCCTCCCCCTGTTCTGATCCAAATTATTTATAACAGCATTCCAAATCCAATTGAACATACCTAATTATTAGTACCTAAGTTGCATCTACTTAGCCACAAGACCTGCATAATTCATGTGTCAATAATTAAAGGGATGAGTTGGCAACATGGCATCAAATGAAACGTGAGTGGAGTTCAGGAGATTGACTGCAGAAGGGAAAAAAGGGTTCCTGTGTCTCGTGGTCCTGGTGGGGATGACCCGGAATCTACGCCCTGAACGCAAGACAAGACAAGACAAATAACATTTATATTGCGCTTTTCTCCTTGCGGACTCAAAGCGCCAGAGCAGAGCAGCAGCTACTAGGGCGCGCTCTATTGGCAGTAGCAGTGTAAGGGAGACTTGCCAAAGGTCTCCTACTGAATTAGTGCTGGCTTACTGAACAGGCAGAGCCGAGATTCGAACCCAGGTCTCCTGTGTCAGAGGCAGAGCCCTTAACCATTACCATTACACCATCAGCCAACTGATGATTCTCTCTGCTGATCTAATGACCCTCTGGAGTTTTTGTCTGTCGCAGACGGAGGAATCAGAGTACCAGGCCAGGATCGAAGAGCAGAGGATAGATTCTGTGGTGGCAGAGTAGAATCTAGTGAGGACCTGTTGGGGCATGCCAAACTTTTTCAGCTGTCGAAGGAAGAAGAGCCTTTTCTGGACCTTTTCCACGGTGCAGCTGGTGTTAGCCTTCCATCTCAGGTCATTTGAGATGGTGGTGCCCAGGAGGCGGACACAGGGAACTATCGCCACTTCAGTGCCATCAATGTGGATTGGTGGTGGTGAGGGGGCATGCTTCCTGAAATCGATAATCATCTCCACAGTTTCTGCCGGTATCTGTTGATGGTTTTAAGCTGAAAATTTAGTTCAATGGCATCAAGTCCTAGAGAGAGAGCTTATTTTTCTCGTGGGTATGTCTTCAGCATGTAGCATTGTAGTGTGTTGTGTTGGTGGTATAATGGTTAGGATAGCAGCCTACTGAGCACTAGACCTGGGTTCGATTCCAGCCAATGTGAGTTGGCTTTTGACATGCTACAAATCCTTAAGCAAGCTCATTTTTCTCTTGAATATATCATAATGGTACATGCTAGGCTGGCTTCAGCATGTAGCATTGTAGTGTGTTGTGTTGGTGGTATAATGGTTAGGATAGCAGCCTACAAAGCGGTAGGCCTGGGTTCTATTCCTGGCCAATGTGAGTTGGCTTTTGACATGCTACAAATCCTTAAGCAAGCTCATTTTTCTCTTGGATATATCATAATGGTACATGCTGGGCTGACTTCAGCATGTAGTGTTGGTGGTGGTGTAGTGGTGAAGAGAGCTACCTACCACGCACTCAGACCTGGGTTCAATTCCTGGCCAAGGTATGTAAGCTGGCTTTTGAAATACTACAATTCCCTGGAAGACGAGACCCTCCTCCCTCAGGGAGGAAGGAGGGAAGGAGAAAAAGGACTAAGGGAACAGTTAATAGGGTCTATGGGCTACCATATAGGATAAATAAGGTTGTCTTTGCGATTATTTTAATTTTTCCGGCGAAATCCGGAATTCCGCGGAATTTCGTAAAAAATCGGAATTTAACGCTGACGGAATCCGCGATTTCCAGCGGAACGGAATTTGCTCTTTCCGATCATCCCTACAGTCCATATGCCACAGTGCAGTTAAATAGTTAAATGACAGTCCATATGCCACAGAGCAGTTAGATAGACCCACACAGTCCATACGCCCAATACTAGGAGCAGATTAAACAGTCAAAATGCCTGATGCCCCAGTGTTGGAAAAACAGCCAGTCCAGAACATGAGGGAAGCCGGCACATGGAACAGATCACCCCCATTGTAGCCTGTGTAGCTGGCAGTACAGGGCTGGGCCTGTTCAGCAGTCTCTGGGGACAGGGAGCAGCAGCGAGTGTAGGAGCAGCAGGCGATGAAGGAGACCTGGTGGAGTGAAGAGAGGTGCTGCGGCTGCCAGGCGGTGCGTGACCCACAGCGTGGGTGGCCAATCGTATCCCTTCCAGATGGTGGAAATCAGCAGAGCGGGGTCTTGATGCGGTGAGGTCTGCCTCCACGTGGGTGGTCGAGGTGCCGATACCCAGACAACTGTGCAGGTATCCAACTAGCGGCGTAAGAGCCTCCTCACACAGCGCTGGGCCCAGCTGAAGAAGCAGTCCACGTGGTGAGCACGTGGGAGCTGGAGACCTGCAGTGATGGAGGGAGGGAGCGGAGAGAGCAGCGGCTCGCTGCCCCAAGCGGGAGGGTAGCAGCGGCACACAGCTGGAGGCGGAGGGGCTGTGCGAACCAGGCACCAAGGCTGGAGACCAGCGTGAAAAGCAGCGGCTCTCTGCTGGCGGAGGATGGGCAGAATCCAGGAGATTCAGCGGCAGTCGGGGGCCCGGGGACACAGCCGTGATCTCTCTGATGGCGCCTGGATGAGGTAACTCCCACAGTCCAGTGACCGGGCACCCGTGGAGCAGCAGGATGGAGGCAGGAGAACAGAGCCAGGCCGTCTGTGTTCCTGTGGGCGATCAGGAGGTACGTGGGCGCTAGTGCAGGTGCGTGAAAAACACACCTAAGATGCTACCCCTACACCTAAATGCTACAACTATCCTAATGCTACTACACTATAGTGTTGTCCGGATCATGAACGATTCGGATCTTTGATCCGGATCTTTTTTGTGAGTCGAATCATCCGGATCATCAAAATGAACGATTCGGTTCACAGAGGGGGTGGAGCCAGGAGCGGCACGCCCCCCCCTCTCAGCGGGCAAGGGGGGTCCTGGAAGCAGAGCAGAGATGGATCGCTCAGTTGGAGGGGACCCAGCCTTGCAGGGACAGGTAGATGAGAGAGGGGACATGGGTGCCACTGCCAGATACAGTATGTGTAGAGCACATGTACTGGCTGTAATGTGCTGCTAATTTTAAGCTGTCTGTTCCGTAGTTGTGCATAGTGAACAAATGGGTAACTTTTGTCTCAGAAGCACAGCTCAGTAACTTTGCAGACAGCGTGCTGGGCTAGAATGACAGGGCAGGCACTGTGATTGCAGTGCATTATGATCCTCCTGCACTCTGCTCTAAACAGCTGCACTTAACTTCTCCCTAAATTTATGATGAGTGTTCGAGGTGAGAAAATGACACATTGGGGGATGCTTTCTTTCACTGTGAGACGTTTGCATTCAAAGAATACAGATGAACATATAGGTGAAATATATTTAAAGCATATGATTGCAATTGGGTGTTGTGTGCAAAAAAATATTTCTGCTCTCTGCTCACCCCTCTTCGTCCACCTCCTCCCTTCTCTGTCCACTCCCTGCCCTTCATTGTCCACCATCTCCCCTTCTCTGTCTGTCCACCCCCTCCCCTTCTCTGTCCACTGCAGGGAAAGTCCTGTCCTGCTAGTCATTTCACCCCCAGAATGCTTCCCTAGTAAAATGATGTGAAGATTCGGTTCAAAGATCCAGATTTTTTCAATGATCCAATTCGAATCATCCGAATCATTGAAAAGATCCGGATTTCCCATCTCTACTACACTAAAGATGCTAAAAGCTACTGACAAATTACGAAACTACTTACAGGAGACAACTAAAAAGCAACTAAAGAGAGGAAATCTATGGGAGCCGTGTGCCGGGGCAGCCTTCAGCCTCTGACACTGGTGACCTGGGTTCGAATCTCGTCTCTGCTTGTTCAGTAAACCAGCACCTATTCAGTAGGAGACCTTGGGCAAGACTGCCTAACACTGCTACTGCCTATAGAGCGCGTCCTAGTGGCTACAGCTCTGGCGCTTTGAGTCCACCAGGAGAAAAGCGCAATATAAATGTTCTGTGTTTTGTTTGTTTCTTACACTTCGCTTTGCAGATCCTCTCAAGCTCAGTCAGGTTGAGGCACATTGGTGGAAAGCCATTTTCAAGTCTCTCCAGAGACGTTTGATAGAGTTCATGGCAGGGCTCTAACAAGGCCACTCTCGGACATTCAGGCCAATATGTACAGTGATGTGAAAAACTATTTGCCCCCTTCCTGATTTCTTATTCTTTTGCATGTTTGTCACACTTAAATGTTTCTGCTCATCAAAAAACATTAACTATTAGTCAAAGATAACATAATTGAACACAAAATGCAGTTTTAAATGATGGTTTTTATTATTTAGTGAGAAAAAAAAACTCCAAATCTACATGGCCCTGTGTGAAAAAGTGATTGCCCCCCCTTGTTAAAAAAAATAACTGTGGTTTATCACACCTGAGTTCAATCTCTGTAGTCACCCCCAGGCCTGATTAGTGCCACACCTGTTTCAATCAAGAAATCACTTAAATAGGAGCTTTCTGACACAGAGAAGTAGACCAAAAGCACCTCAAAAGCTAGACATCATGCCAAGATCCAAAGAAATTCAGGAACAAATGAGAACAAAAAGTAATTGAGATCTATCAGTCTGGTAAAGGTTATAAAGCCATTTCTAAAGCTTTGGGACTCCAGCGAACCACAGTGAGAGCCATTATCCACAAATGGCAAAACCATGGAACAGTGATGAACCTTCCCAGGAGTGGCCGGCCGACCAAAATTACCCCAAGAGCGCAGAGAAAACTCATCCGAGAGGCCACAAAAGACCCCAGGACAACATCTAAAGAACTGCAGGCCTCACTTGCCTCAATTAAGGTCAGTGTTCACGACTCCACCATAAGAAAGGGACTGGGCAAAAACGGCCTGCATGGCAGATATCCAAGGCACAAACCACTTTTAAGCAAAAAGAACATTAAGGCTTTTGCTATAAGACATCTCAATGATTGCCAAGACTTTTGGGAAAATACCTTGTGGACCGACGAGACAAAAGTTGAAGTTTTTGGAAGGTGAGTGTCCTGTTACATCCGGCGTAGAACTAACACAGCATTTCAGCAAAAGAACATCATACCAACAGTAAAATATGGTGGTGGTAGTGTGATCTGGGGTTGTTTTGCTGCTTCAGGACCTGGAAGGCGTGCTGTGATAGATGGAACCATGAATTCTACTGTCTACCAAAAAATCCTGAAGGAGAATGTCCGGCAATGACCCAAAACACACCAGCAAATCCACCTCTGAATGGCTGAAGAAAAACAAAATGAAGACTTTGGAGTGGCCTAGTCAAAGTTCTGACCTGAATCCTATTGAGATGTTGTGGCATGACCTTAAAAAGGCGGTTCATGCTAGAAAACGCTCAAATAAAGCTGAATTACAACAATTCTGCAAAGATGAGTGGGCCAAAATTCATCCAGAGCGCTGTAAAAGACTCGTTGCAAGTTATCGCAAATGCTTGATTGCAGTTATTGCTGCTAAGGGTGGCCCAACCAGTTATTAGGTTCAGGGGGCAATTTCTTTTTCACACAGGGCCATGTAGGTTTTGAGTTTTTTTTCTCACTAAATAATAAAAACCATCATTTAAAACTGCATTTTGTGTTCAATTATGTTATCTTTGACTAATAGTTAATGGTTTTTGATGAGCAGAAACATTTAAGTGTGACAAACATGCAAAAGAATAAGAAATCAGGAAGGGGGCAAATAGTTTTTCACACCACTGTAATTCATTTTTTCACCAGAGTTATCTCCTAGTACAGTGCTGTCCAACTTCGCGGCCATGGAGGGCCGTTTTTTTTTCAGACCACATGGTGGAGGGCCGGCAGACCGACACAACCCCCCCGGGTAAAAAAATACAGCAGATTTCCCCACATTATGCAACTGGAGTGATAGCAGAATCCCCACAAAGTACAACCAGATTGGCTGCAGGTTCTCCACACAATGCACTCATATTGGCCGCAGATTTGCCCACAAACTGCAATCAGATTGGCTGCAGATTTGCCCACATAATACATTCAGATTAGCTGCAGATTTACCCACAAAATGCATTCAGATTGGCTGCAGCTTTACTCACAAAATACACAAAGATTGGCTGCAGATTTACCCACAAAATACACAAAGATTGGCTGCAGATTTACCCACAAAATACACAAAAATTGGCTGCAGATTTACCCACAAAATACACAAAGATTGGCTGCAGCTTGACCCACAAAATACACAAAGATTGGCTGCAGCTTGACCCACAAAATACATTCAGATTGGCTGCAGATTTACCCACAAATAAACAAAGATTGGCTGCAGATTTACCCACAAAATACACAAAGATTGGCTGCAGATTTACCCACACATTTTGGAAAATTTAAGATACTTACCTAAAGGAAATTTTCCTTTCCTGGTGCAATTCCATGGCAGCATACTATGGGTGATAGCCCCGCCTATTAACCCTATTGGACATGTTAACTATAAAATGATTGAGGAAGCATAGACCACCATTCTTGTAACTTGAGACAAAAAAAGGGGGGGGGGGAGCGATAGGGGCTATATATCCGCATGCCGCCTGGTAGTCACGTGTACGGCCGTACACGTCATTACGGAGCTCCGTTTTCATTATTTAACTCAGCCAATCCCAGCACTGGGCAGCCTCTTCTGAAGCAGCAGATCAGCTGCGACCGCGTCAGGCGCGCTTCTTCTCTCGGCTTCCAGCTCACACAGCTCCGGTAAGGGCACTCTCTTTCACTGGATATACTTGATCTCTTTCCTCCCTCAGGGTCTTTATTTCAGGTGGTTTTTAGCGTTTGTTGGGGCTGTGTGCATGCGCACCCCCAGTTCTCTTATCTGGGGCTGGGTATGCACGCTGCCGCACGCAGGGGACCCTCACTGCACATTATATGTTTATGGGTTTTGTATTTATTAGCACTAGGCACTTTATGGGACACATGTATTTACTAATCAGTTTTTTCTAATGTTTATGGACACGAATTATGAGTTGATGGATATCTGATTATAGTGTATCCTTCTGTATTAGGCACTTTTTTTGCACTTAGCACTTATATGCACTTACAAACAGTGTCCTCCCGTACATGCTTTTCTGGATGTTGGACCTTCACTATATATAATTATTTGTATTGAGCTGGAATACCAATTACTTTTGGTATTAATCGGGAGATTTTATAACTTTTAATTGTTTTTAATTGGATTGTCTAATAAAGTTGTGTATTTTCATTTTGCACCATATATGTGTGGATTTAATTCTTGCCAGATATTTATTACCTGTGTTGGTACTTTTCTCTAGTATAGCACCATTCTTGTAACTATCGTCCTCCCAACTGGGTGGGTTCGCATGCTGCCATGGAATTGCACCAGGAAAGGAAAATTTCCTTTAGGTAAATATCTTAAATTTTCCAAATTCCCTGGTGCTTCCATGGCAGCATACTATGGGATTTAACTATCCAACATATCTCAGAAGGGAGGAAATAACATACCATTTATTAAACAGCAGTAGCAGTACTAATTATAGAACGACCCACAGCAACTGATGACAGTACAGACGGGTCAACTCTGTAGTGGTCTATAAATGTATTACTAGACTTCCAGCCTGCGGCCTTACAGATTGAAACCAGTGACACTCCAGCTAACGAAGCCCAGGAGGATGCTATTCCTCTGGTTGAGTGGGCCGCAGTATGTTGAGGAGGAGCAAGTCCTTTAGACTTATAGGCATTACATATAGTTTTCTGGATCCAAGCAGCAATAGTCCTTGTAGCAGCCTCATTACCCTTCCTGAAACCAACAGGGACAAGTAGCAGACACTGAGAACGTCTAAATGGCTGAGACAACTGCAAGTATTGTTTCAAAAGGGAGACTATGTCAAGTGGATGAGGCGTAGCAGGATTTCCTTCGTCAAAGAAGGCTGGAAGAGTCCATTCATTATCTAGGTGGAAAACAGTGACTACTTTTGGAAGGAACTCTAGAACTGGTCTCAAGACTACCCTATCATGATAAAACACAATGTAAGGGTCAACAGCTCCCAAAGCATTAAGCTCCGAAACCCTTCTTGCGGACGTAATCGCCAGCAAAAAGGCCAATTTGTATGTTAAATTAGTGAAGGAGCAGTTTTCCAGAGGACATAAAGGAGCAGAACTCAAATAGTCCAGAACAATTGGCAGATTCCACTTCGGGTAAAAGTTCCTCTTGGGTGGTTTTAACTTTAATGTGGCTTTCAGAAACTGTTTGACTACAGGATTCAAAGCCCACTTCTCTACCGAGAGAGAGGAGAGTGCCGTTACTTGTACTTTTAGGGTATTATAACTTAAACCCATTTCCAATCTGGCCTGAAGAAAGTCTAATACGTTAGATACTGAGGCTGACAATGGATCAAAGTTAAGTCTTGAGGCAAAATCTACAAACTTTTCCCAAACTCTTTTATATACCGTGTTTGTAGAAGGTTTTCTGGCTTTTAATAAAGTGTCCACCACTGCACGCGAGTAACCTAGGTTTGCAAACCTTTGCCCCTCAACATCCATGCCGCTAGATGAAGCTTGTCTGGATTCGGATGAAGAAATTCCCCTTGAGACAGTAGAGTGGATGAGGTCTTGAGGAATAGTGGCCGGCATTGGGCTAACTGTAACAAAAGAGGAAACCAGAGTCTGTTTGGCCAGTAAGGTAAGACTGCCAGCACTGTTTCTTCTTCCCACATCACTTTGCGTAGAAAGCGAAAGATCAGAGGAACGGGAGGGAAGGCATATAGAAGGACAGGAGGCCATGGTTGGGATAATGCATCCGCAGCAAGAGCTTGTGGAGAAGGAAAACGGGAGAAGACCTGAGCAAGTTTGTTGTTGTATTCCGAGGCAAAAAGGTCTATTTGTGGGATTCCAAAGGTTTGAGTGATCAAATGAAAAGATTTCTGATTGAGTGACCACTCGTTGTTGTCTATAGTGTTTCTGGATAGGAAATCCGCCTTTTGATTGAACTGGCCTGGAATATGTACAGCTTTGAGAAGAAGAAGATTCTTTTCTGCCCAGTCTAATAATCGAGTCGACTCTTGAGATAGTATTTGACTGTGTGTTCCGCCTTGATTCTGAATGTAGGCTACTGTAGTCGAGTTTTTGGTTCTTATGCAAACTGCTTTCCCACGTAGACGATGAGCTAAAGCTTTGAGACCTAGGCGGGCTGCCCTCAATTCTAAGAAGTTCGAACTTCTTACAACAGGCTGATACGGCCAGCGAGCTTGAACAACTTGGTCTTGACACCATGCTCCCCAGCCGAACAGACTGGCGTCCATGGTAACATAGATCCAATCTACTGGGAGAAGAGAAAAACCCTTTTGCAGATGCTCCATCTGTGTCCACCAGAGGAGAGAAGACTTCATTTGCGGCAGAATCTTTCTCGATTGGTCCATATCCTTCTTGTTCCATTGAAGAAGAAAAGGGAGTTGAAATCCTCTCATATGGGCATGTGCCCAACGTATCATAGGGATTGTCGCGGCCAAGGTTCCAAACAGTTGAAGGCACTGTCTGGCCGAAAGAAAGGAGCTTGAGTAAGCTTTCCGGATCCACTGCAGAATTGTCGGAATCTTTGCTGGCGGTAACGAAACAGTGTTGTTGACTGTGTTGAAATATGCTCCCAGATAGGTCATGGATCTGGTAGGTATCAGTTGACTTTTCTGCATATTGATTATCCACCCCAAGTCTCGGAGAAGTAGTAAAGCAGTCCTTGTGTCCGACAAAAGATTTTCCTTGGACCGAGATAGTATTAATATGTTGTCCAAGTAGTGGTAAATGCGGATTCCTTCCTGTCTGAAAAGGGCTTGGAGCTTGTAGTACCTTGGAAAACGTCCTTGGAGAGGTTGAAAGACCAAATGGGAGAGCTACAAACTGTAGGTGCAGATTTTGAAGGACAAATCTTAGGTATTGATGACATTGAGGGTGGATTGGAATGTGAAAGTAGGCGTCTTTCAGGTCTATGGAGACCATGAAATCGTTCGGTTGGACTGACAGGATTATTGATTGTAGTGATTCCATCTTGAACTTTGGCAGCAAAATGTGCTCGTTCAGTCTTTTTAAGTCTATTACAGGCCTCCATCCTCCGGACTTCTTTGCCACTAAAAAGAGAGGAGAATAAACACCCTTGCCTCTTTGTAAGGGTGGAACTACCTGAACTGCATTCTGTAGGATCAGTTGGTTGACATATTGAGTCAGACATAATCTTTTTTCCTTCGAGGAAGGGAGACGTGTGGGAAGAAAGATGTTTCCAGGTACAGTCTTGAATTCCCACCTGTGGCCATCTTTTATAGTCGTCAAGACCCAGGAGTTTGAAACCCTGTCCGCCCACACTCGAGCAAAGGAACTTAGCCTCGCACCGACAGGTGGAGTGTGGGCAGACAGGGCCTCAAAAAGACTTCCCCTGAGCCTGCCGACCAGTCGAGGAAGACTTTGTCGTTTTTGGTAAAGAAGACTGAGCTCCCTGCCATCTTCTTTGGTACTCTTTTCCAGGTTTGTATGATCTGATGTTTTTATACTTCTGAAACTGAGATTTCTGTACAAAACGTTGTTTCCTAGTTCGTCTGTCTTGCGGAATGTCACCTGACCTTCCACCTGTTTTCCTGGAAATTGCCGAGTCTAGTTGTTCACCAAAAAGAGCTTTGCCGTTGTAGGGAATCTTCACCCATGTCTGTTTTGAGTTAGAATCAGCATTCCATGGCCGTAACCAAAGGGCTCTTCTTGCAGTGACCGTACCCAGCATTGCTCTTGAGGAGGCTCGGACTCCATCAATGGCCGCCTCTCCTACAAAGTCCGCTGCGATTTTTAGGTCTTCTAAAGCCGAAACAACCTGATCAATATCCGCTCCTGACTTAACGGCTTCCTCTATGTTATTGGTCCAAATCTTCATGGCACGGGACAAGGATGTAAGAGAAATTGACGTTCTGCAAGCAGCGCCCGCAGACAAGTATGTTTTTCTTAGTTCACTTTCCACCTTGCGATCTAAAGGTTCTTTAAACGCCACAGAGTCCTCCAACGGGAGAG